>NC_068288.1:41892623-42229498 GCF_025860055.1 Xyrauchen texanus
GATTGCTTTTTTCCCTGTCCGGTGCTCAAGTGGAAGCTAAACAATAACAAGACTGGGTTTGAGTTCTCTTTTGGGAACAGATTGCATGAGGGTGCCTTATAGCTTTTTATTTTATACCTCCTTTGTGTATTGTTTTTATTTCTGTCCATTTTATCTTCCTTTTTGTTGCTTATTTTTATTGGAATGATATACAAGGTCCTCTCTGTTTCTTGTCCATTGTTTAACCTGTTCATGTTCTACAAGTACAAGAGGATGAATTTTAATGCTGCTGTTTTCTACTCCTGGGCGATTATATGAAATTACCCTATTTGAAAAAAGGAAATAAAAAGAAAGATTTTAAAGGATTAGTTCTGCCAATTTTTTTATTTTATTTTTTAAATAATTTTCCTTCATAGAACACAAAAGGAGAGGTTTAGCAGAATGTCCAAGTCAAGCTGCTCTTTTCCATACAAGTGAATGGGAACAGAGGCTGGCAAGCCCAAAAATATTACAAAAAGTATAATTATAATTATTAAATTAGTCTTCTGAAACCATCTGATTTGCTTAGTGTGAGAAATATACAAGAAATGTAAGTTTTTACACCATTCACTTTCATGATATAGAAAAGAGCAGCATTAACATCCTATGTGTCAAAAATTCATATCATTTTGTAATGACATGAAGGTGAGTAAATGAAGACTTATAAAGATGAAGAAAGAATTTACATTTTTGTGGGGTTAATTATCTCTTTAATAAATGCAAATATCACAATTATTGCTCATACATGTGCAGAGGTCTGTTTAGGTGTTAAAAAACAAATATATACCCTACTTTAGTTTTTCACACTGTCTCTGTTAGACATAGACAGCAATGATTAAGAAAGACCAGAAACATTATCGGAAACCAATAGTAGGCAACGGGATGTTTGTTTAATATTAAATACAACAGGTAAAAGGGTCATTAACCTTATTTAAACTTTTCCGTGGTTTGAGAAGTTCCATCTTCTCTGTTTTAGTTCACACCTTTTGCGTTGACCCTATTTATCTGTACCTATGTGGCAGTTTTCCCACTATTTTTATCAACACAATGAAATCCACAACACCGTCCTTCATATCACAGTAATACTGAGTTGGGTCATATAGAAGAAATTTGTTTCAAAGTGAGAAAACCAAGCTAACCTCCTCTTATCACCTCATCTGTTTCCATGGCAATATAGTAACCTGAGAACTTAGCATTTCCATGTTACTTTTTAATACTTTTTTATCATTCATGGTAGAAAAGGAAGTGTGAAAATAAAAGATAAAGAAAGGTTTAATTACGTTAAGTGCAGTGTTTACAAATAAGGGTGGAGATATTTTCTTAAAATTTCAAAACATATAGCTATGAGTGGACATTTGCTACATATTATAGCAATGTTAAAGGATTAGTTAACCCAAAAATGAATGATTTATGATTCTCATGATTTACTCACCCTCCTGACATCACAGATGTGTCTGACTTGGTTTCTTCTGCAGAACACAAATTAAGATTTTTTTGAGAATATCTCAGCTCTGTAGGTCCTCACAATGCAAGTGAATGGGTGCCAACATTTCTAAGCTCATAAAGGGAGCATAAAATTAATCCAAATGACTCCATTGGTGAAATCCATATCCATTATGTATAGGTTTGGGTGACAAACAGATACATTTTTAAGTATTTTTTAATTATACATTCTCCTCCTGAATGTGAATTATATACATATATATGTATATCTATATCTGGAGTACTTTTATGTTGCCCTTATGTGGATTTTGGAGCTTCAAATTTTTGGCACCCATTCAGTTATATTGTGTGGACCTAAAAAGTTTAAACATTCTTCTAAAAATCTTCATTTGTGTTCAATAGATGAAAGAAAGACCTACAGATCTGGGATGGCATGAGGGTGAGTAAATGATAGAGAGAATTTAAATTTTTAGGGGAACTAACCCTTTAATGTTCTTTTATTATTTTTTGTATTATAAGGGTTTACCTAGGAGAAGAAAAAAAAACATACACACACACACACACGTTGTGTTTCCATGTTTTATGGGGACTTTCCATAGGCATAATGGTTTTTATACTGTACAAACTTTATATTCTATCCCCTAACTCTAACCCTACCCCTAAACCTAACCCTCACAGAAAACTTTCTGCATTTTTACATTTTCAAAAAACAGAATTTAGGATGATTTATAAGCTTATTTCCTCATGGGGACCGACAAAATGTCCCCACAATGTCAAATTTTTACTATACTTATGTGGTCACCACAAAGTGATAAATACACGCTCACGCTCTCACACACACAAAGACAAAGATCCCCCATTTAGCCTTAACAGACTGTAGGGGCAAGTGCTGTTAGCAAGCACCTATGAAGGCCAGAACGGTACACGAGGGGGTGGGTGGCCAGCACCACGCCTGACCACCTTTGTCTCCCCAGTGGCAATGTTTTACACACCACACCAGGTACTCATTTTAGGCTGAGTCAACCTAGGGGAGGCCCAGGACCAGTTCAGATAATCATCACTGGTGTTGGCCATGAGCAGGAATCAAACTCAGGTCACCAAGTTCGTAGCGCAGCGCACTAACCGCTACACTACTCATTTGAAAGTCGTGCTGATGATCGTCATCCTATACCCTCATGTCCATCCAAACTTGTATAATTTTCTTTCTTCTGGCTTTTGGACAACAAAAACTCTTGGTCTCTCCAAGAGTAAACCCCAAAAAGCATAATAACTTGAAAGTATGACTTTTATATTAAATTCAAACTCTTCTGAAGTCACATTGTTGAAAAGACTCAAATTTAAGTAGTTATTCACTGATAATTTCCCCCTCAGCTGCAGCTCTCAAATCTCATTTGCGTTAATTCAAAACGACTAAGGTCATAATCGGTTATGAGCATTTATGTCAATGGCGTCAGTGCTGTAATGATTGATCTTGATGAGCCAAGTTTGAATGTGCATGCGCAAAATAATTTTGACCTCTTCTGTGGAGGGGAAGATTATTAATGAATAACAAAAGCAGATTTTTCAGTGAACTATTCCTTTAAATTCTTCTCCTCTGCTTTGACCTCACACAACTAAATGTTCTTCTATAATTTCCACAGTGTAAAACTGCAACACAGCATTTAACGGAACATCCTTTTAGGAACACCCCTGAAAATCAAGTATTCCTCTTTATAGAACACCCTTGAAAATGCTCAACTTTGCCACACAGTGCCACCTGACCCTTAAGCATGCCCTTGGCTAAAATGCAATAGCACAGGAAAGTTGAACTTTGCTTCGCTGAGTCTCTTCTAATACTCAAGGCTGCAGTGTGGAAGCTGCTTACCCTGCATCAGTATGTATGAGAAACTTCTATCTGATGTCAATTATCCTCAATGTTTTTGGCTGCTGTTGCCAGAAGATATTCCTTTGTTGGGAATGTAACGCAACATAAACTTCAAGCCGCAGCATTATTCTCAAACTCTTGTTTCTTGCTGCGAGATGTAGAACTACTGTCATTTTCATATGCATCACCTAATTAAAGGGATACGTGTTAAAGTTATATCCGGAGTTAAATGCTAAGTATTGTTTACAGCAGCAACAAAGAAGCAGACCGTAATTAAAAAACACTCTGGAGAGAGAAGACCCAACATCTGCTCCCAGATTTAATCTAATTGATTTGAGTCATGTCACTGCATGGGGTGACTAGAGTCTTCAGGAGACTTTGGATATCAAAAACATTAAATGCATTAACAGCACATGTACTGTTCCTGTCCTTGTCTAATATTCTTTAATTGTATTACAGTAAGTGCTGTGTCACTCTTAAACTCATTTTCTTTTTAGTGCTTTTTTCAAACATTACACTGCCTACAAAAAAACTTTTTACAATATGGTCCCATTTGTTAACATTAACTAACAATGAACCAGTGGTGAATTCTCAGGGCCAGCAAAGCATTCTCTGCAGGCCTAACATGCCAAATAAAACAACACTTTTCATCCTTTCATTCTAAATCACCTTTTTGCCTATGTATTTTGAATCCCTTTCCACTCTTAATTAATCTACAAACAAATAGAGAAAAACAAAAAGTTTATCCATTCAGAATTTATTCCTTGATGCTTACAAGCGAAGTGTGACAACTGTTTCACAAATCACATGCCCAAAGCAGCGTGTGAGTTTGAGCTCCACCCCTCAGGCCTTCAGAATTTCCACAGAATTTTTTTTTATTCAATATATTTTTATATATATTATATTTTATATATATATTTTATATATATATTTGTATTCAATATATTTGTATAAAAAATATATTGCTCATTGTTAATTCATTATACCAACATATGGAACCTTATTGTCCATCCATCCATCCATCGTCAACCGCTTATCCTGTGTACAGGGTCGCGGGGGGCTGGAGCCTATCCCAGCTAACATTGGGCGAAAGGCGGGGGACACCCTGGACAGGTCGCCAGTCCATCGCAGGTGGAACCTTATTGTAATCCAAAAAAATCATTCAAGGTGAATGATTATAAATGACTGATTGTTTTGTTTTGATTTAATTTAAGACTGAAAAGTATTAATAAACATAGTTAAATTTAATTTAAAAATTGTTTACATTTACTTCATATTTTGACTATGTGGGCTATGCATTTTAATGCTTTTTGGAGTATCCCATTATTAGCAACTTACCAATGCCAAATTGATAGGTCTCTTCCTCGTTTTAATGGATATTTTTTTTAAGGTTGGGCATGTTTTCTAGTAAGTGATGGTGCCATTTTAGCTTACAAATTACCATTTAGGAGAAGGTTAGTGAGTTTTGAAAATAAAGTGCAACCTTGCAGAAATATCAGACCTCTTGAGAGGAGCGCAGATGCTTTTGATGTGATAATACATCTGTCGGCTTGCTGCTTTTATTGTTTTCTACTAGACTCCCACTGCTTCATATGGCCGCAGCCCACAGTTACACGAAAAATAGCTTTAACTGGTGATGACTTGTTCTCTTTTGTCGCACTGTGGAAAAGGGACAGGGTCGATGTTCAACATTATTTTTTAATTGAAATAATAAAAATGTATTATTTTTTTATTTTTTTACATTTTATTTTATTCTTTTTATTTTACCACTAATCTCGTTGTGTTTTCCATTGTTCTGTACAACAAAGGACGGTTTGATTTATTTATTAAAAAAACAAAAAAGGCAGATGTGAGCTTTTCTTGGTGGACTTCATTGACTATGCTTCAAAGCTCCCATTCTCCCTCTACACTGTGGGGTGTGGCTGCAATCCCATGCTGCTGCCAGTGCCCATGACTGCCACAGTCAATGAGCCAACACCCAGGCCTGCCAAGGTCAACAAGCCAGTGCTCAGGACTACAACGGTAAACCGGCCAGTTCCTGAAGCATTGTCCTAGAGCTAGAATTTGAAGCCTTGTCTGTCCCAGAGCTAGCGCCTGAAGCCTTGACTATACCAGAGCTAGAACCTGAAGCCTCGATTGTCCCAGAGCCAGAGTCAGCGCCTGAAGCCTCGGCCATTTGGAAGAGGAGGAGGAGGAGAATGGCCCCTGCTGCCAGTATTCACTGCAATGGAGGTCGTTCCCCTGCCACTGCTAGCATCCACGCCCATGGAGGTTGTTTCCCCATTGCTGACAGCGCTTGTGGCCATAGAGGCCGTTCCCCTGTCATTACCTATGCTCATTGCCACATAGGCCATTCCTTTACCATTGCCAGCACTAATGGCCACAGAGGCCGTTCCCCTGTCACTGCCAGTGCTAACGGCAACAGAGGCTGTTCCCCTGTCACTACCTATGCTAATGGCCATGGAGGCTGTTCCCCTACCGCTGCCAGAAATCACGGCCATGGAGGCCGTTACCCTGTCACTACCTTTGCTCACGGCCACGGAGGCCATTCCCTTACAGCTGCCAGCATTCATGGCCACAGAGGCACCCTGTCACTGCCAGTGCTCGTGGGCATGGAGATTGTTTCCAAGTTCCCTGAGGCAGTCTACGAGCCTGTCCAGTTCCCTGATGCTCTCTACGAGTCTGTTGAGTTCCCTGAATGTGTCCAGTTCCATTAGCCTGTCCAGTTCCCTGAGGCTGTCGACGAGCCTGTCCAATTCCCTGAGGCTGTTGACGAGCCTGTCCAATTCACTGAGTCTGTTGACGATTCTGTTGAGTTCCCTGTATCTGTCCAGTTCCACAAGCCTGGCCAGTTCCCTAAGGTTGTCGATGAGCCTGTTCAATCCCCTGTCACCGCTGACTATCCTTTCTAGTGCATAGCAGCTCTCGACCAGCTCTTTACTCACCCCAGTAACCAGTACCAGTCAGACACCAGTCACCAGTCTGTTTAGTGCCCAGTGTCCACCCACTTAAAGTATGACCCCTGCCCTATGTTTGCTATCCTGTTCCTAGTGGCCGCCGTCTTCCTTGAACTTCCTGCTGGAAGTAGCTCCATCTCCGGAGCCTCCACCTCCTGCGGCTCCGCCCCCTGAGTCTCCGTATCCTGCAGCTCTGCCCCCTGCAGCTCCACCCCTGAGTCTTCCATGGCTCTGCCCTTCGCGTCTTCATGGCTCTGCCCCTCAAGTCTTCCATGGCTCTGCCCCACGAGTCTTCAATGTCTCTGCCCCTCGAGACTTCCATGGCTCTGCCCCTCAAGCCACCCATGGCTCCACCCCTCGAGTCTCTTATAGCTTTACCCTTCAAGCTCTTCATGAGTCTACCCCCTGAGCTTCTGCCTCCTGCACTTCGTATGAACTATTTGTTTATGTCTTAAGAAGCGTCAGGAGCTGCTCCTTATATGGGGGGCCCTGTAACAATTGGGACATTCTGCCTAGTGGCCACCAGAGGTCGCTAGGAGAATTAAGACTTTTACTTTGAAGTTTCTTTTTGTGTTTTGGTTGTGTCTCTGTTCTCTGTGTTCCCTGTGATTAATCCCAGCTGTATCTTGTTACCCTTGTTAAGTCTTGTGTATATAATGCTTACCTTTGTCTTTGTCAGTTCTTTTTTCCTTCAAGGATGTAACGGTTTGTTCTGTGATAGTTTTTTGAGTTTTTATGTATATTTCTTTTTTATTAAAAAGCCTGCACATAGATCCTCCTTCTCTTGGCTCGTTCCTGCAAACGTTGCACTCATCTGAATTGCACAGTTTATAAAACCCCCACAGTTGGGTATGGTGGACACCCATTGATATGTTTATTGCTTGCAGTTTCCTCATTCACTCCACAGAGAGATGAACGAGAGAGAGCGAGATATGGCGGAGGTGTGATAAATGTTGTGGGGCGTTTGAGGTCTGTAGAGATCATGCCAAAGCAGCATAGCAGCAGTACCGAAGATTGATTTCTCTTATGCAACTCTCCCCAATGTCTGCGATTAATGACCCTCTATGCTTGCCATCCATCAGCATCTCCCCTTGCTAAACTACACCACCCCTCATCCGGACTCCAAAAGCCCACCTATGCCATCACATCGTACCCCATCGCTGCACATTAGCGTATTTCTAATGCTCTTACATATGCACCTCCTTCTTTCAGATTAATGTGATACTGTTACCCTCCACCTGTCCACCAGGCAAATCCTTAACCCCACCAATATCCTCCCTTAACAGGGGGCCACATGTTAAGAAATGGACCCTCGCTGGCTGAGAGCTAGAACATTGCTCAATCAGGCATATGTCTCTGCTTTGCCAAATAGGATTTACACTCTCCAATCGCCTTAGAAGACACCTTAAAATAAGAACCACATCTGATTAATCATAGATTAGCTGTAATCTGTCTTTCTGGAACAAAGGACTGATGGATGTTGGTGATTTATTGTTATTTTCCGTAAATGTATTTAATACAATTAAGCATAAGAGTATAGCAACATCGCAGAGCTCCCTCTGTGGAATTAAGATAAGACTTAGATTTCTTGTACAGAAAATAAAAATCTATATTAATTAGCATTTTTGTTTTGTTTTCCAATAATTATCTAGACATCTTTAAAACAACATAAATTTACTTGATAATAAATTATTTTTTTGCATGATAAGGCTTGTTTTTAGAGAATATATCTTGAATTAAGTGGACAAATTGTATGTTTGTTTTTTCGATGATGTAGATATCATAAATATCACTAAATACATTTAGATTACGCTTAATTTAAAAAAAAAAATGTAATTCTGTAATTATTTACTCATCCAAACCTGTATGATTTTCTTTCCTCCATGGAAAACAAACAGAAATGTTAGTCTGAAACTTATGGATTGACAGCCTCAGTCACCATTCACTTCCATTGCATTTTTTTAAAATTTGTTTTACTGTAACAATGAATTCCTAACGAGCCCTTCCCACCTGGAACGAACGTACATTCCAAATCGCTTACCGACAAAGCAAAGCTTTTAGTTTTTATTTGCCAAATATTAATGAAATTAACGCTGTTACTTGCACTGCACTGTATGTCTTTGTATCAAAATGCCTTTGTATACCAAAGGCATTTGTATAGTGACACCTCAAAATCTTTATTTTTGTGCAATTGTTAATAGTCAATAATCAATTAATAGTCAGTTAATAGCTGTTGTTGGCAAGTATTAGTCAGACTGAAGATGGTTCATTAGGTGAGGTGTTGCATTTCTTGCATTATATAGACTCTTTGGCAGTTTAAATGCAGTCACGTTTAATTAGTAACATGTTTTGAGCAAATTTAGATTCTCATACAATAAAACACAATCAATAGATTCAAAAAACAAAGTCCGGTATGCTCTTAAGTTCTTCAAAAAAGTATATAAAGGTGACCTTGAATGAGGTAATAATAATTCAAAAATAAAAAAGGCATTTTTGCCAATATGCATAGGTTTTCAGCCCTTTTATTCCACTGTTTTTAACTGTTATTTTTATAGCCGTTGACAATGAAGGTTTTTTTTAACTATATTTTTGATCAGGAAGTGTGCCTTGATTTTCATTTTTTCTTTTAAGATACAATCATGTTCAAAATGACAACATCTGTTACAACAGTCATAAAATATGTGTATTGCGCAGTGAATAAAACATTTACTTAACAAATGCAAACTTAACATACTGCTGTAAAGTGCGAAACGTACAAAGGCCAGTGAAAAACAGATTACTCTGTGGCTATAAAAACATGTGTAGCTTTATCCAGGTGTAACTTAATATTGTCAAACAAGTTAAGTAGAAAAATACAAATGTGGTCCAAAAACACAAGCATTTAAAGCCATAAATGGCTTATTCCCTAGGCTATGTAATGATGTTATAACAATGTAATATAACTGAAATTTCATTTAACTTATAGCTAAGAGAAATAGATGCATGCCAGACCTCCTATAGCACATGCATACACAACATCTTTCCACCTTACATGACTTATTTTTGAATCAAAAATCATCATTTTTATATTCAAATCTATCTAAATTCTTGGTCATGTAACCTGATGTCACACCTCCTGTAATGCATTCACACGCAAACCTGACACACATATTATATATGTTGGATTTTGGAAATATGATTTTGTGTATTTTTTATGAATTTTTGAATTTTTCAAATCTATATAACTTTCTGGTCATGTGACCTATTGATGCCAGACCACCTGTAATGCATTCGCACACACACCTGACACACTTCTTTCATGACTTGGATTATGGAAATATGATTGTGTATTTTTTTTATAAAAAATAAATAAATTTTTAAATCCATATAACTTCCTAGCCATGTGACCTGATGATGTCACACCACCTGTTATTTATATACAAACACCTATAACACATCTTACATGACTTGGATTTTGGAAATATGATAATTGTGTATTTTGTATGAATTTGTTACATTTTTAACTTCATGGTCATGTGACCTGATGATGTCACACCACATATAATGCTTTTGCAAGCACGTCCAACCCATACTACTACTACTACTACTAATTTTTTTTAAATTACTGTAACAACATGCCTCTGGTCAAATGCACTTTCACTCCGATGGGGCATCACACACCATGTGACTCATAGACAATAGTGATCTCAACGACAATCAAATGAGAGAGTCTTTGTTTGGAGACAGACATGCCTTTTGTGCATCCTCCAAAGCAAACAAAGAGCTGATGAGACAGTCTGCAATGACGGGTACGATCCACAGAAATATATAATGCCCAAACTTGGCATATCAAGTGCAGCATCTGCTCCTCATCCGAATTAAACAGAGAGGAGAAAGAAAGCTTGAAGGCAGATGACCTGGGCCCTTATGGGCATGGATAAACCTTAGTCACGTAGCCTTTTCTGGGTTTGAGAGTGACTTTTGAAAGGCCCGTCCTGAACTCCAGATATGAGCTGGCTACCGACAGGACTTGCATATCACCCACATGTTTAACTGAGGCTAGAGCCAGCAGGAATGCTGTATTTAGAGGGAGCACACACAACTCAGATTCAAAAGGCTCAAATGGGGGGGCTAGTGAGCACCTTCAGCACCAGGTTGGAAATGTAGCAGGGTTAGGGGGGTTTAGGTGACTCACTCCCTTGAGAAACTTTAAAATTTGATCACATCTGCCAATAGAGGATGGTGGATGGTGTTCTTAACCAGTCGAGCTAATCCTCGCACATTTGGTGGGCTCCGTTCAGGGGCCAAACATGCAGGTTCCAGAGCTTCAGCTGGGGAGGTCAGACCGTGCCCTGTGCTTGAGAGAGGAGATCCCTCCTCAGTGGTATTTCCCAAGGGGGGCTGACAAGTAGCTCCACCATCTCTGTAAACCATTACTGATAGGGCCCTTTCGGTGCAACCAGTAGAACCGCTTCACTGTCTTCTTGAATTTTACAGTGGGTTGTCTCCATGGAGGCAAACAGGTCTACTTCCGCTTTGCAGAATATGTCCCAAATCCTCAGGATCACCTAGCTCCCTGGCAGGTCATCAGATCCTTCCACGGCGCAGTTCATGTGGCCTGGGACATTTGTCGAACATATGGAAAGTAGATGGTGCTTGCTCCAAAGGACGAGGCGTTGTGTCAGGCTCAACTTTGGCAGAGTTCGGATTCCACCCTGGCGATTTATGTAATCTACTACTGTTATGTTGTCAAATCGAACAAGAATGGCAATACTCTTTGGGACACAGTCTTTTGACCGCGGCCGGACTGTAGGTACTATTCATCCAGACGAGATCTTTCTGGCTTGAATGGAGGGGACAACGGTAAGCCGATTTCCTAGACTGCCTGTGAAAGGACGCAAAGCAGCTTAGTATCAGTGATGTGTGTACGCTCTTCACCCTCACTAGAGGGAGGAGTGACAACGTCCTCCGTCGGGCCTGACCACTCACCCATAGATGCTGCGATGGACATGGCATTGTCCGCATCATCAGATCCACCAAATTTAAATGAGATCTTGTGCTCCTTCAGAGGGCTGGAGATAATCATGGGCATACTGCAGGGACAAGGATGTTGCGTCAGGAGACAGAGGGGTTCGGGGGTCAGCGCAAGATCCTTCAGAGTCACAGTGGAGGCAGTTGGGATGGGGGGGGGCACAGAAGGCGGAACTGTCCCTCAGTGATTCTAGAGCGGAGTGACATGAGACTCATGCCTTCACAGTGAGGTCAATCTGTCTCCATGACTGCCACTTCAGCATGGGCTTTCGGCCCAGGCAGTGGATTCATCTCTCATGCCTGTTTGATGAAGGGATGTGTCTCTTGCATAGAAAACAGTTGTGGAACGACATCTTTACAAAGACGCTCAACACAAAAGCGACTATTTTAGATATACAAATGTATACACTGGTGGCCAAAATTTTGGAATAATGTGCAGATTTTACTCTTATGGAAATACATTTGTACTTTTATTCACCAAAGTGACATTCAACTGATCACAATGTATAGTCAGGATATTAATAATGTGAAACATTACAATTTTAATTTTTTATTTAGAACTTCTCAAACTACTCATCAAAACAATCCTCCACATGCAGCAATGACAGCTTTGCAGATCCTTGGCATTCTAGCTGTCAGTTTGTCCAGATAATCAGGTGACATTTCACGTTTCCTGTAGCACTTGCCATTGATGTGGCTGTCTTGTCGGGCACTTCTCACGCACCTTACAGTCCAACTGATCCCACTAAAGCTTAATGGGGTTAAGATCCATAACACTCTTTTCCAATTATCTGTTGTCCAATGTCTGTGTTTCCTTGCCCACTCTAACATATTCTCATTTTTTTTTCTGTTTCAAAAGTGTCTTTTACTTTGCAATTCTTCCCATAAGGCCTGCAGCCCCGAGTCTTCTCTTTACTGTTGTACATGAAACTGGAGTTGACTGGGTAGAATTCAATGAAGTTGTCAGCTGAGGACAAGTGAGGTGTCTATTTCTCAAACAAAAGACTCTGATGTACTTATCCTCTTGTTTAGTTGTACATCTGTCCTTCCACATCTCTTTCTGTCCTTGTTAGAGCCAGTTGTCCTTTGTCTTTGAAGACTGTAGTGTACACATTTGTTTGAAATTTTCAAGCATTGTATATAGCCTTCATTCCTCAAAACAATGATTTACTGGCGGGTTTCTAGAGAACGCTGTTTTTTTTGCTATACTGTGTCAACTCAAAAACAAGCACAAAGACAATGTTAAGCATACAAACCAAATAGCTTTCAAATGTGTTTGCTATAATGGCAAGTGATTTTGTAGTACCATATTAGCAATTTAGCATGATTATTCAAGGATAAGGTGTTGGAGTGATGGCTGCTGGAAATGGGGCCTGTCTAGATTTGATCAAAAATGACTTTTTTTCAAATAGTGATGGTGCTGTTTTTTTACATCTGTAATGTCCTTACTATACATATGATCAGTTGAATGCCACTTTGGTGAACCAATTTCCTTCAAAACAGCAAAATATATACATTATTCCAAACTTTTGGCCACCAGTGTATATACTGTACACAATATATCATAGCGATAATAAAGGATACAAATATCACCGCCAGAAAACTGCAGCGGAGCAGGTCAATCATCTCACTGCAGGCGCTTTGCTGTCAAGGCGACGAGTTATCTTGCTTGCGTCTAAGGGCCAAGAACCCATCCACTGGTGGAGTGTTTCTCGACGGCGAAGCAGAGATGAAAGGGCTTGTCAAGATGAGAGATGAACTTGCTGTCTTGAAGGAGAAGAATTCTGAGGAAATGGTGGTTTCGCACCTGCCTATATAGGCCAACTGCACGCCTAAAGGGGCGGGGCTCAAACAACTTTGTGAATTTTAGAATTGGTGTTATTGTACAAAGGGTTTCAATTGGGCCATTGAGAAAGGAATTTCCCATAGCATCAGCAATGCAATGTTTAAAGACCGTAATCGAAAGGGAATATTTGATACTCATTTGAATGAGACCGTTTTAAACATAGGGAAACTTGTTTTCATTGGGTTTTCAATGAATAATAACCAAACTTTTGTACAATTCCTCACTCAAATGTAAATACTGTATGTATAATATGGCTTTAGTGACTTGTAATGTATTGAACAAGTTATAAGGACAACTGAGTATTACTGTTTTCCTGCTTTCATTGTATGGAAAACATCTGCTTGGATATTTAGCTAAATAACTTGCATGTAAGTAACTTTTGTGTAACAAAAACAGTAATAAGGGTTTAACATGTGTATTACAATGCTATTAATGACAGAAATTTTTGTTGTGGGTAAATTGTCATTTGAGTTAGAAATCTAGATGTCATGTAAGCCTTCCAGGTCATTTGGTGTAAGTCATGTAACTCAACGGATAGAGCAGGGTCTTGACAACAACAAGAGCAATGTTTCAAATCCCATGTCATTGTCCAAACTAGAAGTTATGGTCACTTAAAATTGTTGATTGCTGCATATAAAATAGCAGCAGAGCAGGTTGAGATGTGGCCTAGTGGGTAGTGCAAGTGCCATAATTCATTAAGGTAGGCATGCTGGTAACATAAGTCCAAGGCTGGCCTATGACAAAAATTCATACAAAACACACACAATCATATTTCCACATTTAAAGTTGTGTATGATGTGTTATAAGGTATTTGTGAATATGTTACAGGTGGTGTGACATCATCAGGTCAACTAGAAGTTTTTTGGATTTTTGTATTTAAAAAATTCCAGAAAGATACACAAAACATATTTCCACTAACAAAGCTGTGTAAGATATGGTGTGTATAAATACATTGCAGGTGATGTGAGATCTTTAGGTAAAAAAAGCTAGAAAGTTAAATAGATTTATTTCATTAAAGCATTCAGTTTATATTAAATAGTTATAACAGGGATATAAATCATAAGGAAATAAAAAATGATCTAAATTTAACTTAATTTGTTCACCAACATAAAAATTACATGTAAAAAAAATCACTTCTTAATGTAGTCATGTAACATCTCTTAACTGATATTTGTGCGTTTGGCACTTTCGAGACACTCCCTAACTTGGATTGCAGTGGTTGGGATCGCTGTTTTGCGTTTTTCACTTCTGATGTTTGAAACAAATACATTTATCGAATAACATCATAATTACTTTTGCTATTATGATTTACAGCGCTATCTGAACAAGACACAGCATGAACCGCCACTATTTTGCGATTACATACCAATTAATGTTAATGGAAAGTTTGAATGTCTAACGAATATCGAATATAAAAACAACTTTACCGCAGTACTTAACAATGGCATATAATCACTCTTCAAAAGATAACGTTTTAACCGTAATTTTTTTACACTTGATTCTTTCTAATCACCCCTCAGACTGTGTACACATGATAACACTGCCAGTCAACTTGTCCAGTAGGTGAACTGAAAAAGTTTGTGAAGTGTCATTCAACAACAGACTCTTCGTCACTTCTGCAGCTTGTAGAGAAATCAGTTTTCTTTTTTTTATCTACTTGTCAAGTACCTTTTCTTCTCATTGACCATCATGGGCAGAGGGCAGACCAGCTCAAAGATTTGCTGAACCACCTATCGTACCGGGGTAAAATTGTTTGTCGATTAGCGCCACCTACTGTAAAGGCGGTCATTCGCTTCTCTTTTTATGGGAAAGGGCCGTTCGTCAGTGATTCGCCTCTCATTATCGCGTCGTGTTTGGTCTGAAAAGGCCTGAAGGCCGAACGTCTCATTTTATGTTCAACAAAGAAAGAGTCATGCAGGTTTAAAAGAGTCATTTCTGAGTGAATACTTCCTTTAATTCAATATGAATTCTCTGAAAAAATGCATAATGTCTTATGCAACTTTGCTTCAGGTAAATTTATCTTGTTATTAGGGTGTTTTGATATTTTTATTAGAAAAAAACAAACATGATGAAAAAGGAAAAAATATATATTATTTTACTGAGTACTGAGAAAGCACTTTTCCATTTTGGCTGTTTTCTAATCTTTCCCACCTGTCTGCAAATTATGGTATTAGGGCATTATTAGTGCCTCAATAAAACATGTAAAAAGTACCCAAAATTACTATAAAAGTATGACTACTCCTTAATCATTTATACACAACAATGATACATTATTTATGGATCATGCCAATTTGCCCATGGAATCTGAATTTCCCATCACATTTAAATTGCTCTTCCCTTTTCTTGTTTCTCCACACAGATCCAGTCAATGGTCCCCAGAATGTGAATGTGGTGGACATACGTGCTCGTCAGCTGACCTTGCAGTGGGAAACCTTTGGGTATGCAGTGACACGCTGCCATAGCTTCAACCTGACTGTACAATACCAGTATGTCTTCAACCAGCAGGAGTTTGCCGCTGAGGAGCTCATACCCACTTCTTCTCATTACACACTGAGAGGACTCAGGCCTTTTGTGACGGTCCGGCTACGACTGGTGCTGGCCAACCCTGAGGGCAGTAAAGAAAGTGAAGACATCGTCAAACAGACAGAGGAAGATGGTGAGTGGGAAGTTCCCACAAAAATTCACATACTACAGAACATTTGATAGGACAAAAATCTGTGTAGTGTAATATGTCATGAATATTTTGAGGCCCTTTTCCCAGAAGAGGAAGGGGCCATTTACACCAAACACATAACTGTGTCTGGGTGTGCTGTTGTTTTTCAATGTAAACATGCGCTAGACAAATTGACCGCTGCGCTACGTCTCAATGGTTTTAAGATGTTTTGTCAAATAACAAGAACTTCAACTTTAAAAAATGCATACCAAGATACCTGTGTTCTTTTATATTCGTTGCACTGTGTCTAGCTATTTTTGATGCAAGAACATTGTCGGTCCGAATGGCCCCTAAGACTGTGCATTTGTCACTATTTTGTACACAAGTAAATTACTTCAAAGCTAAAAGACATGCACTAGAAGACACTAAAGTAAATTATTTAAAGTATTCTAAGTTATATGAAAATTTAAAAGACAAAACACAGAATTTTATATATATACAGTATATATACACTCACCTAAAGGATTATTAGGAACACCTGTTCAAGTTCTCATTAATGCAATTATCTAATCAACCAATCACATGGCAGTTGCTTCAATGCATTTAGGGGATGTGGTACTGGTCAAGACAATCTCCTGAACGCCAAACTGAATGTCAGAATGGGAAAGAAAGGTGATTTAAGCTATTTTGAGCATGGCATGGTTGTTGGTGCCAGACGGGCCGGTCTGAGTATTTCACAATCTGCTCAGTTACTGGGATTTTCACGCACAACCATTTCTATGGTTTACAAAGAATGGTGTGAAAAGGGAAAAACATCCAGTATGCGGCAGTCCTGTGGGCGAAAATGCCTTGTTGATGCTAGAGGTCAGAGTAGAATGGGCCGACTGATTCAAGCTGATAGAAGAGCAACTTTGCCTGAAATAACCACTCGTTACAACCGAGGTATGCAACAAAGCATTTGTGAAGCCACAACACGCACAACCTTGAGGCGGATGGGCTACAACAGCAGAAGACCCCACCGGGTACCACTCATCTCCACTACAAATAGGAAAAAGAGGCTACAATTTGCAAGAGCTCACCAAAATTGGACAGTTGAAGACTGGAAAAATGTTGCCTGGTCTGATGAGTCTCGATTTCTGTTGAGACATTCAGATGGTAGAGTCAGAATTTGGCGTAAACAGAATGAGAACATGGATCCATCATGCCTTGTTACCACTGTGCAGGCTGGTGGTGGTGGTGTAATGGTGTGGGGATGTTTTCTTGGCACACTTTAGGCCCCTTAGTGCCAATTGGGCATCGTTTAAATGCCACGGCCTACCTGAGCATTGTTTCTGACCATGTCCATCCCTTTATGGCCACCATGTACCCATCCTCTGATGGCTACTTCCAGCAGGATAATGCACCATGTCACAAAGCTCGAATCATTTCAAACTGGTTTCTTGAACATGACAATGAGTTCACTGTACTAAAATGGCCCCCACAGTCACCAGATCTCAACCCAATAGAGCATCTTTGGGATGTGGTGGAACGGGAGCTTCGTGCCCTGGATGTGCATCCCACAAATCTCCATCAACTGGAAGATGCTATCCTATCAATATGTGCCAACATTTCTAAAGAATGCTTTCAGCACCTTGTTGAATCAATGCCACGTAGAATTAAGGCAGTTCTGAAGGCGAAAGAGGGTCAAACACAGTATTAGTATGGTGTTCCTAATAATCCTTTAGGTGAGTGTATACTATATCAGCTACATCAGCACTGCTGTGATTCGGCCGCAGGTAATCACAGCAGTGCTGATTTAGGGACATAAAGCACAATTGCGAGTGTGATATTGCTTATATACAACAGTTCAATGAACAAGTACATTTTAAAATGAGCATGAGCACTTAAGCACTTCCATGAGCACTTCACTAAAACAATAAAAATAAAATTGCATTTTAATCTGTTTTGAATAATATTCTGATGATAGTGAAACTTTGTAGTATGACACTTTTCGTACCACTGTCTCCTTAAGATGATTCGCTTATGTTTTCCTCTTTTGTAAGTCACTTTGGATAAAAGTGTCTGCCAAATTAATAAATTTAAATGTAATGTAAATGTAAAAAAATAGGAAAAACTGAGGACGGTCATAAAAACGCATTTGTACATGGAACTACTTTATTACGCGACGGATGAGAATCTGCCGTTGCTGGTCCAAATCAAATAATGTGTCCAAGCTTTCGTTAGTAATTAAAAAATGTCACTTCAGAAATAGTATCACGGCTTGTGCTGTTTCTAACAAGTTATTGGATAAACAAGGATGGATGGTTGTGTGTGTGTTTGTGTGTGAGAGAGAGACGGAGCACGTGCAATCACCTGTTGCCACACCTAGGCAGAGATGCTGTCAGCTTTCTCAGTGGTAAAATAGCCGTCCAAGCGGGGGTATTCCTCTCTATTTCGCAGTAGCCGGTGTGCAAGAGTCATTCCCTATAGAAACCGTAATATCCTCCGCCATTTTAAACAGTATGTATCCAATGTGGAAACTCCGGTAAGAGGTAAGCACCATGAGTTTTTGTAATCAATCAGTCTGTTGAGTCTCTCAGCTGTGATCCTTAATGCTGAAGTTGTTCATTTAAAGCTATTTATTGATTTAATATACAAGACAAATCTGGTTTACACTTACAAGTAAAGTTTTCAGAGAAGAGGCATAATTGTCAGTATTATAAATAAGCTGATTGGCTCAGTATCTTTTCATGACATTGATATCAATTTATTTGATGGTCGTGTGAGGTACGTTTAAAAAGGGACATTTGTTTGGTTTCTAAATCATTAGCACTTAAACCTGCTGTTTAATCTTACTAGACTTTTGAATTAAAAGAGAACAAAATTATTAGCTACTAACCTTCACTGGTAGATTAGTGTATGTACTGAAAGGGTTGAGGTTATTGCTCCTTTACAAGGAAATACAACACTGGCTAATACAGGCTAGCTCATCCTTTGATACCAAATATTCTGCATTGTAAGCTATTATGTCGAATGTCGGCAGTGCTAGGGCCTTTTCAACATTCTCAAATGTTAAAATGGGAATAGTTCAGTGATTCTGGCCCATTATTGTAATTATCTTATGCTTTAGTTAATGACACTTACCTCTGGTTCTTGAGGGCTAAAGTGCATTTGGTTTTGTCTTGGGCTTTGTCTTGGTGCTGTCACATGTTCTTTTCAGTTGAGTGCAATTCTGAAGCTTTTCAGAGTGCCTCAGTAGATGTTCAGGGAGATTTTGAGAAATGGTATTCAGGAGAGGCCATTCAAAACCTCAAAAATAAATTATTTAGATATACAAAAATCTTTTAATAAAATAAAATAAATATAATAATTATGCTAAATAAATAAATAATAATAAAATAAAAAATAATAGAAAATGGTTGAAAAGTCTGACAATTGCGATCTTTGTTTTATTCTTTTTTGGTCTGAGAATCCTCACTGTCTACCTTTTCTTTCTTTCAGGTTATTTATTTTTTTTAAATAATAATTGTTTTATTTTTTTTATTATTGAATGACAAGACCAAAGAATAGCAAGAGTACTTGTTAGAAATAGCAACAAAGTACATTAAAAATAGGAAAGAGCTGTTTTTAGAAAACTATAACTGTGTTTTATAAAACTCTAATCTTAGGGATGAAATTTTGTAATTAGTGGAGCAGAAATAAAAGTATTTCCACTTCATCTAATTGCTGTTTTGTGATTAAAATGTCTTATGCAGCTTCATGTGGTTTTTACCATAAAAAGCACACGATTGCTCTCTTTTCTTTTCTTTTCTTTTCTTTTTTTTAAGAAACAATGCTGGAGATTAGATGGTAATTACACACAAATATCTATATAGTTAGTGATTTGTATCTTATGTAAAGTAAATATTATAATATAACAGAATACATTTGCATTAACAAGCAACACAGCGCACATGAGTTCAAAACAGTTTGTGCCGTTTGGTTCATGTAAACATTTTTAATCTTGATTTTGAGGCAGCATTTATTCCTAAAATAATAGCATTCTGATATTTGTATAAGTTTTGCTCAAGTATGCTGATTATAGAGTTTAGTTACCTATAGCATTTGGGTTTGATTAGGAACATGAGATAACTAGAGCTGACTAAATAAACATTTATTGGTAAATAACTATTACTAAAAAGCTTAAACAGGTTAACATTACTAAAGCTGGCAATCTATTCATTTGACTGCCCGTTTCAAAAAATAAAAATAGTAATACACACAAATCATATGCAAACTGTAAGAAAATGTTGACACATTATAATAAATATGGGGTCTATTTTATCACCTGTTCTTGTAATCCAAACAGAATACAAAATCATTTAGGATATATTTGTATACATTTTAGGACATGGAAAAAGTGTGATGCATTGTTGTTGTTTGGTTAATTCAGTGGTCAATTATTTCTGTAGATACAATGTGGCCCAGTCTACATTACAAAAGAATCAATAATAAAAATACATTATATATATATATATATAAAACAGTTGTTCAAGATAGGGGAAATATTTGAAGAGGACATAAAAATTGTATTAACAATAAACAGAAATCTTGAAACAAAAGTTTCATGTTTTAGTTAAAAACCCTCACACATCTCAAACAAAGTATTTTTATATTTCCCCTTGAAATATTTGATTCTATGTATTGTGTATTTAAGAGAGCTACAGTTCTGTTTAGATGGAGCGATTCTAAATCAGAGAAGTTTCTTAACGTAATTCAAAACAGAATTTTCAGACCAAAGTACTGCTCTGTTCTTTTTGAAGACAAACAACAAATATGAAACAAAGATGATGAATTCTTTCCTCCTGTAATCCTTTTTTCCCATTGATGTGTTGCAGTTAAAATGAAATCCCAATGTTGACCATGTTATGGCTTCACAGGCTCTGAAAAAGACACAATATTTCTCAAACGGAGGCAGGTTTGCAAGCAGTGCTTAATTAGAACATTTCTCAGAGGGTAGCATTTAGTCTCCATTTAAAATGTATTTCTCCCAGCTTGTTTTTAAAGCTGAGCAATAAAATTGCGTGAAAATAAAGGGTATTGTCAGGTATTATACTGTTAAATTAGAGCATAAAATTTAAGATCCTCTAATTTCCTTTATTTTTTTGTGCCATTTGGGGTTCTGATTAGTCTGTTTTGATGTGGATATGACTCTTTTGGTTATATTCAGTGTCTGCCTCACTGATGTTTTCCTTTTTTAGGTTTTTTGCATATGAAAACCTATAATTGCTGTCCTTTTGTGTTTGCAAAATGACAGACAGCTGCGACATATCAATTGTGAAGCAGTTTTGTCTCTGTGCAACCTTATATGGGGATAATTGCAGGAGAAAAAATTAACATGAGGGTGACCAGCAGTTATTTTTACCTTATTAGGTGAACAACAACAGCAAACACTGTGAATGAAGCCCTGCTTATATATAAACAAGAATAAACAGGAATAGAGCGTGCATCTCTATGTACGCCATTCGTAATTCATTGAGATACTAAATAAGTACAATAAAAAGGATGGTTCTCCCAAAAATGAAAATTATGTCATTATTGAAAAACCATGATGATGAGGAAATAGTGATAGAACGCTCATTTTTGGGTGAAATGTCCCTTTTAAAAGTAAAAGGAGGGAGATAGACATTGCAATAAAAAGCCTGTTGAAAGTTAGTACAGAGACAAGTTTAAATGAAGGGCAAGCATTGTTTTCTGCCCCTTAAACGCATTGAATTCATAGGCTGTGTATCGTTTGGAAGGCTGCGTCCTCCGGAGGTCGCGTTTGTCGGCTGCATACATCTCATTTCAGAAAAGTGAGTAGGACACTTCGATTGCAGCCTTCGAATGCGACCTTCTTTCATGGGAATTCGGAGGATGCATGAGAGGAATCCATTGTGGGCATTCACAACCCACAATTCTTTGCTTCAACGGAAATGTCTAAAATAAATAAAGCCAATTTGCCCTTAAATATGATGTTCAAACACAAGTAATGTTAATTCCCAAAGCTGAAGTACATCAGTAGATGGGTGCAGAGTATATAATATGTATAATTATATTAATATATAATTAAAATATATTATTAGACTATTTTCTTTTCTCTTTACATCATTATAACTCTCCTAAAATGTACCTCTTTCAAAGGGAATTTGTTACCGTCTCACTCAAAGTGCTCACGCTTGTTAAAGAGTGCCGTGCTGTCATAGCAACTGTGTTACGTTCCGTTTACATTTGTCCTACGAAGGCCATCTTGTTTAAAGGAGCACGCTTGGTATACTACAGCCTTCAAAGGACGTGTCCTACATAGCATGCAACCTTCGAAACAGCTACAGTCTCCCCTAGGGAAGCTAATCTAAGATTTAGATTAGCATGTAGCCAGTATTTCACACACATTATATATAGATTATATAGAGACAAAGATAGACAAAGGACCGGATCTAATTAGGTAACGTTGATTTAATATGCTTGTTGGCTTGGGTTGAATCAAGCTATTTGAAGTATTGCTGAAAATATGACTTAACTGCCCTCACTTTGCAATACAATATCTGACACGAGCTCCACTTTATGAGACCATATTCCTTTTCACATATTTCACATTTCCTTTGATTAGATCTATTCTTTCCCCATTGAAGTGTCATTGCCAAAGACTATACCAAAGATTTTAATTATGATTTAGGGAAAATATAAGATGTATTTAGCCACATACACTACCAGTCAAAAGTTTTATGTCCGCTTTATGGACTTTTAAATCCGCTTTATGGACTTCAACGCTTGTGGACTGGCCCCTTTTACTTCCATTGTAAGTTCTTTACTGTAACTTTTTCCTTACTGTTATTTAAAAAAAAAATTTTTTTATAAATGCTGGGCAAGCTGAATTATTCATTGTGGTATTCAATATTATACCACAAATGCTGTCGATTGAGGTTAATGTTTATTGAACCTGGAACATTCCTTTAAGTAAAATCTGTTGACTAGTGATCTCACTATTTTGGCATCAAATCTACATAAACAGCTACGACAAATGTGTCTTGATTCTTTTCTTCATTTAACCACCATCCAAGACTAAACTAATATATTTGTGCCTGAGGAGTCTTCCCCTGTCACAGCCCTACCAAGCTCATCTCTTTAATCTGCCCTCCCAATTAGCTGTGTCCTAGCGCAAAGCAAAGAGCAGCGCTAGGGCTGCTAAATTGGACTAAACAGCCTTTTAGCTAAGTCATTAACTCTCTTTGCACACTCTGTCAAGAACAATCGGACTCATTAGCGTGTCATAGCTAACAGTCAAGCCAAAGAAACTAACCAAAGCTGAGAAATGCAAGACAACTAGACTCAAGTTACGCCCACGGCAATGGACGTAGGACTGTGAATCGACAAACTGTAAATTAGCATGTTAGCATGCAGAATTCTGAAACCATCAAGTCATAGTGTTTCGGAAAATGCCACGCTGGATTATATGAACATTGTACGTGGATATTCTCACTTTGGAAAAGGTTTTGAAAGTGTTAATGATGTTATGTGGCAAGAGTAAATTTGGAAAACTTGCAGACGTTTGTCAGAGGGGAAGTGCACATAAAAATATGCAAATAGACATGTATATGTGCACAGTGGTACTTGTAGAACTTGTTAACACCTCCCGGTACTGAAGGGTAGCACAACTGTTACAATTCACACTTCGAACATTGCGGCTGAGGTGTGTTTGACATAGTTTTGCTCTTTTAGTCAGCCAATGTTTGCTCACCTTACTTTACCTTACTACCCAGCAGCACAGCCATTTCAGTCTCCCTACGTCACCTCTCTGTTCTCAAAACAATCACTTTTCATATTAAAATGAGTTGATATTATGGTGCAATATTTTACTTAAATGAAGTATTCTGTTCTGAATTAAGAAGACTAGTATTTTGTAGGCCTTTAGGGTGAGTAATATTATGATATAAACTATTTTTGTGTAATTCTTTATGTGTGAACTACAACATATACGTGGATATTTTTGGCGGGTTGCTAAATGTATACGTGCATGTGTGTGTTTGTGTGTCTATACCAGTTCCTGGCACCATTCCCATGGAGTCTATTCAAACAGGCCCCTACGAGGAGAAAATCTTCTTGCAGTGGAAGGCCCCCAATGAAACCAATGGAGTCATCACTCTGTATGAGGTGAGAAAATGTTATAATTTTTTTTCTTGTTTTAAACATAAACCTCGTTTATTTTTGGGTGGTAAAATATTACTTCTCAGCAAAAGTAAGAAGAGAACAATGAAGCTCAAAGAAGAAAATATAAATAAAGAAACAAATAAAAACTAAAGCTCCAACAACCTTTGCAAAATGATAGCTTTATTAAAAATACAGGAAATGAACAGCCTAAAACTCTTGTAAATGAATTGTTTATCTGCCAATGTGTAGAATATCTGCTCTACAAAAAGAAATTAAATGGAGTCGCAAAAAAACTGCAACCACATTTTACTTTAATGTGAGTGTTTGAGTGTGTTAGAGACACAAAAATACCACCCAATCTTGTTGATTTGATGAAGAAGACAAACTACATATGAGCCATTATGCATATCCAGGTACATCATTAAAACAGGGCCAGCTTTGCTATAAGAAGATTAACAGAATGAACTAAATGTATCGAGCAGACACAATGCAGTCCCATTTGGCTGGATAATTGCTATAATAGCCCTCATTGATTTAATTAGAAGTGTCCAAAAGAATTATCCGGGAGATCTGAGCAGCCATATGCATCATTTCTACACTTTTAGTGATTCAGACAAATTACAAAGAGCTAAGAGACAGGAGAGGAAATGTGTAGAGATTAATGCAATTGTGGACTGGTCACAAAGGGATACTGTTTTGTTTGCTGCAAGCAAATGTCTAAATTTACCACCTTGGGACAGTATGTATACTTATAGCTTGACTGTATAATTAGAGAAAAGGAAATTATACTGAAATAGAAAGGGCTGAAATGTCTACATTATTAGAAATAAAGGTTTAAAAAGGGGTTTAAAGCTTTACAGGAAAACCATTTTAAGGATCATGGTTCTTTAAATAACCATTGATGTACTGGTGCCTCAAACAACCCAGTAGGGCTTCAGGTTTCCTTTGTTAATTAATGATACCTAGAACTATATGCTCCAAGAACCTATATTACAACATCAAGAAATGTTCTAGTATCTTAAGATCCAAATAAACCAAATCAAGAGCCCTATATATTGAAATCGTCTTGATAAGAAGAGGCTTTTCTGCTAATCCTATTCAGATAAAATGCAAACCCATTGAAGACCCATTAAACCACTAAATAACCCTTTTTTTTCTAAGTATGTTTTTTAAACAATTGTGAATGTTTAAAGGAATAATTAACCCCAAAATAAAAATGATGTCATTTAATCATTAATCATATACATTCTCAAAAAAAAAAACTCCAAAAATGGCAGAAAATTGTTTGAAGAAAGCACCATAAATGTAGTCCATATGACTTTTACACTATATAACGAGTATTTGTGTGAGGAATAGAGCAAAATTAAAGTGTTTCTTGTTTTGTTTTTTTGCTTTAAATCATACCTTAAAAATGTTTATCAAGATGGCAAGTTGGATATCAATTAGCATGTTCACATGCATATTCTTACAACTCATGCAGCTGACAATGTGTAAGGTCAGGTAAACACCTTAAACAGTTTGTCTTTATTTGGCTAAGGTCATAAACGGTTTAAACAAAAACCATCGGCAAACGTAGATTTTCGTCCATTATCTCGATTTTGCATTTCTTGTCAACACTTTTAACTTATTCAATGTGCACATAATTGTTTAAATTTTGACGCCAAAAGAGGAGAATAACTTATGATTTTCAATTGTTTTCTTACATGGTTGACACTTTTCAAACTTGACACGAGCCACCTGATCTAATGTGCCATATTTGAATCGAATAAGATTTGAAATCTTCACTGGAGAGGGAAATTTTTGCTAATATTGACATTTTCCTTTCTTTCTGAGCAATCTGGGGTTATGTACCTTGCTCAAGGGTGCAGTGGTAACGGCTTATATCTCATTCCTTATGGGCTCGAACCAAGTGTGCCGCACAAGCCCTCAAAAGTGAAGCCAAAACGTCTTGATCGCCCCGGTGACTGGTCCTAGTATAGGTCATAAACCCCGCCTCCCCATGTTATTCAACGGGATGTGAGACCAACTAAACAATTAAATTACACTTCACATATATTTTTTCCAAAGATAGTTTCTGTCATTTACTGTAGTTTCTATCACGTTGATGTAATTTCAAGTGTTTGTTTTCAAAACAAGTTTGTTTTTAGTTAGTTATTTGATGCTATAAAAACGGTGCTGTGACATCATGATTAACAGCTGTAATTGACAGGTTCTCTGAGCGAAGTAGTCACTGAAGCACCAACAGACTTTTTTCATATCTAAGTGCAGGGGCGTGTGCTTGCGATTGATTCAGCAAGAGTGAGGGCGGGTCCTTGATTTCGTGGCTTTACTTCCTGATCACTACTGCGCAGGTCTGGTCCCGAAATCGCAACTGCGCAGGCTCAAGTCCCAAGATGTCAGCGCCATATCGGGACATTGGCGGCTTCAGTTCTCACCAATGGAAAAGAGCGAAGGGGCGTCGTCCATCTTTTTTTACAGTCTATGGCTTGAACCAATAAGCTATTGGTTGCCATCCCTGAGCGTCAACCACTAAGCCACGCACACAGAAACACGCACACACACACCTCACAGTGGAGTTTCGGATCGGTTTCTGACCATCTGAGATGGGTCCAAAATCAAAGCCAGATTTCACTTTCTTTTACTCTGTCTGTTTTCCCCTCCCTTCCCTTTTCTCTGCAAAACATCCTCCTGTTATCAAACCATCAAAGCCTGTAAGAAATGAATTGCTTTTCTGACAAAATAAGAGCGTGACTATGAAAGTTAGACAGAGAGAATATTCTCAACAACTCCTTATTAATCAACAGTGAGTTGTGTAAAGGGAAAAGTGTCTTTTGTCCTCTTGTGTCGTCTTTTGCTTTATCTCCATGCAAATGAGCACGAGTAACTAGCAAATCATTTCTACACAGTGTGTTTAGTCCTTGAGATTTGATGTGTTTAATTTGCATGACATGTTGTGAGTATGCTGCCATGACATTATGTCTTACACCCCTCCCCTCTGTCTTGGTTTCTAATGTCGTTCTGTTAAGTGCACAAACAAACAATGCCACATTTTGGTAACACTTTACATTAAGGTTGTTTTAGTTAACTACATTAGCTGGCATAAACATAGACTGAACAATACTCAGCACTTTGAAATCTTGCTTAATTTTACTTTCAACACATACTAGTAAATTTTTAACATTAAAATGTATATATATCAACAGTAGTGACATTTATTTGATGAATATAAAGACAGAAATTTAATGTCTCTCTTTGGCATTCCGAAGATGTTGTACTCGGAACAGTACAACATCCTGCCGGAGATAGGAGGCAGGGGCGAGGAGCCTACCCCCGTACAGGATGGGACTCAACTGGTGGTGGTGGGGTGGTGGAGGTTGCCGTGTTAGTGCACTGAAACAGCAATGTGATAGATTGTGAGCAGACTTATAAAGCAATGGCTTACATGTGATTGGCTGTGGGTTGCCTAGCTAATGGTGTAATGATGTACATCTACTAGACTTCCTGCAAGAACTACGCTGCGCTTACATTTATTGCAGTATCATTTTCTACTTTTCCACTTGCAAAACATACCAGAAATGGACATGATACCAAAGTAATACAGTGGTTTCAAGTAAGATGTACAAGGAAAATCTTGTTGTTCTTTGAGTTAACATGTCAATATAATGGTATACGATTATCGTATTTCACTTACAAAAACATACATTTACATTTATGCATTTGGCAAAAAGTAACATGGTATTGCCAAGATTTCTGTACATTTTACCATGGTATTTTATGAATGCCAAGGTATATTGTATATATACATATACTGTATATACAACAAAAACTAACAAAAAGTAAAACGCTATTGTCATGTTTTTTTGTGCATGTACCATGCTAATACAATGGTATTATTTGAAGTACCAAATAAATAACATGGTACATGGACATTGTAAATATTTTGTACCCTTTAAAGTACCATGGTATTAATATGATATGCTACTGCCACAGTCCTTTTGTGAGGTTGAGAATATCTTGGACTACACGTACTTTCTTTCTGTCTCTCTCTATTATTCTCTCTCTAAATAAGTCAAACCAAAGAGCTGTCATGCTTTGTGGAGATTTAGTGCGAAAGAGTTTTGCCCCTAATGAAGATAAACAGTCTATTCAGCCCCAACAGCAGGCTATAGAGACAAACTTGCACTTATCCCATCCTCCCTCCTTCACTGCATTGTTTTCATTTCCATCAATAAATGGTTAATGCAAGCACTCGAGTTAAGAGATCTAGTAACCCCTTTGCTCCCTTACCTCTCTTATTCATTAGAAACAGTTAATGGGCCGTACTCCTGTGGCTCTTGTCCAGAAACAGGTTCAGAGAAGTCTAAATCCGAGTTAATGTCGAGAGTGCAGCTATTTATTTATTTTGTGCCAGTGAGATAGTGAAATTCAAGTACCCATATATTGTCCCAGACAGCACACCTAGTGTATTATTAGCAGTCTCTCTCCCACAGTCTGTCCAATGACAATCTGATGCATATTGCACACAAACATGGCAAACATCTGATTGGCCAGAATGTGCAAATTTCTGTAGTTGGGATGCATCAGAAAGAGTGTCTGGTATTTGGAGTGTCTCATTTTGAATTGCGTTATAAACAGCATTTTAGGAAGGTGTGTGAAGTTAAATGTAGTTAGAAAAACAGGTCTCGAGACCTCTGCATGTGAAGATGCACATCATCCAGCTCTGTTCGAATGCAAGAATGCATCCTCATCTTGTTCTGACAAACATGTTGTTTGTCACTAAAGTGTGGTTTTGTTGTCTGTACAGCTGGAGTTATGCTTACTACCCCCTACTGTCTGGGACTCATAAAAACACACAGCCTGATATCATTAATATACGTAGCTATTTGTACATTAATATTTGTAACATTTAAATGTACATTTATACTTTTGGATAGACACTAAAACGCACAATATGGATGATTGAAACTGAAAATGTAAAATTTGTTAAGCATATTTACAGAAACTTAAAATATTGACAAATCCATTACAAAAATATTTGAATAAACGAATCAATTAGAAATATATTTGTATATTTTTACTTTTTATAGATGTTTTAGGTCCTTTAAACCTAGCCCAATCTCTAAACATAACCACATTTCAACAATATAAAAGATGTAACATGTAGATTAATGTACCGCTCCATAGAAAGAGGCATTACAATCCCTTGAGTTTTAAATGTGCAATAGTGTAGCCTCTTTTTAAAAAAACAACCTCGTTCGTTTCAATTTTGGACCTATCTCTAAAAGCAAGCAGAGTCGAGTCGAGTCAAGATGTTCCATGCAGTAGAAAAGCCCCATAAATAATAATAATATTTTCGAAGTTTTTCAGTCCGGTTTTAGAACAGATCACAGCACTGAATCTGCCCTTTTAAAAGTTTTTAACGATATCTTTTTAACTGCTGACTCAGGAATTTCGGTGATCTTGGTGCTGTTAGATCTTAGCGCAGCCTTTGATACTGTAGATCATAGTATCCTCATCTCACACCTCGAACAGTGTGTGGGTATCTGTGGCAACGCTCTTAGCTGGTTTAAATGATATCTTATGAATAGAAGCTTCTCAGTTCGTCTTGGGGAATTCTCATCTGTGTTAGCACCTCTCACCTGTGGCGTTCCTCAGGGCTCTATTCTGGCCCCTGTCCTGTTCTTTCTTTGTATGCTTCCTTTAGGAAGTGTGCTTAAGAAATATGGGGATCATTTCATTGCTACGCAGATGATGCCTAAATTTATTTATCACTGAAAATGAATGACAGTAATGCATTAGAACCTTTGCTAGACTGTCTAGTCTAAAATGTGTATGTGACAGCGCCCTTAAGTTTGATAAACAGATACATTCAGTCTTTAAAACAAGCTTTTTTCAATTGAGGCTCTGATCTAAAGTCAAGCCTTTTTCGTCATTTAAGGATTTTTAAAAGGTCATTCACGCATTTATTTTTTCCCAACTAGATTACTGCAATTCCTTCTTTATTGGAATTAGCCATGCATCCTTTGCAAGACTGCAAATGGTCCAAAATGCTGCAGCAAGACTGCTGACTGGTGTTCGTAAGCATGCTCATATTGCTCCTAACTTACGCTCTCTTCATTGGCTTCCTGTTCGATATAGAACAGTATATAGAGTATAAATTATTGCTTTTTATTTTTAAATTGCTTAATGGTCTAGTGCCCTCATACCTTGCCAATCTGCTACGGATGCATGATCCCTAGACAGTTCCTAGGTTTAAACTAAAGATGATGGGTGACCGTGCTTTTACAGCAGCTACCCATAAATTATGAACAAATAAAATTATGACGTTTAGATGCTGTCAATTCGTCAATATTGTACATTTCGGTGTCTATGCAAATGTTAGAATGCAAACTTCATGTAAGAATACACACGATTTCTCATGAGAACACTTTGAAACATAATGGTGGTACTTCAAGCATGAATTGAATATACATTTTTACGGTCTGAGTTTATGATTAATTGCGTGGATTTTTTCAATGAGTTATTTAAAGTTTATTTTCAGAGTTTGCTGCAGGATTATTTGTTATTAATCTGTTATTGCCTGTTGCTTACAAATCTATCATTGATTTAAGATTTTCCCATTTTTAAATCTCATCTAAAAATTGGGGTAATGGGTACAAATCTATGTGTGCTGAATGGTTTTTGCTTAAACCATTTATGAACTTTCCCCAATAAAATAAATCTGTTTATAGCATTTACATAACTTTACAGGTTGTCGGCTTACAAAGCTTAAGAGGTGTAAAATGTAGGAACGTGCATGAAAATGTGCCCACTACTATTTGTATTGTGCTCTGTACTGTTTTGTTTATGTTAATTTCTACAGAATAAATTACAAAGTGAAATACATCAACATAAAATGCATGTTCTTTACCCCAAACACTACCTAATTTCTGTCTGGCATCTAAAAACCTCAGAACTCATGCCTCAAACTTACCAAATACTAAATATTCTGTGCTCGCAGCATGTTTGTTTACTATCTGTAAATCTCAAGATACAATTTGCTTGAATGATACTACTGCTGAATAACTCACCATCCACTCCAGCTTGGGTTTCCTTCTCTCATTTTACTTTTCAGGTATTTACTACTAGGTTTCCAGCAGTTCTTTTAATCAGCAGAGATAAAAGTTCATATGGGACAGATATGTTTCATTGCTTTAAAAGAGCTTCTCAAGGGGCCTGGGTAGCTCAGTAGAGTTAGTATGTAAAGACGCTGACTACCACCCCTGGAGTCGCAAGTTCGAATCCAGGGTGTGCTGATTGACTCCAGCCAGGTCTCCAAAGCAACCAAATTGGCCCGGTTGCTATGGAGGGTAGAGTCACATGGGGTAACCTCCTCGTGGTTGTTATAATGTGGTTCTCATTCTCGGTGTGGTGCGTGGATGACACAGAGGATAGTGTGAAGCCTCCACATGCGCTATTGTTTTTCTTTCTAGGATGTATTTTTAGTGCCGCTCGTAAGCTTCTCCGATCTCTGATTTATAAGCAAATTGTTCTTTTGAGTAACTTGTTTTCAGTGATTCAGTTGAACAGGTTCGCAAATCTGTCTGAATGACTCCTTAGTGATTTGTTCTGAATCAGATTTATTTTTTTAATCCTTATCCAGTAATCCCATCAATCCCCCACAACAAAAATTGTCATGAAAATATCTGACCTTACTCATTGCCATAGCAAAATAGTTAGAAAACGAGTATCTCCCATAAACAGGGCTGCTTTCTTTGCATTGCCTTCTCCACTGCCAAACTGATTTTGGAAACAAACCCTTTGCAAATCAGCTGTGCTCAATTAAACTCAAGCGGTTCTTTTAACAGAGAGCCAGAGGGCATTCGGGAGTGCATTAGGCCACTTTTAGCAGTATGTTGTGTGGCATCACATGCCCACTGGCCAATACTTCCTATTTCCTATGAGAACAGTGTCTGAAAAGAGAGAGAGAGAGGCCAGAGAGATATATTAACACCACCCCCTCCCCACCCCCACCCCTCCCCCACCTTCAACTCTCATTCTACCCTTTCAATCTTCTAAAGTACTGATCAGTCAACCGCATTTTTCCCCGTCAGGGTGACAGCATTTAAGTGGGGGCTGATGACAGAGTAATTGGAAGTCTATTGATCTCCACAATGGCCTTTGAGCTGCAATGCTCTTTTTATTTAGCTCCTGGAAATTATTTTGAAACCCAAGGTGATGTGCTAGTAAGTTTTAAAAAGGTCATATCACAAGGAATCACATTTGCTGTGATATTTTGCGATAAAACAGTTTAATGTTCTATGAAAACATACTGTAACTTTCTGAACTCAAAACGTATTCCCCAAAGACCCTTTTACGCAAAAATTGCTTGTTCTGAAATCCTCAGAAAAACAGTATATGTCCGCTAACAGTAACACACCAACATTATCTATTCTGTGTTTAGGTCAGAGTGAGGTGGAGCGTAAGAGTCTGGTTTCAGAAGTAAAAATCCTATTTTTTCTAATTCAGTTTTTCCATTGAGGAGAATATTTCAACGGAAACGTAAAAAACCTTTAAAGACAGACCTACCGTAAGCTCAGAGGTTGCGATGGTATATGCTCTATATGAAGGCATCAGTCTGTGTTGTTTCATCTTCATTTTAATAGAATCATCTCCCTACTCTCTCAAACTACTTATATTTTACAAAAATCGGAACTTATAATCAACAACTTTCAAGAGTTTTATATTTGTCCACCGTTTTTAATTCGACTAAGTCATTTGCAATGTTTCATGGGACTGCAGTTCATTCCCTCATGAAAGATGTTAATTGCACAGCCATGTACCTTTGTATATATATATATATATATATATATATATATATATATATATATATATATATATATATTATTAATAATACAATTTTTATTAAAATAGAATATTTGTTGAATCAAATAAAATTTTGTCATGGTGTTCTTCACCTCTGAGCTGGTTGGTTTGGTTCATGGCTTTGAACTCTTTCATGAGAGACGTTGAAAGAAATTAATGGGGAAAATACTTAATGGGGAAATGTAATGTCTCTCTTTGGCGTAAACCGTGTACTCAGAACCATCAAATCCTGCCGGAGATAGGAGGCAGGGGCGAGGAGCCTACCCTCGTGCAGGGTGGGACTCAACTGGTGGTGGAGGTTGCCATGTTAGTATATTAACTATATTAATATACAGTATAGTAACACCGAACAAGGGCAGAAATTTACAGTGGGCCTAAACTAAAGGGAATGGATGATATTTTAAAAACCTTCTAAAAAAAGATTTAAAAAAGGCCTGACATAAATCTGTAATGCAATTTCACCATTAACAGGCAACACTTATGTATTTAATTGATCAAAAAAGTAAACTTGTAAACTTGTAGTTTTTGGCAAAACTAAGCTGGGCTTAAATACAATATCCTAAGAATGAGATATTGTGGTAAAACTTTACAGTAAGTGATTTATTTTACAAAATTTCTTAAGATTAACTAATTATCAACTATATATATATATATATATATATATATATATATATATATATATATATATATATATATATATATATATATATATATATATATATATATATATATATATATATATATATATATATACAGTATATATATATATAAAAAATATATATATTTTACTTATTAATCTCGGATATTAATTTCTACATATACTAATAATTTTGTTAAATTACAAATGCTGTTTGCAATAAAATGCTTTATAGGGTCATCACCGCCGCATGTTGTGTTTATTTAGAGTACCAGAGACACACTATACCAACCCCTAAACCTAACTTTAAGGCAGTCTTCTGGCCCCTGGTGTCGCAGTGCCATCTTCGGTCAGCCTATATCCCTGTCGAGGGCTAATTAGCCTGATTAGGCGCCAAGTGTGAGAAATCATGACCCAGCCCCGCCCTCCGCCCTACCACAATATCCTATTTTGTTTTAAACTTAACTGGCCCAAAGAGAGCATTTTTAATATTAAAAATGGTGTGTGTAAATGTTTCAATTTTCAAAAGCTTTCTTCTGAGCCAGTGCGATGTGAAAAAATTACATATATATATATATATATATATATATATATATATATATATATATATATATATATATATATTATATATAGTTTCCCAAACACTCCTTTTATATATATATATATATATATATATATATATATATATATATATATATATATATATATATATATATATAAGGAGGAGTGTTTGGGAAACCAGTTTGGATATAATCATTAATTTTTAAATTCCTTTTGGTGCCATTAGCAACAGAGATATTGCACACTTCACCTTTAAGAGCATTTTAAAAGGTAGCTCCATATTAAATCATCGGAAATTGGCAGCAGTTAAATTTGTAATTCAACCTTTATTCTCTGTTAAGAAGAATTTATAATCCATTACATGTATACTGTATGCTTGCCAGTATATTATACTAGGCTACTGCGCCACACCTCAGTGGCACTATGTGTTCCCTTTACAAAAAGCTTCACTACGATGTTGCGCTGCTAAGCGCTACGGGGAACAGCTCTAGCTGTGAGCCGAGCTGAATAATGTGTGGAACACGTCAATGAACATTGACCGGAATTTATAGCCTCGGCTGATGTAATCATTAGATGAACCTGCGGCCAGGCTATAAATGGATACGTCACCAGGTGTCATCAGAAACTCTTTTTTCAGAGCGATTCTGTTTCTGTGTGTTTCACACACCCTGTCAAAACTTTCTTTCCTCTGTTAGGAGATAGAATCAGTTAGGCAGTGTGCAGTGAACGTTGTTCTATTTTTCTCTTCTGTTTAGAAAATATTATATATATTTCTAAAAAAAAAAAAAAAAGAGAGAATGATTGAAAGCCGCAAACGGTGCGTGTTCCCCTCTTCTCGCTCTATTGCTGAAGACGGCACACATCAGTTTTTGCTGTTTGTTTGGGGGTAAGAGCACGCTGCTCTCCCGTTGCAGCAGGGCGGGTGCGAGCACTGCGATTTGCTTTAACAGGCAGAGTGCGTCGGGAGTCAGCACTCACGAAAAGATCGTTCGTGGGGCTCGTGCATGGATTTGGCTGAGGAGCAAGAGACGGGTTGACCCCTATCTCTCACTCTCTCCCCAAACCCAGCTGGTCCTTCACATGATCTCGAAGCGCGTTCCGACGCTTCTTCGGATCATGAGGTGGATCGCGATTCTCTTCCCGCCGAGCTTTCCGTCCACGATAAAAAATCTACGGAGGAATTGCTTGATGTTGTTACTCGTGCGGTTGCCAGATTGGACTGGCCACGTGAAAAAGAGACCCCCAAACGCTCCAAATTAGGGGATAGATTTTATCTTCCAGTCTAAGTAAGGGAACGCCTCATGGGTCCCTTCCCTTTCTTTGATAACCTCCATGAAGAGCTTTTTCGCTCATGGAGAACCCCTAAAAAAAAAAATATATATATATATATATATATATATATATATATATATATATATATATATATATATATATTTCTTCCCGTGTTCACATACCCTCGACTTCATTATATTCGACTATCGTGGGTGCTGAGGCACGGGGGTATTCAGTGATGCCGCCGGTTGACGCTTGCGGGCTATCTCTCGCCGGGCTCGGCATCGTCACTTAAGAAGCCCTCTCTTCCCTCAAAGCCTTGTAGGACAACCTCCACTTTAGTGGGAAGGGCTTATCAAGCAGCAGGTCAGGCTGGTGCTGCTCTGCACACTATGCTGTTTTTCAGGCATATCAGGCTGACCTCCTGGACGACCTGAGTGTGGGTTCTGCGCTTGACGAGCAAGCCTCAGACCCACCTCGGTCCTGACTGAAGGGAGGCTCAAAAGCAAAGCGTGGCTGAGTCGTGCTCCTCCTCCCAGGGATTGGGGACAGTCTCGCCGCCTCGCCAGCCCCGAAACAAGACCTCAGGACTATAAATTCTAGTAAGAGAAAACCCTGACGGCCTTGCGCCTAGATTAGGGGTTAGCTCCCTCGGGACGGGCGCGTGCTTCACTTCACCCCTCCCGGTACCCCCTCGAAGCCCCTCCATTCCCGCCACCTCTTGGTGTTTCGGGTTGCAGAGGCTTCCGTCAAAATTGGATGTTTTCGCTGTTCCTGCATTTTATTCAGGACGCGAAACACCTGACAACCCCTCAACAGGAAGTGTTAAAATATAATACCCATCTCAGAGATCCTGGCAGCGTGGAAACTTCTGCCGGATATATTATTTTCTGTGGGTCTTATAAGGGCGTCAGGATTTAATTCTCTCACCGCTTTTCCATGTTTCAACAGCGTGTTCTCACTACCATAAACCGGATTTCTTTTTTTGTAAAAAAAAAACAAAAAAAAACCTCAATCTCCTGGTTAAAGGGGCCATGGTATGTGTTCCCCTTCCAGAGAGAGAGTTAGGTTATTACACTAAATACTTCCCGTTTCCCATGGAGGGTGAGGGGTGGTGTCTGGCTTAGATCTTAAAGCTTGAACTACCTGTGGGTGTTCAAGTCCAAGATGATGCCTGTCAAGACGGTCGTGTCTCAAGCCCTACAACTCGTTTGGCTGGTCACCATCGATCTTATGACGCACTTCTATACTTCATTTAGAAGTTCTGCCACAACATGGAAAGTTCCTGAGGTTCACTTCCAGGGGCGAAGTCTTCCAGGGTCAGGTTCTTTCACTCAGCCTAGCCCTTTTTACCCGCACATTCACAATGCATTATGTAGCGCTGGCTCCTTACGACTCAGGGGCATCTGCATTCTGAATTACGTAGACAACTGGCTGATCCTAGCGCAGTTCCAGGAACTGGCAGTTCAGCACAGGGACATCGTCTTAGCTCATCTGTTTCTCTGGGGTTGAGGCTCAACGCCAAGAAAAGCGTCCTCTCTCCCACTCAGAACACTGTCTATCGGGGCATCGTATGGGGTTCAATCACAATGCGGGCACAACTGTCTCCCGCTAGGATTGAGTCCATTCAGATCACCCTGAGCAAAGTAAGGCTAGGTCAAGGTTGCACTGTTATCAGTATCAACGATTTCCAGGTCTCAGGGCGAACGCGTCCACGGTGATCCCTCTGGACCTTCTGCTCATGAGACCGTTTTTGTTGTGGCCAAAAGCCAGGGATTTCTTCCAAGGGCCAAAACCCCTGGGCTAAATAGGGTTACGCGCCTCAGGCTTCGTTCCCTTTCTATGTGGTTCAGACCCTGGTTTTCTGCCTTGGGTCCCACTCTAGGTGCGTCTTGTTGGCGTAGACTTCTAACGACAGACGCCTCCCTGACGGGCGGGGTAGCGGCCTTAAGTGGTCGTCCAGCTTAAGGGGATAGGAGGGTCGTCAGCTCGGTTGTCACAGTCACTGTCTCGGGTTGATGGCTGTATTTCTGGCCCTGAAATACCTCCTCCTGAGGCTGCCATGTCTTGGTGCGGGTGGACAATACAGCGGTAGCCTCTTACATAAATCTTCAAGGAGACCCACGTTCTTGTCAGCTGTATTTCTGACACGTCGGATTCTCCTTAGGGCCCAGGGTAAGCTCCTGTCACTCAGGTCAGTTATATCCCTGGATGCCCGTATACGGGAGCAGATTTACGGTCCAGACAGGAAATACCAACGGGGGAGTTAAGAACTCCACCCTAAGGTAGTAGTTGCCCAGAGTTCGCCAGCATGGGTTTTTGCCTCTTACTGACAGAACCGCGCTGGCCGAACAGGGCTTGGTTCTCGGAGCTAATCTCTTCCCTCGACGACTCGCCTTGGGCGATTCCGAACAGGAAGGATCTTCTATCTCAGGCACAGGGCAATATTTCATCCCTGCCCCGAATTGTGGAATCTTTCATGTTTGGCCCCTAAGGGTACCAACTGAGGGACACAGGGCTTTCTCCTGAGGTTATCGAACCTTTTTAAATGCCAGGCTTTTTCCACTTGGAACAAGTTTGGGTGAGATCTTAGGGCAGAAGAGGACCTCTTCGCCTCTATGGATAGCGCAATGTCTCCTCTACTTCTCCCTGAAATCACCCAGCCCCCTTGGGTCTGGACGTTAAGACACATACATGACCCAGAATGCGTCTGTATGCATTTCTTTCCCCAGTTTCTCTGCTCCCGGAGTCTTGGCGATGTTCACCAGCAAGGGTCTTGCCTCAGATTAATGGCGCTGCGCTGGCCGAACAGGATATGTTTCTCGGAGCTAATTCCTCTCCTCGACGGCTCGCCTTGGGCGATTCCGAACAGGGAGGACCTTCTCATCCTTGGCCCGAATTGTGAAACCTTTCATTCTGGCCCCTAAGTGTACCAAATGGGGTTCACAGGGTTTTCTCTTGGGGTTATCGAGACCATTTCTAGTGCTAGGGCTCCCTCCACTTGGAACTGATCTGGGTAGATTTTACAGGGCAGAAGAGGACCTCTTCACCTCTGTTGATAGCGCAATGTCTCCTCTACTTCTCCCCGAGTCGCCCAGTCCCCCCCCCCTCCCCCTCGGGAGGGGCTGAACGTAGTAACGCAAATGCGCCTGCATGCGTTTCCTTCTACTAAAGTTCTTATTACAGAACCAGCTAACTGCCAGTTTGCTTCAGTTCTGGATTTTCTGTAGAAAGAACTGTCAGCGGGCACTTGCCTCGCCACTGCCAGGTTCTATGTGGCTACTGCGGTGTGCCACGGCTTGGTGGGCGGGGTTCCCTCAAAGAGGCATCCTCATTATTGCCTGGGCCTACGAGGTGCGCGGTCAAGCTTCGCCAGTAGGTTTCAGGGCGCACTCTACCAGAGGGCTCTCCTCCTCTAAAACCTTGGCTAGAGGTCTCCCTCTGCAGCAAGTTTGTGATGCGGCAGGTTGTCCTGTCCGCACACATTCATTAGATTTTTATAGTTTGGATGTTTTGCCACTCCGGGCTCTTATGCCCTTGAGTCGACATCTCAAGCTCATGTCTGGACAAGTTTGTGATGCGGCAGGCTGGTCCTCTCCGCTCACATTCATCAGTTTTTATGACAAGTTTGTGTTGCGATAGGGTTCTCTTCGCACACATTCATCGAACTTTATGGGCTAGATGCTTTGCTACTCCAGACTTTTATGTCCTTGAGTCGACATCTCAGCCCATGCCTAAACAAGTTTTTGGTTGTCCTCTCCGCACACTTTCATTGGACTTTTTTAGTTTGGATGTTCTGCACTCCGGGCTCTTATGCCCTTGAGTTGACATCTCAGCTCATACCTGAACAAGTTTGTGATGCTGCAGGCTGGTCCTTTCCGCTCACATTCATCAGTTTTTATGACAAGTTTGTGGTGCGATAGGGTTCTCTTCGCACACATTCATCGAACTTTATGGGTTAGATGCTTTGCTACTCCGGGCTCTTATGCCCTTGAGTCGACATCTCAGCCCATGCCTAAACAAGTTTGTGATGCGGCAGGTTGTCCTCTCCACACACATTCATTGGACTTTTTAGTTTGGATGTTCTGCACTCTGGGCTCTTATGCCCTTGAGTCGACATCTCAGCCCATGCCTAAACAAGTTTGTGATGCGGCAGGTTGGTTCTCTTCGCACACATTCATCGAACTTTATGGGTTAGATGCTTTGCTACTCCGGGCTCTTATGCCCTTGAGTCGACATCTCAGCTCATGCCTGAACAAGTTTGTGATGCGGCAGGCTGGTCTTCTCTGCACACATTCATCAAAATTGAATGGTTTAGATGTTTATGCTACTCTGGGCTCTTATGCCCTTGAGTCGACTTCTGAAGCTCATGTCTGAGACCTCTCGCGTTTTTGTGAGTACACTGCACAACCGTAGGGGTCCGGACAGCCCCAAGTGCGGCGGCGTGGGTATTGCGTTCCCCGTAGCGCTTAGCAGCGCAACATCGTAGTGAAGCTTTTGTAAAGGAACGCCTCGGGTTACATGTGTAACCCTTGTTCCCTGAAAAAAAGCGGAACGAGATGTTGCGCTGCTTTGCCGCACTGGGACGTCCCAGGACTGCTCTTCAAAAAGAAGTATCTGACGACACCTGGTGACGTATCCATTTATAGCCTGGCCTCAGGTGCATCTAATGATTATATCAGCCAAGGCTATAAATTCCGGTCAATGTTCATTGACGTGTTCCACACATTATTCAGCTCGGCTCACAGCTAGAGCTGTTCCCCGTAGCGCTTAGCAGCGCAACATCTCGTTCCGCTTTTTTTCAGGGAACAAGTGTTACACATGTAACCCGAGACGATTTACTGACCAAACCTGAAGATAATCATGATAGCATACTAAATCAAAATTGTATTGCTGGAAAACTGAAAAATGCAATGATATATATAAAGAAAAAAAATTATTTGACATGAAATAAAACAACAATTAAGGATGTTTGAGCTGATTCTGTTTTGAAGAATAAAACCTATATTTCTATCCTGTATCACAACCTATATATGTTCCATCTATATGTACTTTAACTATGCCAGGCATCACACCCTGTTCATGGAGTATTTTGGATTCATTCTGGTGATCTAGCAGAATTATTTGTAATAATTTATTAAAGGGGATCAAATGACAACATTCTTCTGTATTTTTAGATGAAAAATGTTCTAAAAATTTATAGTAATTCCATTAAAACTATAATGGCAGCAAGTCATATTTTAATGTCTGACAAGTCATTATTGTTTCGTCATTACTTTGCCTGTGTTTCTCTATGTCTCTCTCTCTGCCTGTCTGTCTCTCATATGTGTGTTTCTGAGTTTGTTTGGATTCTGTAAATACATGCATTTTCTAGAGCGATATTAGTTTTGAATGTGCAGACTTGCCTTCGCCTGAATGTTTTGTTGCCTGTGGTCAGTGGGCAGTCACAGATGTCTGTGTGTTTGTCTAAGTGAGTGTTTGGAGGGCATTCTGAATCACCCCACTATGCATGAAAGGCTTTTACTCAGTGGGCCTGTCAGGCACCCAGCTGTCAATTGATTTTATTTGAATCGTGGAATGGAGTTATGAAGTGTGAAACGTCAGGGCTAAAATGTTTTGATTACCCCTAAACACTGTGGCCATCAATTTACATCAATCTCATCTGAGATATGACGTATGTGTGTCTTAGCATGAACGGCGGTGTCACTGATTATCTATAACCGAGTTTAGCTAAATTTGGAGTATGTTAATACTGAACGAACTTGATTTTGTTTTAAAAAATGTGCATACATGAATAAGATCTACAAACCCCATAAAACTGTTTTAATATGTGATTTGTATTTACAGCACAGTACACTGTATACTCATTGGCACTTGTAAATACTCAAACTTGGCCCCTGAAGACATACAACACTATGTCTCATAACTGATTGCGAATTTGAAGGTATATTTATAAATATACTTTTTATGGGTGTTTTAGGCCATTCAGGGACGTGCACAGACATTTTTGGGGGCAGGGGCTCAAGTGGAAAAAAAGGGCACTTTGCATAATTATTTAGTAAAAATTGTTTTTTAAACAAAACATAAAAAATATTAACACAACTCTGACTTCCTTACCAATTTATTTGAATTCCCTCACACTCACGCAATATATATTAACAGATTTCGTTTGACTTGGTGGCTGCATAGATTCCTAAAATAATTCCCACTGGTTAAATGCTGTTTAAACAAGGCTAATATCATTAATAATTTAACCATTAAATTTACCAAATAAATCCAATTAGAACAGAAAAACCAACATACACGTTCAGTAAGACACTGAATAATTGTGATATTACAAGTGACCTTAATATAGTAGGCTAATATATTGCCATTGATTACTGCAGGCAAATCAACGTGTTACTATATAAAACTAAATAGGCTATGTATTTTTTTTAAAAACATCCTCACCATCAGCATTGGTGTGTTCCACCTCAACATGTCCGACGAGGATGTTTGTGGGCTGTCCATCAAGCAGGATGCGGACATACACCATCACACACTACTTGACAGGCATTTCGGTGTCTCCATCATTGATGATTGAGATGTACTGAGCTGACGATACTTTATCTGCGGTGTTCTCGCGGATGGGATCTGCTATCATGCCGATGATGTTGGCACATGACTTGTCATTTGCATACGTCATGTAGATTTCAACACTATTCATTTTCATGAGCTGCAACATGGGTTTAAATTTAGTAAAGGTGAGCTCTTCTATGGCGGTGTTAAATTTCACGTTCAGCTCTGCCAATTGAGCGGAATGTCCGGCAGCATCTTGGTGATTAAAAGCTTCAACAATCGAACCTGATCCTGAATTCTTTGGCACACACTGATTTTGGCATTTCTTGTGCTTGGCTCTCTCCCCGTGTTTAATTAAGCTCTTGCGCTTAAAATGTGTGGATTCAGTGGCGAAGGCAGTGTTACCTGCAACCTCTGTCACACAGAATTTACAGTGAGCCTTTTTTATAGCGGAGACACTCGAAGTCTTTCAGCCACTCACTCCGAAAACTGTAAGCCTTCTTTTCTGCTGGTGGATCCAGATTCACCACATGATCGCCATCACCAACTTCAGGAGTTACATTAGCTGTAACTTTAGGCGGCTTACAAAAGAAATCTCTCAGTGTTCTATTCATCTTCTCTCTTCAGCTCTTAACATTTTGCATGCTAGTTAGCTCCCTGTCACGTGACATGGAGCACGGTGAAAAGGAGTGATTGACGGCTAATATTAACCGATCCAAAATCTGCATTAGATTTAAGAATGTAAAGATCAAGAATGTAAAGTTAAATTGGTTATGTAATGTTGAATGTAGCAGATGACTGGTCACTGTATCAGCTCACAGCAGGCACATAGTGCAGTAATTAGCGAATATTTTGTAGAGAAATGAAAACCGGTTGTGTCCCAACAATTATTTGCTTTCGCACAGATGCTCCCAAATATATTTTGAGGATGCCCAGATGACATTTCGGGAGCATATGCGACCAAAATGGTTGCAATTTTGAGACTTGTATCCTATTCACCTGCAGTGTCTTGACAAATAAAGCAAATTATCACATTTTTATTAGTTAACACCTAATTTGCATATCAATGTGGCGATTGTGATGATGTTATTAAACACAAATTTGACTGTATTCACCTGTAATGTCTCTAATAAGTACAGTATATTGGCCTGTATGGCCATGATATATTGCCTTAGCTAGACTTTAGCTAACCTGTTACATTGGCTAGTAGCTCATGAGTCATGAATGTTAGCAAGACACAAGTTAACTATATTTGCTTTTGGTTATGTAAGGTATGGCGGAGGATCAGTGGCTTTAACAGATTCACGAACAAACAAGAACTTACTGTTAAAAACTCCCCTAATTACTGAAATAGCGCCAACCAGTCTCCACAAGCACAATAAATGTATTGACAAAGAGACAATGAACTATTGACAGAGAACCGCATGTGACATCCGCGATGCTCACCACGTGCTTATCGTGGTGGACAGGAAGGGGAAACTTTGAACGTAAAAATGTGTGTGTGTGTGTTTTTCAGTTAAACACAGAACTGCATATTGCTAATGAAATACGTGTAATCCCTGTATGTTGTGTATTTCTGAGGTGTATCAAACTCGTTAGAACTGTTTCGTTGTGTGTTTTAAACTCTGAGGCCTCATATTTAATAGCCTCAGTGTATATTCCCTTTTTAAGTGCACTAAACACACGTTTCTTGGTATCAAATTAAACCTGACGATTTGTCCGAGCTGAATTTGAATATAAGATCTCTGTAGAATGATATTACGCGATGTTTTACTATCTTTTGAGTCATTCAGCCCAAAATCTCTTACTGTCATAAACATGCAAATGAGCCTTGACAAAGGAATCATTCTCCTGTCCCAATGGAAGGAGAATTTTACGACCTCCAAAGGAATGTTCAGAGAAGTGCTGACCCTCACTTCATTCTCTTACTGAGAAAGAGAAATGAACCCTGTTAATCCTATATATATATTCTATATATCCATGTGATAAATATTGACATGTATCTAATGTGCCATCTCACATTTTCCCTTAAATGTGCTTGATCTATGTTTTCTTGCAAACTAATGGGTTAATGTTTCAGACTTTGCATACTATGGTTAACCAAAATCATATGTGTGGCATATTTGGTCTCTATAACTTGGTATTCTGAAGATTGAAATGACTGTGTACATGATATGTCGATAACAACAACATATTAGTATTACAAGTATGTTTCCTATTTTCTTTCTTGCACATGCAATGGGCAATTTTACAACAAAGAGCAATAAACCAAATTCCCGCCTAGAACTCAAACCCTTCTTATTGGTCGAGCCAATGAGAGGTGGGACCTGTTTCCTGAGGGTATAAAATTGCTGCGCCCACTTCCTCTCTCTCGCTCTTAGCCCTCGCTCTTAGCCCTCTCTCTTGTCGCTTATCTCTTGCTTTCTGGTTCTCTGAGCCTTGTGCTCTCTCACTCTCTCGCTGAATGATGCCAAACTAGAAGGCCCCAAGGACTCCCAAGCATGTGCCAGGCTACGGCCTTGTCTCTGACTCTCACTGGTTCTCTCTCTCATCAAGACAACATCAAAGATCAACTGGAGCCTCAACAAATTGCATCAGGACAGTTTAATTCAAATGGGAAATGCAAGTATCAAACTTAGTCTCATTATTTGATACATTAAGTATCCTTAACCCCTTTCTAAAAAGGGCGTGTCAGAACTAATATGATGGTTTGCTCAGGCTGTTGATCTGCTGAACTTCAAACAATGCTATAACTTCTTGCCTTCCTGTATTCTGCTTCAGCCCTCTTTCCCTTGGTAAACTGTATGAATGTATGTATATGTATGTTAGAGTAGTTTAAATGTTTAGTCTAGTTAATAAAGTCTTGTTCATGTCACATGTAAAGTTGTCTGTGTCTCAAGCTCATATCTAAAGTCACTAATCATAGATTTTGACTACTTGCTCTTAATACTTAGTAAGAAAGACATTTCCCTTGCCCCGGAAATGTACATTTCTATTAATTAATTAATTAATAACCAATATTGAGTGTTCACGGGATGAACCGAGCATTTGGTTGTAATGTTATTGTAGCTACATCAAGTTAACCCGATTAACTGATCCAAATATTCATAATCGATTATAACAAGTTATGATTGATTATTAATATTTCATAGAGCTGATTCGCTACCTAATGGTGGAAGAATATAGAGCTGATTCGCTACAGTTAATTAGCTGTAAAGTCGAGGCACTGTACACGACGCGGAGGGAGGGAGGGAGGGCGGGCATCGACAAAATCTCATCTACCGACCTGATGTTTTGATTTTTTATTTAATAAATATATTTGTTTGACAGGGAAGCTGTGCGCAAACAGGAATATATATATTAATTTATTTATAAATAATAAAAAAAAAACAGAAAAAAGGGCACTTACTCTCGAGGACGAAAAAGGGCAGGTGCTCAAGCCCCCTTTGATGTCTATGTGTGCACGTGCCTGAGGCCATTCAATGGGATCATTCTATGAAGTGTTCTCATAGACGACTCATAGAATCACGTTATTATACCCAGAGATTATTTAGCAGAGATGGGCCACTTCTATTAAAATGAGAGAAATTGGAACCCCCCAACCAAGGAGCTCTGAATTCCCAGCGGACAGCAGATGTAGATAGGAAGTCCCACCTTACAGTTAAATGAGCCAATCACCTTTTAGATACAGACATCACCTGTCTATCAACTCGAAAATGCACATGCACATTAGCTATACAAGCCGAGAAAATTTTGTTTTTTAGCGTAATATGAGGTAAATAAGCACAATTACTGATTCTAGTATAGTCAGTTTCATTGCTGATTTGAAATATGTTCTTTGATTGTAATCTTGACCAACTGTTTTTGAGATTTCGGTCTCTCCCCATTCAAGTAGATTGGAGCTGCATAGTCATGACTGGAAATAGCCTTCCAAAGATTGCCGACAGTGGAGTGGATCTCAATATAAAAAGTCATATGGGTTTGGAATTGACACAGAATTTCCATATTTGGATGAACTATTCCTTTAAAATTATAATCAATAAAGGTTGGTGTGTGTATTTTCCTCCATTGCTGTTTAACCAAAGTCTTTTAAGCAAGTTAGTCCACTCTGTGGCCATTTTGGAATGCTCTCAGGCAGGCTGGACAGCTATTTGTCTTTGTAAACAAGGAGCATACAAGTGCAATTTTGGTCTACTTGAATGGAGAAAGACTGAAATCTCCAAAACAGTTGGTCATGATAAGGTGAACATAACATATTTCAAATCAGCAGTAAAATCTGACAACAATGGTATAATAAATTGTGTTTCTTTACCTCAAATCACGCAAAAAAAATTATTTTACCCACTTGTTTAGCTAATGCGTATGCACGTTCTCGAGTTGATTGACAAGCAATGTCTGTGTCTAAAAGGTGATTGGCTCTTTTACCTGTAAGTTGACCGTTCCAATTATTTTCTAGTAATTTTAATAGAAGTTACCCGACTCTGCTTAATAGTCTCTGGTTTAACCAAGGAGGGTTTAACAAACAAGATTCTGTGAATTAAGAATTTTATCAATCAAATGGCCTCTCCTGTTCTCTTTTCTAGATCACATATAAGGCTCTTAGCTCTCTAGACCCCAGCGCTGATCTGTCTACACAACGTGGTCGGGTCTTTAAACTCCAAAATGAGACCCATCATCTCTTTGTGGGGTTGTATCCTGGTACCACCTACTACTTTACTCTGAAAGCCAGCACAAACAAAGGATTTGGCCCACCTGTGACCACCCGTATAGCCACCAAGATCGCAGGTGAGGAAATGGGTTTCAGCTAACATTGTTGAATTCTTTCCAAACAGACACTCGTTCCAATTGAATTGAGTAAATTTGACATATTTGTTCTTTAAGGCTGTTGGCTGGTCACATTGGAAACAGGCTAATGATAATGTAATAAATTATTTCAGGGAGCGTGAACTGATGGGATTAAATAAGCATAATTTGATTGTTTACATCATTATCACTTGCATTTCTGAAATTTGCATAATTAGTTTGTCATTTTGACTTTAACTTAAAGAAGTTTTGCTCTAACGAAAATCTCATTAGTGTGTTATGTTATTGGCATAAAGATTATTTGAACACAAATAAATTAATATAAAGTGAATGGAATAATGAGAACATGAATTGTAAACAAGTTCAACCCTATTTCTGTGGCCCACAGCTTTAACTGTTAGTTATTTCCATTTCATAATGATGTGGCATTTATGCAGCACGCCAGAAACCATTTATTAAAGCTGTATTGTTCACTGAATCTAAACACTGCAATGAGAGCCAGAGAAAGTGGCATTTTCAATATGATTACATAGTAATGACTTTTGAGTCGGGCTTCAAAACAGTACACTCTCTAGAAGGAATGGATATTGTGAAATGTTTTTACAAATGCGTGAATATTAATTCTGTATAATATTATTGGCAGCTGAGTTTTAAAAGAATGTTTTGGGTTCAATACAAGTTAAGCACATGCAGTTGAACACCCATCAGTTTGTAAAAGCAAGCAAGAATTGTGACATCCATTGTAAGTGTATTTCTGCATGCTTGTTTGAGTCTGAGTTTGAGTTTGAGTTTTTTTGGTGGAAATCGACAGCATGTTACACTTGCAGTTTTACTTGTTTTGACCCCAGAACATTTATACATCCATACATTTAAAAGTTGTTTCATTAATATGTTTAGAAAGTCATTTTATACTTGCAATAACATGGATGCATGCTTGTTATACATGCATTGATATTAAAATGCAAAGCTTTTGAATTCTGTTTCTCATTAGTGGATATGAAGTCTATTGAGCTATGTGCTGCTTTCTTTTTATGTTCATAGTCTATGTCCTTTTAAATGAATATGTCTGTTGACAGCTCCATCCATGCCTGAATATGAGACAGACTCTCCTCTCAATGAAACTGATACGACAATCACTGTCCTCTTAAAACCTGCCCAATCACGAGGAGCCCCTGTCAGGTAAACATACCTCCCTCTGTTCTCTCATTCCATTGGCCAGTCAAAAGAAAAAATCATTATTTTGAGTCAGTTCTTTTCAATGAACTATTGTAGTTGAACCACTTAACAATTAATCAGTGAATTGGTCTTTGGGTCAAAATTGAGCCATTTTTGTGTCAAGAATTTATTAATAAAATGATCCTCAAAGTTTGAGTGTAATAAACTGCTAGATTTTGAAATGATGGGGAGAGAGAAGGGTAATGGGATTGTTGCAAGCCAGATTCAAACTTGCATTGACCATATGTGCACCATTGCTCAATATGTCAGACTGTACACTTACCGCTAAGCCACAGCTAAAATGGAAAAGAAAGAAAACTTTTTTTAAGTTTTTATTTTGTAACAGAAATAGAAATCATATGATGATTTAGGTAAGGAGCCATGCCCACTTATGCATGCTGGCCTAATAATGTTCAACATGGCTGTCTTTCTGGCACTTTTACAACATCAATGCTCATTCACTTTCTGATTGCTTCAAAGATCATATTTCTTTATAGATCTGAGGACAAATGCAAAGCACATTAAAACCCAAGGACAAAACACACCCAAATTACCCATGATCTCCAATCATCCAAGCAGAGTCCAGTGCATCGTCTGAATGAAGAAGCGCATTACTGTTGATTCACTCAGTGGCCTGGGGCTTTTTAAATGCACTCATTCAAATAAGTGTCATTTGTATGCTAAGCCATTCATAGTGATCCTGGTCCATTTGGCTGTGTTTTGGCACGGCAACAGAGCCTCTTTCTGTGCTGAAATTCAGTCTGTGAATGTGCAACAGATTTTGGCAAATTCTCGAAATTACAAGTCACCATTGACTTGGAGGAACAGCTCGGCTCAAAACAGAGTTCATGTTCAACAGGAGCCCATCAGTAATTATCACAACTGTTATAATATAATATAATATAATATTTTGTCTACATTTTATTTTTGAAGCAATTTTTGAAAGATTAAAGTATTTATTTACGTAATTATTCTCTTCTTTAATGCCTATGACCCTGGCAATCCATAAACATCTTTATGAAAAGTATGCAATTCAAAATTACTTATAATTACAGAAGCTTTCGACCAGGGGTTACAGCGGACACACAACACACAAAATACCGTGTGCACTTAAAGCCAATAATTTGAAATGGAGATCCACTGTGTTTGAAAGATAAAAGCAGGCAGGGACCCAGGCCTCTTTGGTCATAGGAAATTATCCCTTATGAAAGATGCCAGATTAGAGACTAGGATAATTTGCCACGTCTTTTTCGGCGAAACATACAGTTCCCTAATTGCACATAATTGAGAAGCATGTTCTTGCCGTAAGACCACATAATTGCAAACAAGTGCTATTAGCACAGGGGACACAGATGTTCTTATCTCTTCACCGAGTCTGGGTATGGAAATGCACACATGCCCCTCTCCAATCCTACCCCATGAAAAGCACTTTCAAAAAGCCCTGTGCGCAAAAATCTACCACCTCCCCTGGAGCTAATTGTGGTAGTCGAGATGTCCCTCTGCTGGCCCTATATCGCATCATCTGCATCTAATTTTCCCCTTTCAAGGAGATACAGGCTTTAAACTTTTTTCAAGGAGAGTGTTTAATAGAGCACTTTAGCACCTAGTTGTGAACGTTAGACAATTGTTGATGGTTGTCAATGGCATCTGTGGTTCTCAGAAATCTAAAGCAAGAGATGTTCTTGATGGTTTTAATGGCTACTTGAATTGCCTGGGGCACAACTACTTGGATATGCTGTCACTACCTAAAGATATTTCTCAAGTCACAACTGTGAAAACAGCATATGCTAAAAGATATTCCCAAAAATGTAAATGTCATTCCAAATCCATATTCTTTCTTTCATAGACTTTCTTTCTTATGCAGAACATCCCAGTCTGTTTTTTTTTTTTATACAACGGCAGTTGATAGGGACTCACTTTAAAGCTTACCCAGAAGTATCAAAAAGTAGGTCTTGCATCTATATTGCAACACTTCTGAAGACATAGATTATATTATTTTGGAGTGAAATATCCCTATTTTCAGTGAAAATCTAGACGACTGTTGCGAGTTCATGAGCACTAAAAACTAAATTTACAGAATAATTGTATTGTAGATATCTGATGTTTAGATATTAATACTACTTGTTTTTTTCTTTAGTGCCTATCAAGTGGTTGTTCAAGAGAAACGAAAGCAGAAAGTTCGACGAGCCACTGATGTTTTGGAGTGTTTCCCAGTTCCTGTTAGCTTCAGAAACGCCTCCATCTTGGATTCACCTCACTATTTTGCTGCCGAACTGCCCCCTGTTAGCCTTGCTGTGGTTCAGCCCTTTACTATAGGAGACAACAAGACTTATAATGGCTACTGGAATGCACCACTGTCTCCAGCCAAGAGCTACAGTATTTACTTTCAGGCCATGAGTAAAGCCAATGGGGTGAGTAGACAGTTTTTATTTCTTGATTACTGGTTGCAATCGATTATTGATGTCCTAGAGGTCGAAACTCACAAAATATGTCAATAATATAGCAGTTTTCAAAGCTCTTTACACTGTGACTCACTCACCCATTCACACACACACACACCAATGACAGAAGAGTTACCATGCTAGGCGCTAGCCTGCCATTGGGAGAAACTTGGGGTTCGGTGAATCGAACCGCCAACCCTGCGATTAGTGGCCTACCCGCTATACCACCTGAGCCCCCCAGGGTTTCCCCGCCCTGAGGCAAAGGAGGGAGGAGTGTGACGAGGAGGAGGGCGGGGCCAGGCAGTGACTACGCACTATCAGGCTAATCAGCCGAGGAGAGGGATAAATTCAGCCGGATGTGGCAGTTAGGGAGAGAGAGAGAGCCACATGCAGCTGTCGTGTGTGTGTTTATGTTTGTGTCTTTTTGTTTCATTAAATACTACTTTGACTCCTCCTTGCCCATTTTAAAGCATGTTACATACAGTAAAACTTTTTTTTTTTCAATTTTCATTAAAATCCTCTCAAAATGCAAAAAAAATATTGATGGTCCTGAAATACTCTTCATTTTCTTTATGCAAAATACAATTTCTTATTTAATTCCTTAATGTTGGGGTGAAATGTGACCTGTATATTTTATATACTTTAGTCCTACAATGGTGTATAATAAAAACAAAGGCAGGGACATGGCTGATATGGCAGATTTGTTTGGACTACAATAGTATAGGTAGTAACCATTCTGAACTCACACATACTGTAGTATAACACTGCTTTTTCTTTTAAGGGTCATTTGGAAGTTTAATTTGCTTAAGGACATGACAGTATCAGTGCACCTATTCCTTTGTGGCAAGATCCAAACTATAATTTTGCAAATCATAAAGCAGTAGGATAACATTCTAGTACAAAGAACATCAGCAAGCCATAGATATTGAAACATACTTAGATATGATATCAGTTTAGGATCGCACCAGATATAATGCACTCTTTAAAGGTCTTGCTCGGGCCTGCATGCATAGCTGTGTGTTGTGAAGTATGTGGCTGTGGATTTGATTGGATTTCATTCAATTCAATCTCTCAGTCTCGGCCGACTGGAGAAAAGCACTCAAAAACAACCCCAGACCCAGATAATATGATTGGAGATTCATGCATAAAATATGGATTTAGGTTGGTAGTTCAAATTTGTTTTCAACTTACCTTGTTCCAAGTGTGTTCAAAAAACACTCCGACTAAAAGTCAGAAATTTTTCATTTCCACGGCACAGAGACAAATATATTCACAATGCAAAGCAGTGTCGAGATTACCCATCATATTGATAGTTATTCAAACCGGCTTGACTTAGCAGGTGTTAGTAGCATTATCATTTTTTGACTGGCTGCCCTTCAAATCTGCAGACAGATGCAATATTGTAATTGTATGTAAGTTTGGAAAATGCAAGTGTTTACTTAAGTAACTTAAGTAACTTAAGGCACACCTAAAAGTTCATGAATGTCATTGCATTAGATAAAAAGTGAAGTTTATTTTATGAAAAATATCAATAGTACACTTTTCAAGGAAAACATTGTTCAAAATTAAATCTGAAGGATATTGACTTCATACATCCATTAAAAATCACCTTGAGACCAGTTAGTTAAAATAATTGCAAAAATTGTTTTGGGAATAGGTCCAGCATCATTTGTTTACAGATGCCACTTGGTTTGATATTGTGGCAAAGGCATGCCTGCATTTTTTTTTTTTAAAGTGGCTACTTTATATTGAGGGCCAGCACAAAACCATCACATCAGATCTAATGGATAACACTGTAATCCTCTTTAATGAACTACCTTTGCACCATAATGTCAGCACGAGCATAACTATAGTGCACATAAAATTTGCTACTCATCATTATTACTCTGAATAGATGAGAAATGCCAACATGACTTTTAAAGGCCTCTTCATTTGCTTAAAGGAGAAGAGTGTAATTCTTTGGATGTTGAAATACTTTTTTCGTATTATAGCTTACAGTAATATGCACACAATGCAGAAATAATAAAAAATCTAAAATATAACACAGAAAGAGATGTTAGGCAGAATGTTAGCCTCAGTCCCCATTCATTTTAAATGTTTATTTAACAATTTTGTTTTATAAATCTCCATACAGTGAAAGTGAATTATGACAGAGACATTCATTCTGCCTAACATCTCCTTCAGGCCACCCAACGACAACTCGACTTTATAATATGTCGCTTTTCACATCCCTAGTGCATCAACAGTGCCATTTCATAATAATACTGCCAACACAGTTTCCTGTCCACTGTTAATGACACCAGATCTTCTTCATGGACGTATTTTGTAGACTTCCTCACATCAGTGTTGCCAGAGATAGCGAGAGAGAGAGAGAGAGAGAGAGAGAGAGAGAGAGAGAGAGAGAGAGAGAGAGAGAGAGAGATAGATAGCGATAGACTGTCAGCGGATTAGGAAACTTGGTCTCAGACTGTTTTAAGATAAATTATGATTCCTCCACTTGCATTTCTCCCTCCGGTGTGTTTGCGAACAGGGCCACAGACGGCTGGGCTAAAAGAGCAAGTAATTGCAGCTGCAGGCGTCTTTTGTTCTGAAAGAGGGAAACAGAGTGGTGAAGAGGCACTCACTAGTTTAAGTGACTGAACCCACACAAAAGCACAAAAAACAGACTGAAATTGAAACTGACACAGCTTTTAACAAAATGGAACCCACAAAGCATACCCTAACGTCAAAGTCTAAGATTGTCAAAGTTGGCTAAGGAAATGTATAATGCTACAAAACAAAAAAAGTACTTGATTTTTTATTGCTTTATAACTTGCTTGTGATTGCTTGTGTTGTATCTAAAACTGACACATATTAGGTCATGTTAAGGGCTGGGTGAAATATTTAGATGAAATATGTAAGGGATAATGCAAAATAAACCCAGAAAGGGTCTTGTATTGCCCTGAAAGGGTTTATTTTGTGATAACAACTGGCCACCTGTACATTATCCCACTTATTACATGGCTACTAACCAAATAAATAAATGGACATAAAATATTGATTTGCTTTGAAATTCTGTAATTATGTGAGAAGAAAGAAAGCTCTGAGCCATTGAAATCCATCTCTGGTTTGCGTCAGGGTTCTGTTTGTGTTTATTTTGTGAAAATGACCATCTGACTTCTCATTATCCAGCCAATTACAAGACAAATAAACAAACAAATGCAAAAGAAACATTGGTTTGGGTTGAAGTATTTTTATTAGCTTACTTGTAGAGATCACTCAGTGATCCGAGAATCAGGAAAGATGGCTCTTAATCACCGGATGAGCTGTCTGATACGTGGATGTGCAGTTGTTACTAAGACATATCAGGCCGCTAGATGGCGCCATTGACCAGTCAGAATCAAGTATTCCAGAGAGCCATGTAATAAGTAGCTATAACTCATTACATAATAACACATCAAAACACATTTACACCCCGTTGCCCACTTTCCACTAAAATTGCATATAAAGTTTAAACACATCTTAAAGCAATATTCATACGCTAATGTAAATGATCAATCATTTCTTAATTGTGTAAATGAAACAGGAACTAGCTTTAATAAAGGGTTAATTAGTGTGTCACCCATTTCATGTTTTTCAGTACTATTTATCTGCATCTGATAGCATTCTTAGTCTCAGAAGAAGACAAAACATTTCTCTCTTATTCTGCTTGGGAGTGTCTTTGAACCCTCTCAGCCGTCTCACACTTGTTTCACACTTTTTTTCTTGCTGTTTCTTTCTTCATTTACACCTCATGCTGCAGTCAGCTGTCATGCTCTCCTCTCTGTATAAAAAACAGACTGCTCTGTATGAATGAAAATGCTATAGACAACAAAGAGCAACTTGTGTCATTCTAGTTGTTCACATTTTTTCTTAGTTTCACCTCTTTTGCTTAATTCTCTAGCTAATACAACTCTCTACTCTTCTAGACTGGAGGTGTTACTCTCAAAAGCTTCATCTCCTGAAATAGTATCGCTGCTGTCTCTGATACGCACAGCCGACTGACTGATGCCACTTTCCTTTTGTCTGCAGATCTCTTTTATTCATTCTCACTGGAGCGTTACTCAGAGCCTCTAATGTGCAGATGATTGCCTCTGGAGGTTTTTGTAATCATTCGTACCTGCATTCATAATTCGTAATTATAAGCATCCGTTTCACAATCTGTTTAAAATGCCGCGGTAACTTGGTGAACTGAGATTAAATTGTGAATCGCTTTCGCTTGTGCTGGTATTCTTCTCTCTTTTGTCTGCATGGGATATTGTTTATAAATCTGTTTGTGCAGTTAAGCTGAGTTAAAGTAGTTATGACAAAGGACAAGACTTCACCAGAACTAGATTTTTTTATATTTTGAAGAAAATGTGAGACGTAATTAGTCGTGCAATACTCGCCGTCACAAAGCTAAGTAGTTGTGGATGGTTGCTAGGGCATTGTCAGGATGTCCGAGCTGGTTGCTGCTCTTGGTTTATTAGACCCTGTTTACACCTGGTATTAAGATACACTTGTGATCAGATTTGGAGGGGAGGGACTCTGTTTCATGAGGACTTATGTAGCCGGCCCTGGTCGCCCCGCTCCGAATGGGACTCGAACCAGCGTGGGAGGCGGGTGCACTAACAAGGATGCTAAAGGCTACAGCCTCTAGCGTCAGTCGCTAGTGCACCTCTTGAGGTCAGGAGAGTGAGGTTTACACACTGCACAGCTATCTACCAGCTGGCATCCGTTACACTCACCCCCCTAAACCTCACTCCCATCCGGGTCACGGCACCACTGTAACCGGCCCTGGTCACCCTGCTCCAAACGGGACTCGAACCGGCGTGGGAGGCGGGTGCGCTAACAAGGATGCTAAATGCTACAGCCACTAGCGTCAGTCGCTAGCGCACCTCTTGAGGTCAGGAGAGTGAGGTTTACACACTGCACAGCTATCTACCAGCTGGCTCCCGTTACACTCACCTCCCTAAACCTCATTCCCATCCGGGTCACGGTACCATTGTAACTGGCCCTGGTTACCAGCTGGCTCCCGTTACACATACATCAGTCACTATGTCAGTGTGTTACTGCATGACATTAAACAGCAACATATTCTGAAAAGACAATGTAAGTGCCAAAAAAATGGCACAATATTTCTCCCAGATGCTGCTGAAATTTAATCTAAGCACAAAGGCAACATTTCAAGCTGAATTGTCCATTATTTTAGTGGATTACCTGCATTAAACTGAGCTACAGATTTCTCATAAGTGTCCCTGCATGTTGATTTCAGACACACTCAAGAAGATCTGTGAAGTTCTCGTGCATATGTATGTATCCGCTTTTTTACATTTTCAGATCGGATGGTTGTTTCCTTTTAAAGCAAAGTTAAACTCTTGTTTTAGCACAGTGGTTGATTGACAGATGAGGGGTGGTGCTTCTCTGCTGTCATGATGCATTCAGGATGGATTAGCATTTACACCTCAAATGTGATTTTTGTCCACATTCGAATGCTGTTTTTGTGATCTGCACAAAACCCCCCTTTTGTGAGGGGCAGCTGTGGCTCAGGTGGTAGAGCGGGTCGGCTGCTAATCGCAGGGTTGGCAGTTCGTTTCCCGGCCCACACGACTCCACATGCCGAAGAGTCCTTGGGCAAGACTTTGAACCCCAAGTTGCTCCAAGTTTTGAATGGGTGATTGTGACACAGTGTAAAGCGCTTTGGTAACCTCTAAGGTTAGAAAAAAGCACTATATAAGTGCAGACCATTTACCATCTGATCACAAAACGTTTTAGACCTGTATTTTGTGCTGATCGCATGTGATCGGATCACCAAAAATGCATTTTAATACCAGGTGGAAACAGGATCTTACTTACTCAGTTCTCTCCTTCAGTGTAACTCCATGTAACAAAAGGGAATTATTCACCCATTTTGTACACCAAGCAAAAAAACCTTAAGTCTGTTCACTTAGAAAAGTAATGGCACTTCTTCTCAACAAGTCGCATGATTTGAGTTATCATTCATGCCATAGCACAAACAGTATGGTCCAAGTTATGCACTGAAATGTAATACTTTGCTCAAATACTTAAATCTAACCATAAACAATAATAATTGGAATGCTTATCTTAGCACCAAATGGGCCTGAATGTTTTAAATAAAGGGTCACTATGGGGGTTGTAGCTGGGCAGGTGAGATAAGTGTGCTCTCAAACTGTTTAGAGAGATATCAAGCACTGTATTCAAAAGTCACAGTAAAATCTTGCTCAGACTAATCCTTTAGCTAAGATATATGTTTTTTTTATTATTTTTTTTTATTTTTGAGGCCTAAACAAAAAACAAACAATGTTGTGTTTTGACAAGATTAATTGAAAGATATTTTCTAAGTGCTCCAAGAGTGTAGTTGTAGTTGTTATCAGGTGAGAATTGCATCCAGTCAAGATGAATGCAGGAATGGTTAACTAATCCATAAGGTAGTTCAGAATTGAGTGAACAACTAGAAAACTTATTGACTGTAAATCTGTTGACATAAGGATTAACTCTAGCCGGCATGGCAAAAAGCTGGACCGTGACATGAAATCTATATTCTTCAACACCTCTGGCTAACCATTAAGCATTTTTCATAAGTTCTTTTTAAACACGTCAATGAAAACTTGTCTCTCAAACGTATTAAATAGCTATTGGTTGGACATGTCAGTGAAGAGTTATTTTTGTGTTTTCTTAATTGTTTTCTCCTTTTTTGGTTGTTGTAATTTTTTTCCTTCCACCCTCTTTCTTTCCTTTTCGCAACAATCACTTTTTGTTTGTAGTGTTTGGTCAAGAGGTAGACTTTCTGTCCATTTTGTCACAGAATTTTCACAAGAGGGTGGATATCATGTGGTCTCTCGTGTGACGTATATGCGTTGCATTGTTACGGACATAATCTCACGTTCTCCTCTAGGTTAAGACATCCAGGATAAGCACACAAATGCACCATTGTGAGTAAAGAAACAGATAAATACAGATCTAAACCAAAACCAACAAAGCTTCTGTACAGCGTTCCACCTATTCACTTGTAAACAGCGCTGCTCTTCCATGTGTTTCACGTGTGCCTCAATTCTCACATGCCAACGCAATTATGTCACCGCGCATACTGCTGCTGACCAGAAGCAATTATTTACAGTTAAAAAAGTACTTACATATTGATCTTTTTCACACCAAAAGCAATTGTGTCGCTTTAGAAGACATTTATTTAACAGCTGGACTCGTATGGATGACATTTATCCTGACTATCTATGATTTTTGGAGCTTCAAAAGTCGAATCACCATCCACTTGCATCTTAAGGACCAACTGAGCTGAGATGTTTTACTAATTTTCTTCAAATGTGTTCTGGTGAAGAAAGGAAGTCATAAACATATGGGATATCATGAGGGCAACACCCTGGGAACCACCCACAACACACTAGCATCATGGCAAGCACCACTCACATTGTCCTCAGAAAATGAAGTACCGACATGCAGTCTGATAACAGTCATATTGCATTCTGTCAGAATAATAAGTTAAATGTTTACATGAAGACTCTTTTCTCTTTTTCAATTGCCTTCTTGCCATTTCCCTTGAGCTTCAATGATTTATTATTGTTCATACCTCTTTGTCAGTCTTTCTCTCTGTCACTACGCGATCATGGTAAAGAGCCTTTAACAGTGTGTCAGTGAATGATTTGACTGGAGGGGCAGACGATGTAGCTCAGCTGTCACATCCAGTAAGGGTGTTTCCTATCAGCCAATATTCCATTCCCAGAGTCCCTCCGCTTGGGCTGAGCTCACGAACAAAGCACCATTAGATGAGTGGCCCTCACCTACTCTCTTCACACTATCCCTTATAAAATAGTACTGTGTCAGTACTGTAGTTGAGTAATGTATTAGATAATAATACCATGGTACAGTACTTTAATAAACTGTATATATATATATATATATATATATATATATATATATATATATATATATATATATATATACAGAGTTAAGTTTTTTAAAGACTGAAGGATCTGTTTATGTAAGGGTGAATGCATCTTGGTAGTACCATGGTATTTTTGTTTAGTTTTTTTTTATGTAAGGTGCTGTCCAAAAAAACATGGTATTACTAAGCTTTTTGGACATGATAGTATAACCATCAGATATCATTGTGCCATGGTACTGCCATAGTACTTTTAAGGATTTATACTGGAAAACATCATATTATTTAATTTGGTAAAAGAAAGAAATAAACAAACATGGATTTATGATGCTACAGTGCAATCAAAAATGCACTTTATTTTACAGTACGTATAATTACCCAGGAAAGTACTGGGTAATATTAGGTAACTACATATACTTAATATGGGTTAAGGTTAAGGTTAGGTTTTTAGTATCTAGTAATTCCTGTAGTTGTTGTAATTCTATAATACATGAATATTATATAATGGATGGTTGTAAAATGTGCATAACTGTCATGAAAATAATAAAATATTAAATAATAAATCAAATAAGATAAGCGACTTACAGTGCAATTATTACAGGGACAATCCCCCTGGAACAACCTGGAGTTAAGTGCCTTGCTCAAGGACACAATGGTGGTGCCTGTGGTGGTTAGAACCTGCAAGCCTGTCTGATCAGACAGCTCTGCAGCGTTAGCCACTACGCCACCACCATTGTGTCCTTGAGCAAGGCACTTAACTCCAGGCTGTTCCAGGGGGATTGTCCCTGTAATAATTGCACTGTAAGTCGCTTTGGATAAAAGCGTCTGCCAAATGCATAAATGTAAATGTAAAATGAAATCTTATAATCCAATTCTTTATTTTTTATTTTCTTTCTGCAAAAATTTATTTCGGATTTATTTTTGTTTTGTTTTGTTTTGTTTTTTTTAAGTAAAAACTGACCAGAAATTTTTCTTGACAGTTTCTGTGACAAACATTTACCTGTTTGATTCATAATCATATATATTTATACACTTAGCATAGTAAGTCCTCATCAAACCAGAAAAATGATTTGCACCAACATTTACAATAGCCAGTGGTCTTTGACCCTACTTGTCTGATAGCGGTCTGTGATGGACAGATGGGCAGGTCACATATGGACCCCTCTCAGCTTTGCTACATCAATCCAGCCCCTGCTTCAAAAGCACAGTCAGATGGGACAAACCATCACTGACAGTGAGGTCATATGTTAGTGGGATGCCACTGCATTGACGGTTCATTTTTCAGTGTCAACAGTGTGAGTTGTGTATGCATTCATCAGCATTGCCTTGGACAGCAGTGGATGTGCATGAGTGTTTTGTAGTGGTTTAACAGCATTAAGCTAAAACTCATATATGAAATGAGGTGATGCCAATGGGGATTTTTTATATTTTTAAAGAGTAACACCTATAAAGAAACAGTGAAGTCATAGAATATACAAGGAGGGAGGTACACCACCTGTTTTTCCCTCTATAAACACCTTTTATTGATTAATTTATTACTGGTGATTGCTAAAGCAAGCATCACTATTACACTTGCTCATTTTGTGCTACGGACATGAATGATGTTTCAAATCGTGTGGCTAATTGAGTTCAGTTGTGCTTTTATTTTTAGTTATTTTAAGTGATCAGACTTTGATTTTCGCCTGGTGTAAGATTAAAAAGGCAATTCCCATAAACATACATTGAAGAAGGAACCCGAGACAAATGTAGTTACTAGAATATTATATAAACTTTGGCCAGGCAGTAAGCAACCTACACCTACACCTATTTCTCAAGTGCTTACTGAGATGGGAGACAAGGACAACAGATCAAATCAAAACAAGTGGAGGTTGTAAACACACTCACAGAGACACATAGTAGCATCTGGCTTCCTGTCTCATAGCCCTAAACTTCCATGCAGACTTCACTCTGAAATCTGCCAACTAATTAACACCTGTCACACCACACATGTCATTTAGAAGATGTGGAGGAGATTTTATCATCATATCAACTGACATTGCAAAGGTAGCCATGAATGCCTAACACTTCATGAAGAACAGTGTAAATATTATATAAATATACAATAGTATGGAATGATTACCATGATGATTTACTGTGGTGTTTACACAGTACTCTAACATACTTCAAATTATATCACACTATTACCATGGTACATGGAATATTATATAATAGAATAGAACAGAAAAGAATAGAATACTTTCAATCTCAGATGAGACCGAGCCCATATAAGTCGGTGGCACTTCTGGACAGTGTTGATATATGGCTTCTGCTTTGCATAGGAAAGCCTTAACTTGCATCTGTGGATGCAGCGGCGAATGGTGTTGACTCAAAAAGGTTTACTGAAGTATTCTTGAGCCCATGTCATGACATCCTTTACAGATGCACAACGGTTTTTAAGACAGTGACGTCTGAAAGATTGGAGTTCACACATATTCAGAAGTCATTGTTGGCCTTGTCCTTTACTCACTGAGATTTGACTGGATTCCTTGAATCTGTTAGTTATATTTTGCACTTTCAGAGGGTGAAATGCCCAAAATACTTCCAATTTGTCTTAAGGGAACATTGTTCTCAAAGCACTGGATTATTTGTTGGCTCATCTGTTGATAAATTAGCAATCCCAGACCTATTCTTGCTCTTGAAGTATAAGGCTAGACACTCCAATTAGCAGTTTTCAGTGGAATTCTACTGAAATTCTGTTCAGGTTATCAATAAACTATTCATTCTTGAATAGTCATTATGTTTTACAAGTTTTGTCACCTTAAAAGCCATTAAGATTACAGTGACTTCTCATGCGTGGGAAAATGTATCAGTAATGTTGGCTTTTCTCTGGTTTGGCCTTAGCATTGAATTTCTTAATCCTTCACTATCATTAAAAAGTTTGTTATATAATTAACAGTTTCATAATGCAATGCACCTCATGATAAAATTAACTCACACTTTGCTATGTTGCAATTAATAAGATCATTGTAGCATTACAAAAACAATGTTCCCCAATATAGTATCATTTTGCCGTTTAATTAAAACACAAACTTTTCTCTCCTCTTCCAGGAAACCAAGATCAACTGTGTGCGACTAGCTACCAAAGGTATGGAAAATTGTTTCATATATTTCTCACTTGTATGAATTATGTATTTCTAAATATTCTTATGAATTGTTAATACATATATATTTATTTTACATGTACAGTGTGGTCCAAAAGTCTGAGATCATTTTGAAAACTTTAAAACAAAGAAACATTATGATGACTATTTTTTAGGTCACCAATCAAATAAACTCTTTTGTTTTGTCACTGACTATCTACTCTTGAGTACAAAAGGTCAGATTTCATTGCTTCTGTTGGAGTACACATTCACAAAACATGCTGGATAACATGGATCATCAAGTTTTGCACAAACTTCTGAATGCAACAACTATTTGTTTTGAACAAACTGTCCATGCAAGCTCAAAAGCATGCAGTCATTAAAGCAAAAGAGGGAACAAATGCTGAGACATTTTGAAATTCATGTTCATTTTTCATGTTCAACATTTTCCTCAAATTGTTATGCTGATAGAGTAAAGTTTAGGGGTAAGTATAGTCTATAATTTGCATTGAAATAGAAAGCATTTCCAGTAGTGTTCTCAGACTTATGGATTCCACTGTATATTAAGAGGGTGCATGCTTTAAGAAAGTTCATTGGTTGGGTTGACATTTTTGTTGTCACAGAAAATGAATTGAAAGTCGCCAAAGCTTAACACATTCAATGGAACTCAAGCAATGATTTGTTTGGAATTAAGCAGGCTTTAACAATGTAACTTAAGTACTGTATGATATTTTGCTCTTGCTTTGTTTTTATTGTGGTTACTAAACATGATATGCATAGGGCAGTGGTGACTCAGCGGTTAAGGATCTGGGTTACTGATCAGAAGGTCAGGGGTTCAAGCCCCAACACCACCAAGATACCACTGTTGGGCCCTTGAGCAAGGCCCTTGAACCTATCTGCTCCAGGGGTGCCGTATCATGGCTGACCCTGCACTCTGACCACAGCTTAGCTTAGTTTAGCTGGGATATGTGAAAAAATAAATAATTTCACCATGTATATGCAGAAATGTATGTATAATGTGTGACAATTGATCAATTAAATTAAAAGGGACAAGGTTTTTAATTTAGGGTGTATGGTCTTAAAAAAAGCTGAATTGAACATTTTTTTTTTTATTTTACCTGCATGATTGTCAGCCTACGGCCAACAATTCTGTTCAGTTTCTTTTGCTCCTTTTCATTCCCTTCCTAAAAGACCCTTTTACATAATCACATCCAGGAACGGAGCAATCGCAAGAGACTTTCTATTATTTTAATGGACCCCACAAAAAAAGAGACACTATAGTTGTTCAGCGCTACAGAGTCATCACATTTATTTATTTTACTTTCCCATTCTATCTTCCTTTCCTTTTTTCTTCCTTTCGTTTTGGCTTTTATTGTCCATCTTATTCAATAAGCTTGCTTCTGCACACCTGTTTGTTTTTGTTTGTTTTTCTGAACTTATTATCTTTTGTTCCATGTCAGGCTTCTTTTTTATTTTTTTTTTACTCATGGCCTGTTTTCCTTTCATATCCCAGATATTCCATCCTGAGTTGGGTTCTTATTATGATTGTAAAAAACAATTACTTTTGTGTTTCTGCTTTAAAAAAAGGCTTTAAATCTCTGTTGATGCCTTAGATAGAAAAGGTTGAACAACTTTTTATGGATGGTGTTTTATAGGTTTAGATTTGATATATTTCAACGTGATCTCATTGGTATTTATAGATATTGTGCTTAGCGTGTGGTTTTAATTCACTTACATTTTTGTATAGACTCTGAAACTTAAAATATATGCATTGGCAGCATCTAAAATGTAAACCTTTATATGTATAAACAACTTTAGAGCTGTATAAATCTTTGCTAAATATTTAATTGATGATTTTATTTTTGTTTGATTTAATAAAATGTGATTAAGTTAACAGGAATGGAACTTTTTTGTTAAATTCACATTAATTTAACACAGTTAATGCATGAACTAAATCAGTAAATGAGTGAAAGGCATGCTAATGTTGCACAATGTTACACATTAATATGCAAAATGTTACTGTGTGCAAATTACAAGTAGTGCAAATTTAATATAATATAATATATTCTCAGTCCATCATTTACTGATGTTCCACCATGGTTATGACAATTTCAGTTCATCGCTAAATATGTTCATACTTAAAAGGGTTCACATTTTAGATGTTGTCAATACGTTTATATGATGTTTCAGTGTCTATCCAAACACAAATAAATGTATGTGTACACTTTAGGTACAAATACCTACCAGAATGAATTGGATTTGCCTGTATATTTAGTATAAATTTCAAGCTTGACATTTTTCTCATTCTCTTCAGAATGTCTCAGAATAAAACTCCCAAAGCCACCTTCATATAGCCTCAAATAATAGTAATAATAATAATAAAAAAAAACATAAAGAAATGACATTCCTATGAAACACATCTTTTTATAACTTTTCTATAACTGTTACACCCACCCTGTCAGCTCCACCAGATGATTCTGGAATAAATTAATTTTCCCTTGCGAAATAACCTATCGGCTCATGGCTTATCTGTTTCCTCTATCAGTTTTCTTTCCAGCCAAATTCTGCATATCCAAAGGAAGCTCAGAGAATCGATGAACAAGTTGAAAGCATAATTCTTTAGATTATTTTTTCTTTCCTTCTTTTCTCTCATGCATGCTGGCCTGGAACGTAAAACCTTGTCTTAGTGGTAATAGGTAGGGGACAAAATACCACGCCCTACATACTTGTCATTCCCAGTGAAGGTGAATATTATACCATAGTCAAACTTTTCTTTCTTCTTTGTTCTTTCCACCCACATTTCTTCTGCTGTTGTTTCCTTCTCTTTCTCGCTCTCTTGTTTTTGTTTTGTAAACCTTACTTTATTTTGCTTCTCTTCATCGCCATATTTGAACACATTTTTTTGCATGTTTGGTCCACTAAAAAGTCTAGCTGGTTGTCATTGACTCCATTGACACTGTAATTTGGACCCTGAGAATGTACAGTGCTGCCCTCATGTCTCAATTGATCGTACTGTAATTAATAGATGTTATGTTCAAAACAACAAAAGTCCCCTCTCTGCTGGGGTTTTGCTCATGAAGTTGTTAGGCTCTGAGAAACTCAATTAGACTCAATTATTCCATTTATTTGGATGGTCTTTTGTTAACAAAAAAAAAAAAGCATTTGATTTTTTCATGTTTTTTTTAAGTCAAAATAAAATCAAAATAAAGATTATTTACTTAAATCAAGGCAGTTTAAAGCGCCGTTTATCAGATATTGCAAAGAGCTTAATAAGTTTGTGAGCAAAATTTTCAAATGTGAGATGTTGCCTTACCAACAACTCTTCGCCCCTTTACATGTGCGAGTGACCTCATCACCCAACATGACTCAAGCAGTCTCACCCTGCCAGTCTAACATGTGTGTGTTTGTGTGTATGTGTGTTTGTGTACAAGAGTAAGATTGTATGTTAGTTTGTATATTTTTTATTCCTGTGCACAAAATGTATTTTGTTTATGGATATGTTAGGCACAATGTATTTATGTATATATTGAAACAGTTTTGAATTATTATTACAAGGTTCCCCTTATTCAATACAAAGATTTTGCTGTCTAATATTTGTTTCAAATCAGATGTCAAGCCATCACCCTTACTCACTCACTCACTAACTCACTCACAGACACACACACACACACTCACACACACACAGGTGGACGTCAGCTCTGAGTGGAGTATGGTCCAACACGTCTCATTGCTTCTCCATTTCCTTCCATGATCATATACAATATGTTAAATTGCCCTGATTGAAATTACAAATTGGTTGCACTAAAATATCTCACATTTCACATGAAGGGTCTCGCCAGATATCTGCGTTGTAGAGGAGATAGGGTTTAGTCAACTTGTTGCCAGCTAATGAACCATTATAATGCTTAATGGGCTGAATTATGCAGATAAAAGCTGTTGTAATTTTATACTTTAACACATATTTTGATTGCCACTGTAATAACCATATTTTAATTTTAAATGTAAAATATTACGTACACGTACAGTGACACATAAAAGTATCTGGATACTTAAGCCTCACTTAAAAATGTATGATTGTCATTGGAAAATATTAAACTAAGTGGCATTTATTTTTAAGAACCATAGCACATATTTGAAGCAAAACATTTACCAAAAAAAAATAAAAAAAACATCAGTTGGGTTTTACATTTCACTGTAAAACAATAGATAAACTGTAAAATGTAGACTAGTTGTCAACGTTAGTGGAACATGTCCATAGTTAGTATGATGAACTACACCTGTGGTTAGTAACTCTGCTAGACATTTTGAAGTGCGGCTTAAGTGTCCAAATAATTTTTTCTGGGCCACTAATATCCACGATTCAGTACAAAGCAAAGTTGTTGTTGTGTTTGCTGCCTCATCCATACAGTTCGAAGAACAAGCAAAGCCAAGCAAAGCACATCATGCATTATGCATGAAGACTTTGAGCTTGAAATCAGTAGACAGTTTACACAAATACCTATGTCCTTCAATGCACCCATCTGGAACGTAACAAAATGCTCTTACTAGCTACACTCCTTTGTAAATTGGGAATTTAATCTAAATGTACTTAAAATCCACCCTTTAACCTCTTTATTTTGTATTTGACCCATTGGAGTGTGCTGGGGAAAGGGGGCACTTTTTCTTGATTAGCATCATGGGTTGTTTACATGACTGTGTTCTCGTAATCCAAGTCCATTTGAGATTAGTATCCTGATAGATGCATCCAACTATGCAGATATAATCCCATCAACTGCAAACAATAGCAGCCTCTACCAGAGATGCCAGCTTTGATATGCACCCCTATAACTCTTGCATAATCTGTCGGCCCACAGACATGCTTTATATAAAGTTTGATACAAAAGTACCTTTTTCCACACACAAACAGAACTGCATTGAGTATCGCAAAATGCAGACAATTAAAGTGGCAAAACGCACCCACTCCAACGCCTCCCCCTATATAAGGTGGGGATTAGTTTTTAATATGATGGGCTTTGCTAATAATTCCTCTTTGATACTTAATTTTACCCCCTCAAAATAAAAGGATTTGAATATTCACATATTTTATTGGGCAGAGGAGCAGTGATCGTGGGTGAAGGGACATGTATAGTGAAGGCTTCTAATCAAGGGCAGATTATATATACGTTTTGACTTATTTGAATTATTTTACATAACATCTTACGTTTTCTGAATAAAGCAGGAATTGGCACAGGTCTTAAAGGAACACTGCAATTTCATTACTAAGAGTCTGTTTTTTTAGATGGGTGTTGAAATCCTGAACAAAATAGTGGACTTGAAAGAGATCACTGGGAGATAGGCGATCTCTTTTCATCAGGTTTACTTTTTAAAGGGGTCAAATCCAAAAATCCTTTGATATCAGTTCGTTGTAATATGAAAAAAAATTCTGTACATTTCAAAACTTTAAACTTTCCTATTTCTAAAATATTAAAACTAAATTAATGAGTGTTTAGAAAATTGGACCACCTAGTAACAGTAAGGTAAAAGAGGAGGAAGATGGTAACATATTATTATTTCTAAACATCAGAAGAACTAATATTATAAAAATTAGCCAATTGGTTTGTTAAGACCCATGTAAGATATCAAGACTATTGTTGTATCTGGATGATAGCACTGGCTAGGATGATATCAGAAAATATTCTGAAACAGGAATTTAGTGTAAGTTTGTTTGTGTGTGTGTGTGTCCGTTTGTGTGTGGATCCTGAACTGTTGAACCCAATCAGATACAGGCAGACGGAGGACATTGAGTTCAGTTACCATATTGATTGAGCACATGGGCAACACACGGTCCACACACATCCCAAAGATCCACATGCTGACTTAGCTTAAGGAAAGTGCAGCAATGCTAGAGATATTGGCTCAGTTTTCTTCAAAAGGTCAAAAGAAGCTAAAGTTGTGAACATATTCAGAGTCCTTCTTCAGATAGACATATCATTTGGGGGCCAGTGTGGAATTCTTGTCTACAGCATCTTTACTGTAGCTTGGTATACTTGATATACTCAGCTTAGATGAGAATACTAAGTGAAGTCCTAAGACATAAGTATTGAAGCCACTTGTGCTACAGTCATGAAGGGTATCTCAGTTTGTAAAGATTATTGAGAAGAGTGCTTTTACATTTCTAAGCATTCAGACTTATGTTTTTTTGGCTGTCAAACAATACAATTTTGGAGTCTTATGGGGGTTGGCTCATTTGACCAAAAGCAAATTGTATTTTTAGTGGTAAATGGTGTATGACAGTCAACAGTAATGCATATTTCAATTACTCTAAACCTTACCATCAGTGGTACAAGTGTAATTTTGGAGCAAAAAGGTAACCACCGAAATGCTCTCACCATTGTTTGCATGCACACACTTACTTCCTGGTTCTCACGGGACCAGATACCATGTCTTGGAGGTTGTTCAGGTTACTTATGAGTAATGCTAGGGAATAGGGATGCAAAAATGTTTGATGGGGGATGGCGCTGGTCATTAATTCGGCTGAATGGTGTTGATTTCAGGCTACATGATCGATTTCCCATGCTATCATGTTGAAGCACCAGCAGGCACCATTCATATTTATTTGTATTTTTTTTATGTACATACAGTTCCAGAAATGTCATTTTGGTTGAATGTTTAATCTGCTTATGCTCAAAGAGAACCTCACGGTTTGGGCGAGATAAAAAAAACGTTTGGTTTCGTATGTAACCTCCGTTCCCCGAGGGAGGGAACGACACGTTGTGTCGGAGAAGCGACACTAGGGGTCTCTCTTGAGCGCCGATATTCACCTCTGATCTTATTGAAAAGGGCCAATGGGAGTTGGCAGTCAGTATTTGCATACCCTGCCCCCGGACATACGGGTATTTAAGCGGGGCAAATACGGGAGTTCATTCAGGATTTTTCTGAGGAGCCGGAAATGGTCCGGCCACAACAGTGGCTCGGTTCAGCGACATGGCGGAGGAAAGACACAACGTGTCGTTCCCTCCCTCGAGGAACGGAGGTTACATACGTAACCAAGCGTTCCCCTTCTGTCGCTCTCTCCACGTTGTGTCGGAGAAGCGACACTAGGGGACCCATTCCAATCTTGCCATGCGCTGAATCTTGTACGTGGACCGCCGATACAGAGGCGGGCAGGGATTTCATCCAGTGCCACGCATCGTCTGTACCTGGCTGCACGTACCCTTCCCCAATGCCCCATAAGAACATCGGAGTCCTTCTAGTTACCCTGGGAGGGAACAAGGCGATGTTTGCCAACATGGGAACGGGCCAGCCTGGCTGGGCCTCTTTCTCTCTATGTTTCTCGCATAGAGCAATCACGGCCGGGCCCTTACACGCATATAGGGAAGGGGGTCTTACCCAGACCCTGCGGAGACCACACCTGCCCTTTTTCTTGGGGAGGAAAAGAGGTAGACACGTCACACGGCCGTCTTAGGGCTCGTGTGGAAAGTATGGTGCGGTGGTAGATCCAGACTCGAAAGGGGGGAGTTACTACAGCATGGCGACCGAGGCAGCTGTAACTGCCCAAGGGAGACACGGGGGTCCTCTCGTAAGGGGACAGAACCATGGAATTACACAGGGGGAGTCCGAGCAGGAGGCCTTACCTGTGGAGCACCTATACCAGTACAGGGTAGCCATCAGGGTACCCGCAGTGGCTTGGGTCGGCGAGTTCCTCCGCTGAACCGCGGACCTGGAGGGCTGGGGAGGAATCGACCAGGGGCCCGACTCGGAGTGGGGCGCCCTGGGAAGAAGGCGCACTACTTTACCTTGGCGTCAGGAAAAGGGCTGAGCACAGCGATCCACCTGGCCGGTCGGTCTCACGTGTTACCGAGTTCTCACGGGCTCGGACCTGAGAAAACACGAGGCGTAACCGACTCAACGCGGAGGTTGTAAAACCTCGCGAAGGTGTTGGGTGTTGCCCAACCCGCGGCTCTACAGATGTCTGCTAGGGAGGTGCCCTTGGCCAGTGCCCACGAGGACGCAACACCCCTTGTTGAGTGAGCTCGGACCCGCAAGGGTAGGGGCACGGCCTGGGTGTGATGAGCCAGTGTGATGGCGTCGACAACCCAGTGGGTGAGCCTCTGTTTGGAGACAGCATTCCCTTTCTGCCGTCCCCCAAAGCAGACAAAGAGCTGCTCAGAGCGTCTGGTGATCTGTGTGCGGTCCAGGTAAATGCGCAGGGTGCGCACTGGACACAGCAACAAAAGGGCTGGGTCTGCCTCCTCCTGGGGCAGCGCTTGCAGGTTCACTACCTGATCTCGAAATGGTGTGGTAGGAACCTTGGGCACATAGCTCGGTCGCGGTCTTAGGATCACAGACGTATCTGCCGGACCGAACTCCAGGCAAGTGTCGCTGACAGAGAATGCTTGCAGGTCCCCGACCCTCTTAATGGAGGCGAGCGCGATAAGCAGGGCCGTCTTAAGAGAGAGGGCCCTGAGTCCAACTGATTCGAGTGGCTCGAAGGGAGGTCTCTGGAGTCCTGCCAAGACTACCGAGAGATCCCAGGAGGGAACTAGGCCTGGCCGGGAGGGATTCAACCTCCTGACGCCTCTCAGGAACCTGAGGATCAGGTCATGCTTACCCAAAGACTTGCCGTCTACAGGATCATGGTGGGCGGTGATAGCGGCAACATACACCTTGAGGGTGGACGGGGACAGCCTCCTGTCCAGCCTCTCCTGTAGGAACAGAAGCACTGACCTAATCGCGCATCTCTGCGGGTCTCGGGAAGAACACCAATCTGCGAACAAGCGCCACTTTAGGGCGTAAATGTGCCTGGTAGAGGGGGCTCTGGCTTGGTTGATGGTATTCACAACAGTCGCGGTAAGCCGGCTAGCTCTTCCGCATCCCCTCCAGGGACCAGACGTGGAGGTTCCAGAGGTCTGGGCGCGGGTTCCAGAGCGTGCCCCGTCCCTGAGAGAGGAGGTCCTTTCTCAGGGGAATTCGCCAGGGAGGAGCTGTCGCGAGGAGCCTGAGTTCCGAGAACCAAGTCCGAGTGGGCCAGTAGGGGGCCACCAACGTGACTTGCTCCTCGTCCTCCTGACCTTGCACAGCACCGGTGCAAGAAGGCTCACTGGGGAAATGCGTACTTGCGCAGCCCCGAGGGCCAGCTGTGTGCCAGCGCGTCTGTCCCGATGGGAGCCTCTGTTAGGGCGTACCAGAGCGGACAGTGGGAGGTTTCCTGGGCGGCGAACAGGTCTACCTGGGCCTTGCCAAACCGTTCCCAAATCAGCTGGACCGACTGGGGGTGAAGCCTCCACTCCCCGCCGGGCAGGCGTTGTCGTGATAGCGCGTCCGCTATGACGTTGAGCTTGCCGGGGATGTGAGTGGCACGACTTGAGTCGCTGCTGGCTCCATAGGAGGAGACGGCGGGCGAGTTGTGACATGTGGCGGGAGCGTACGCCGCCTTGGCGATTTATGTAGCCACCACCGTGGTGCGCCAATCTAGATGCTGAACGCCAGCCAGAATATTTCTCTGTGGAAGCATTTTCAACGGGAGTTTTAACAAGCTCCGATTGAAAACTCGCAAGTCCAGGATTGGTCATAAGCCGCCGCCTTTCTTGGGTACAATGAAGTAAGGGCTGTAGAAACCCTTCCTCATTTCGGTTGGAGGGACGGGCTCTACCGCGCCCTTGGCTAAGAGGGTCGCGATTTCCGTGTGCAGGGAACTGGCGTGCTCGCCGTGTACTGCGGAAAAGCGGACGCCCCTGAAGGGGGGCAGGAGCTGGGCAAACTGAATTGCGTAACCGAGTCGAATGGTCCGGTGCCACGCTTCCCAGCTCTGCGCTAGGGGCACCAAAGGGACGAGTATTTTGGACGTACCCGGCGGGGCCTCGCAGCGGGGCGGAACAGGTAATGCAGCGTCGGGCGGCTTCGTTGCGGCCTGAGGCTGAGGTGCTGAGAATAGACTCAAAGCACTTACCTTGCTCCGCGCGCCCGGCAGGGTTCTTGACTGAGGAGGAGGTCTGATGTTGGCATCCTCTGGACTCGTCTGAACCGACCGGCCGGGGGACAGTCGTGGGCAGGCGGAAGGCGGGATCGCCGCGTCCGGTGTACTGGGACTGTTGTGATCTGAAAGCAGGTCAGGTGACCCAGAGGCAAAGGAAATAGCTCTTTTATTGAGAATGTGGGTACCACAGCCCCCGTCAGGGGGTGTGGCAAATGAAAAAACAAAGGATTCTCCTCCCGGCCCTCCACCGGGGGACGGAGCGGTCTTACCACCTCCGGAGCTAACGTCTTCGGCTCTGGGTCGGCTGTCTCAGGAATGCTTGAGAGCCTTCCGGGTCCTGGAGGGGGTTCGTGAGACAGGGGGCGTGCGCCGCCTGCGGAGTGCTCGACGCTGCAGCACATCAGGATCAGACACCGCACTCTCGCCATCAGACACCGCACTCTCCGATGCAGCGGCGAGCTCATCTGCTTCGGACTCGGAAGGATAGACAGCCGGGCCGTGAGGCGAGCCGCTATCGCCGCAAGCGTGGACGGAGACCAGCGAGCGTGTCGGGGAATGGGAGGTTCGAGGGGGTTACCCGGCGAAACTGCACCCGCTGCCGCCCCCAAATCGCCCCCAGCGCCAACCGCACCGTCCTTAATCCCGTGGGAAGAAGGAGCAATGCGGGTGCAGCTGGGGTGGCTTGCTTTCTGTTGAAAGCAAGCCGCGACCGCAACGTGGTCATGGTCATGTTCTCGCAGTGAGAACATGAACCATCCACAAATGCCGCCTCGGTGTGATCGCGGCCCAAACACACGAGACAGCGCATGTGGCCGTCTGAAGCGGAGAGCACTCTACGCATCCAGGAGCGACACAGAGGCGGAAAGGCATCTTGAAAAGATGCGTCCTTAAAGGACGTTCAACGCCGCTGTGTTTGCTCTTTTAGAGAAAATTACTCTTTTAGTAAAAACTCTTTTAATACACAGTGTGTGTGTATGCGTGTCTCGCGCTGTCGAGCGCTCAGGGGCAACAATGCACGCCGTGCACTGAGAAGGAGAAAGCCGCTGTTGTGCGCCGTCAAGATCCAACAGCATGCAGATCGTCAGAGGAAAACAGGAACGTTTAAGTGGCGTGTACCTCGCAGCAAACTGCATCGGCTCCGAAGAAATTTTCTGAATGAACTCCCGTATTTGCCCCGCTTAAATACCCGTATGTCCGGGGGCGAGGTATGCAAATACTGACTGCCAACTCCCATTGGCCCTTTTCAATAAGATCAGAGGTGAATATCGGCGCTCAAGAGAGACCCCTAGTGTCGCTTCTCCGACACAACGTGGAGAGAGCGACAGAAGGGGAACAAGTATTTTTTTGAGCTTGCATGAAAGAAACCCACCCACATAGAGAGATCAATGTGTTAATTTGCAACTGATTGTTCAAGGTGTCACACTGGCAGAAGCGCAGGTTAAAAAAGGAGGAAAGTAAAATGTAACATAATAGTTTAATCATTCGAGATGACAATTGCATGCTTTGCTAAGATTTGTGTATCTGCAGATATTTTATGCACTTGTTAGTTTCTGCCATTTGAAGGCTGGTGCAGTCTTTCATTTTCTTTGTAATATCAGGATTTATGTAGATTATTAAATGTGGTGGAATACGTTTCATTTTAGCTCAGCTTTTAAAAAAATTATGAACAAATCAAGCAGATTATTATGATCTTTTCAGCAGTGAATAGTTCAGCAAACAGCAAACAGCTGAAATTCTTTCTTAGAAATAATGGCAATTTCACTGTAGATTCACACGCTGGTCTACCTATCATTTTGAGGACTTTGCATAGACATAATTATTTTTATACTGTATAAACTATAGATTCTATCCCCTAAAGCTAACCCTCAAAGAAAACTTTCTGCATTTTTACATTTTCAATAAAACATTGTTGAATATGTTTTGTAATCTATTTAAATTATGGGGACACTAGAAATGTCCTCATAAAGCACATTTAAAGCATAATACCCTTGTCATTACCAGTTTATTACCTAAAAAACTGTCCTCGTAAACCACATAAACATGCCCACACACACACACACACACACACACACACACACACACTTACACAAATGCCCTGCATGAATTTCTGCCATCATACTTTTTCATTCTCTGCCTTCATCCTCTTTGTTTGCCTTTTTATTCTTACATTTCAAGCTTGTATATTTTGCATTCTGTGTTGTCTTTTGGTTTTGTTGAATTCTCAAGTGCTCTCTCTAACCCAGAATCCATACGCCGAAAAACATTTTTCACCATAGTTATCAAATATTTGAAAAGCTCTTTGAAGTATTTTTGTCTGTGTCTCTTGCCTATTAATTAATACCATTCAATAAAAGATTCCCCTTTGCCATAGACTCGCCACAATGTAATCATCAATGTTACTCGTGCTTTTGTTTTGTCTGTATTTAATTAACTTGATTTCGTATGCGTGTTTGTGGGTTTCATTTTGTGTTTAAATGGGTTTTTGTTGTTTATGTACAAATTATCATGTATGAAAGTATGCGTGTAAAAGACTTGCTTGCATGTGCTTCCTTTGTGCTTTTTTATTATTCTTGAACAAGTTTGTTTTTGTGTCAGTGTAGAGCATTTATTGACAGCTCTTGTCTTAGTTAAAGGCCCGTCTTTCTTCTCTGTGATGTACTTGTTGCATTAAAGGTGCCTCTACCCAGAATTCCAATGACATAGAACCTGAAAAACAGGTGGATGGCACTGTAAAGATGGCTGGCGTCATTGCTGGAATCCTGATGTTTGTCATTATTCTCCTGGGCGTCCTCCTCACCTTCAAACGCAGGTACTGCTCGCATGCACACACACATCTCTGGTCATTTCTGGAGTGCTGACACAAACACATTTCTAGCTGAATTCTAGCTATGTTACTTTACAACATATAGTAATTAGGGCTGCCAATTAAACATTTAAAACAATTAATCAGTGTATGATTGCTTCAATATATTTGTACCTCTTTATATTAGGTGTCTTTAATTACTATGGACTAACATTAAAATACATACAATACTATGTATTATTATGCAACTACATTATCTGCTAAATTCTGCCAGATTAATATTTGTAGCTGAGGTACAGGTAGGTTTAGGAGTATGGGTAAGGTTAGGGTTTAGGGTAAGGGTTGGGTTAGGGTTAGGGGTGAGGCTAACACTGTCACTACAGATGTACTTAAATGCAGGTATTTTAAATGTAAGTACAATGCAACAACACGTTTGTATATATTAAAGTAGATTTTATCAAATGCTTACTGTAAGTACATAGTAATTAAAGACACCTAATTTAATATAAATCCAATTTTTTATCAATGGACAGCCCTAATATTAATTATGAAAAGCAGTATCCATAGTTCAAAAGAATGTATAATACCAGTGTACAGATATTTGGGATGCAATTCTTATGGAAACAAAGTATATCAGTATTTTGAAGAATTTGAGGGTGTTAGTTTGTATTGCTTTTGACATTCTCAGCTTTTGTGTCTCCTAGTGAAACATGCACACTGGCTTTCTTTCATTACATCACTTGCTTTCACCCCCATCCCCTCGAACACATTTCTGTGTCATTCTGCCTTATACAATATTTCCACTTCCCATAGTGTCTCATCCATGTCACACACCAACCCTCACAGCTCAACACTTCTCTAGCTCTTCCCTTTAGTCTCTGTCTGTATGTCTTTTTAACTGGTTCTATTGTCTTGAACTTGGAGGGTAGTAGTGAATTGCGTATAGAATAGTTCCAAAATTAACACTCACCAAGTGGTAAATGCAAGTAAAATGTGACTTTGGTGAGTAAATATGATGTGATTTAAATCACAATGTAACAACAATAGTCTGACCCTTGCTTATCAAATGAAAGAGACGCCAACAGTCTACTACAGTGACAACGTGTGCCTCAGCTATAAATTTGCCATTAGTCATTTATATAGGAAAACAGAGGTGGTGGCGTAGTGGCTAAAGCACAGGGCTGTTAATCAGATGGTCGCTGGTTCTAACCCCCCGGCCACCACCATTGTGTCCTTGAGCAAGGCACTTAACTCCAGGTTGTTCCAGGGGGATTGTCCCTGTAATAAGTGCACTGTAAGTCGCTTTGGATAAAAGTGTCTGCCAAATGCATAAATGTAAATGTAAATGTTTTATTATTATTATTAAGTATTCTTTATATTAAAAGTAAAGTGTGTAATTTCTGCGTCACTTGCCTCAGAAAACGGAATTGCAAAGTTTATAACAAACAGGTTTTCCAAAAACTTCGCCCATGTTCCATAGATCGGTCAAACAGGTAGTACCACCTCAAACGCTGTGTCATGGCATAGTCAGGGTCTGCACCCATGCTGGTGTAATCAAATGACTGTTAAAGTTGACCACGACTTTATGCATATTAGCAAATATTTTTTAATATGTTTCATAACCAAGTGATTGCTCACAAAGGCAAGGTGACAACCCGGATCTTAGTTACAGTGCACGCTGCATTGCCCATATGAGCCACTGTCGGAAATACAATAGTGGTTAAAACCACCAGCTAAATCAATAAGCTCTAATTAGCATGAATTGTAAAGGAGAACTTGACAGCACCATTGTTAATGTGTCACTTTCTAGAGCAGCGTGAATTGGAACATAATGATAGATCTCACTATTAAAAGAGCACGAATCAAAAGGTTAGCCATGAATGGCCTTGGTAGGTGTTCATCTTCGCACACTGCTGGAGGTAGGGCACTTCTGCTTTTTGTAAGTTAAAGCAAACTGAACTCTTATATTACAATAATAGCTTGTGGGTTTTTTTTCCATAAATTTCCTGTTTATGGGAGATGGTGTGTGGGAGAAGTTATATGCAAATTTATGAGTTATATCCAAGACTGGATTCTTGTAAATAGCACAGACTCTAGTTTGGATTTGAAAAATCTGCCATCAGTACATAATAGTACTTCTATCAGGAAGACTTGCAGAATTGAGTGAAATTTATGATGACATTTATTTGATGAATAGAAAACAGAAAAGTAATGTCTCTCTTTGGCGTAGTCCCCGTCTGGCGGTCCGAAGAAGTTGTACTCGGAACCGTCATATCCTGCCGGAGATAGGTGGTAGGGGCGAGGAGCCTACCCTCATGCAGGACGAGACTCAACTGGTGGTGGTGGGGTGGTGGAGGTTGCCGTGTTAGCACACTGAAACAGCAATGTGATAGATTGTGAGCAGAATTATAAAGCAACGGCTTACATGTGACTGGCTGGGAATTACCCAGCTAATGGTGCGAAGATGTACAGCTGCTAGTCTTCCTGCTAGAACTACGCTGCGCTTACATTTACTACTACTCATTTTCGTTTAATACTTTTGACATGTTTGAATCCATTCAACAGAATTCAGTGGATTTTGCCACAAAATCAGACAGGTAATGCAGAAAATGTCCACTGATTCCATCTAGCCCTGCTTATTAAACATTATTTTTAGGCCTGTGATCCCTAAAAATGCTTTTTAGGTAGGCAGCTAACTAGAGTTTGGAAAATAGTCTGGGGCTGTAGAATTGTACCCGCTTTTTAAGCTTTATAGAAGTCAAGAATTGAGTTTGCGGTGATAGTATACTTCTGCACTCGAGTTACATGGTAGCACACTTTGTATTCAAGAGCAAAGACAAAAAAATATGTCTCTCAACTTCTTGTAATCATTCATGATTTAGCTACTGACACAAACAGTTAAATCGGGCGATGATGTTTCATGAATTGCAGCATTTTACATGTCTTTCAGTAACCATTAATTATTTGCATGGCATGAAAAATGCTTGAAAGCTCATGAGCTATGCTTTTTATCTGTGAGAGCTTATGTAAAACATGTTTTTTTTAAAAGGCTGGAGAGATGCACTTCAATTTTAAACTAATAATACAAGGATGAATGGAGTGGACAGACTGAGCCTAATGGCAAATTGATGTTTTACTTCTTGGTAATAAAAAGTCCCCTCAGGCATCTTTGACCAGGCCTAGGATAGATTTTAATTAATAATGGATGACTCGCATATCTCTTTAAAGTTTGAATTGTGGCATTTGGCTGTCTCTTCTTCCATTGTGTCACAGGAGATTTGGCTCGGTTGGGGTTTAATTTGGAAATCTTAACTTGCTTGACTTGACATGAACATGCGGCAGTCACGGTACTCTACATACTTAAGTACCGTTTAATGTTTTTGTTTTTTTGCCTGTTATCTGTAGTCCATATATGATCATATAACCTATAAGGTCATGTTTTAGCCAAATCAATCAATAAATCAATAAATAATAATACAAAACAATATTTTCAATATTTTGGACCATTGTTTTTGTATTGTGACAGTATGAGTATTTACAGTTTCCCCCATATTTCCCCCAAAATATTAATTATTTATTTATTGCTACAGTATACAATAATGAAGAGTTGAGGGGGGAAATGCTTAATTGTTTTAAATGTTAATGGTCCTAAACGATTCATTTCCTTTAAGCAAAATATCATTTCTTATTTCTTTCTTTTTGATTTTTGGGGTGAAATATAACTTAAACATTTATTGACAGGTTTACAGAAGTTATAAAATGTCATAACTACTACTATAAAATTAATACAGTAACTGAACACATTTTTGCCTGTACCATACATTTCAAACTGCATTATTCGCCTTAAATTTTCTTGTGCCAGTGGATAGATTCATGTACAAAATGTGATATGTTAGGGACAATGTAACATTTCCATCTTAACACTCACCCGATCACTCAAGCTTCCCCATTCCAGTTTGAGTCAAAGTTCAAACGAGTTGCATGCAGCTCTAAATATATACCCAGTGTTTGGCCTATTACACATAAAACCCTCAGATGCTATATTATATAATGTGAAGTATGAAAAGGTGATGGAGTGTGTGTGTGTGTGTGTGTGTGTGTGTGTGTGTGTGTATTTGTGTGAGTGTGTTACTTAACCTCTAGACTCATACCCTGTCTTTTATTTCTTCTCCTCTGGGCTTCGTCCGCTAGAGAAATCCACACCTGGAGAACTCTAAGTGTGGGGTATTGTATGTTTAATTCTAGCCACAGTACGCATCCTGAGCCCATATGCACTCCATTTGGTTTTATAATCCCATTTGTATCATGTTGTACAGTTTTTTCATTTGCGTAATTTTTTTTTGTTGATATTGTCATTCACATTTTGGCACATGCACGTAAATGATCATCTTGATTTGCTTGTACTAGTGATTATACATAGTGGTTTATGGTGTTAATTATCACAAGTCATAAGTATTTCGCATTTGCTTGCTATCAATGTGGCCTGTGTGTAATGCTTTTTAGTTTTGTTTTGTTTTCTGCAAATGTTTCGTCTCATTTTAATTTCTTGTTGTTATGGATTTGTTAATATGAGAACAATCTGCAGTGATCTGTGCCTGAAATTAGTACTTCACATTTAGGCCACGTCCAAACTAAAACGTTTTAGTTGGAAAACGCATTTGTTTTGCTGCATTTACGCCTCTCATCCACACTAAAAACACCAAAAATAGAGACTTTCAAAAACGCTCTCCGTAACTGTATACTTTGGGAAAAAATTATACTTTAGGAAAGTGAAAATGGAAATTTCAAACTTAAACGGATTAGAGTGGATGTGGCCTTGATCAAATAAATAATAAAGATTACGATTAAAGTTGCCTTGTTTACTAATGATGAAAAATGTCGATTAGTGCATTCCACTCAGTCTACTCACATTGCATCAATATTTTCTATTAGATTCAGATTCAGTAAAATAAAAAAGCATTGTCAGAAATTTGAAATTACAGAGTAGAAGGTGCAACTCCCTATATATGCTGCAAGCGAGCGATGTGACAAAACTAGAAAATTGCCATTATAGTAAATTAACCATTTAGGTACATTTAAGTATGATGTATAAAACAGGGATTGAAAACATTTATAACAAAATTCTTAGCTTTTTTTAAAAAAATGAACCATACATAAAATGCAATTCTAAACACAAATTAAGAACTTGACATAAATTATATCAATTAAAATTTTAATTGCGATTGAAGGGAAATTATCAACAGTTCAAATTTTTGTCTTAATGGACAGCCACACCAGGTCATTTTTAATACCAGGAGGGAGGTTCAAATGTCACAACATTACCTTATTAAAATATGTTTATTTCCAGTTGCCTGTTAGATCACCTTCTCATAAATAACATTAGCAAATGTCCCACGGTGCAACAATTACAGTGAAAAGGGCACTTCATTCGCTCTTGTTCGCTCAGAGAGCAGCTTCAAATGACACTTTATACCACCATTCAGGCTTGCTGGTAATTATTCCTCTGTAATACTGTCACAACCCTGTCTCGTGTGCTGCACAATGGCGTTAAGCTAATATGTTGTGCTCATGAAGGCAATGGACGATTACTCCTACGCCAAGCCACCTACACAGCGAACCGTATAGAGGATTTAGCTTAAAGCTCAGAGGTTGCCAAGTCTTTTATGTAATCTTTCAAAATCCTCATTGCGACATTACAGAGAAGACATTATAATGGCAGTGCTTAAGGTAGTTTGGCTTGGATTACAAAGGGCAGACCTTAACAGGTGGATGACTTTGTTTTTTTTGTTGTTTTTTTGGACAAACTTTTAATGTCGGAATTTTATCGGCTGCGAAGTGGCTGTTTGGATTCAGGCTTTTGAACCTCAAATTGGTGCATTTATTGCAATTTTTTTATCAGCTAGACCTATTATATAGAATACAGAACACCATAAACAGAGATATTCAAATACTGCAGGTCTCTTATTGAATGCTTTAACCAAACAGCTCTGAAATATTCACTAAAACAATATTCCAAATGCATTGGCTCCTTTTAATATCAGTGCGTTCCATGGAACTGATGTAAACACAACTGCTTCTGACATAAACATGTATAACTAAGTAAGGGATATTCCATGGCTAGGTGTGCGTTAAACAAATTTAAATGCACAACGTGGAGGCAAAGAACCAATGGTAATTAAATCTACAGCTCTGCCTATTCAGACACAGAGAAAAGAAGTGCGCCCACACACTTGGTCAAAACTGTGAATATAAATGCACAATCCATAAATAATAATATTATTGAATATAATATAATATAATAATATTACAGAATGTAAAGGGGTTGAAACTCCAGAGAAAAGTATTATTTCAACTTTATTAATTCCCATTTCCACATAAATGTGGAAAACTGACGTTATAAACATGGCATTGACAGTAAAATGAGCACTTACGCTATGGTAATTGGAAATCCATTGAAAACACTCTGGAACCTGTGGATTTTGACCTCTGACACATCGGTATGGTATCCAGCAAAGCTGGAAGATTGACTGAATTAAGAATGAAATCGGGATTTGTCCTTGCCTGATAACGCTTCATCGCAAAACATTACAGTTTAAATCATCTTGCATCGCCTTGCCGGACAGCAAAAGATGCATTTAATATGTCCTGATTTCCTTCTCTTATCCTCTGTACAAAACAATTTGAATTCTATTATATTAGCTATGCTGATGAACGTGGTTAGGAAATGTTTTCAGTTGCTATAGCCCACTCTGCTTACTCTGTAATGTTATGTTGCGCATTAATATCGAACAGTGATTAAAACTGACCGGAACTACCTGTGCATAGGAGTGGTGGTGGCGTAGTGGGCTAAAGCACTGAGCTGGTAAACAGAAGGTCACTTACATGTTTCCATTAATCATGGTATAAATATTAGGGAAGTTGTACTTGCTTGTTACGATTATTGGAATCTATATATATATATATATATATATATATATATATATATATATATATATATATATATATATATATATATACTGTACTACCCCCAACCCCCAAATATATATACCATGATCAATGGAAACATGTATATGTTAATTTTATATATATATTACCTCCCCATATAGTTTTTGTACTATATAGGAACTATATAGGGCTTCTATAGTTTTTGTTGCCACATTCTTCTATAACAGCTTCTCTGAAAGTCTGTATTATGTTGTGGGTTTTTCACAAAACAGTCCACTTCGAAATGTGCCACACAAACTGTTAAGAGCAGTCTGAAATGATATAGGGAATTATTTTTTCCTAATGTTGGGATAATTCAGATGGATGTGCAGAGCGGCAGGTGCAATGCACAGCCAGGAATAGCACAATTTTATTTTAAAGAATCAAGGGAAATTCGATTTTATATGGTGACGAGACACATATGAATCCCATGAAATTTAGATTGTGTTTTTGAATCTACTTTTAAGCATTATAAGAAAAACTCAAGTGGCATTATCTTATTCCAAACCAGTGCTCCATTGAAAAGAGATCTCATAAGGTCCATATATGCTAATTCCTTATGTGAAATATAGATCCTTATGGTAGATATGATTGTACGGTTTTATGCTATCACATCACATTGATGTACCAATGTTCTATTATTTATGTCAAATTGCTTTATGTCTGTATTGGCCAGTCACTGATCAAAACCACGTAGATGTGCAAGAGTGCTGCCACACAGCAATTTGTCTGTGTTTGTGCAAGTGTGTGTGTTTAATGGTCTGGGACTGAGTAGTGTCCGAGTGATCTCTTAAAAGGCAAGATCGACCCCCGTACCACTTCATCGCAATGCTGACCGAGGGAGAAATAATCCCACACTTTGTGTAATAGCTGAGCTCTGCCTATGCATATGATTACACACTGAATCATCACAGCTGTCTATTTTCAGCTTGGTCTACCATAAGGATCTATATTTCACATAAGAACATAGCATATATGGACCTTATGAGTGGTGGTGGTGTAGTGGGCTAAAGCACATAACTGTTAATCAGAAGGTCACTGGTTCGATCCCCACAGCCACCACCATTGTGTCCTTGAGCAAGGCACTTAACTCCAGGTTGCTCCGGGGGAATTGTCCCTGTAAGAAGTGCACTGTAAGTCGCTTTGGATAAAAGCGTCTGCCAAATGCATAAATGTAAATGTTATGAGATCTCTTTTCAATTGAGCACTGGTCTGGAATAAGATAATGCCCCTTGTGTTTTTCGCATAATGCTTTAAAGTAGATTCAAAAACACAATCTAAATTTCATGGGATTCATATGTGTCTTGTCACCAAAAAAAATAATTTTCCTTGATTCTTCAAAATAAAATTGTGCTATTCCTGGCTGTCCATTGCACCTGCCGCTCTGCGCATCCATGTGAATATATAAATAAATAACATATCCATGTTTCCATTGATCATTGTATAAATATTTGGGGGGTTGGGATTGGGGGGGTAGTATATATATATATTGTACAGGGGCATAGATTCCAGTAATCAAAACAAACAAGTACAACCCCTTAATATTTATACCATGATCAATGGAAACATGTAAGTGCTTCACACTGGCACCACTAATCATCCATGAGATTATCTAATCAGCCAATCCAGTGGCAGCAGTGCAGTGCAATAAATCATGCAGATATGGGCAGGGGGACCTACACAATATTAGGCAGGTGGTTTTAATGTTGTGGCTGATCTATATGTGTGTGTGTGTGTGTGTGTGTGTGTGTATATATATATATATATATATATATATATATATATATATATATATATATACACACATACACACACACACTACACACACACACACACACTGTATAGGGAGAGCAAGATCTAACAAAAAAGTACAGAAATAGTAACAACAAAGTTAATATATATAAAATACCTTGTATAACATGTTATCAATCATTTGTTTTGTTTTGTTCTTTTGCACTATTGTATTCTTTGAAGTGTTGGGGTACCATGTAAATACCATGGAACATGAATATGGTAACATGGTATATATCAAAGTACCTTGATATATCATCTGATACATCAATTTACCATGGTAATACCACAGATTTTGGACATAAGCAATATTTATACTATATTCTCTGAAGTACCCTTGAGTACCTATTATACATGAATATAATAATAATTAAGTATTAGTTATTGAAAAGTACCATGGAGTATAAGTAGCATGATATTAACATCTGATATCATCACTAACATGGTACCATGACAATACCTTAACCCAGAGTTATGGTTTATATTATAGTTATAATGAGCTTTCAATTTAACAACAGATGTCTATGGTATGTCCTTATATACTGTAGATGGCAAGTGAAACTTGTGTGTGGGTGTGTGTCTGTGTGTGCACACTTTTACTGCTTGTCAGCCAGCACGCACGAAGCTTTCAAGCTTGAATGGATGAATTAACAATTTTATGATCTAATAAACTAGAGTGTCTCATTTACAGTCATTAGCTAAACTAAGCTGTCCGAAAACTTTGGCAGTTTGTTAAACAAACTACTCTTTTCTCAAGCTAAGGAAAGATCGCTAAAGAGCACTTCATAGACGTTAACCATTTCTCTTTCTCTTTATCTCACTGTCTTTTTTTGCTGCCTCACCCTCCCATTCTCCCGTGTTGTCCTGTAAAGTCAAAGCAAAGATGCATAGCATTTTGTGTAACATCACCGTGGACATCAAACTTTCTCCTCACACCAGAAAGTCGCCTGGTTTCAGGAATGATAATAAATCACGGAGAGCCCAAAAAATAATAAAGAGGCCACTTATGCTGCGAGCTCCTCCTGTTCTACTCTATTAATATTTATGGCCACCTTCGCCCGGCGTGGCTCTCTTCACTTCGCTCTCTTTTATTAATATCATCAGAACAATGTCAGCAGGCAGCTTTAAAGGGCCATTGAGATGAAATGGCCTAAGATGGATGCCCTCACTACATATGCATGCCGCAGAACCCATAGACTGCTTGCATCTGTTTTAGCACAGTCAGCCAGTCGCAAAACACATTCGCCATAACGGCCAATCTCCAAACTGTGCTTTTATTGCCTACAGAGAAGTCAGAGTGTCATTAAATATATGTATTTTGGTGATGCTTTAGAGATAAAGCGAACAGTTTGCTGGCTATAGATCGCTTTTATGATACAGGAAGAATATGGGTGAGAAGTGTGTGTAAGTGTGTAAGTGTGACTTAATGCAAAGTGGTGTGCCAAGGAAAGATGGAGACTGATGCATGATTACATTAGCGGGTTCGTATCATCATAAAGGTTTTTACACGATTGCGTTAGTGGGTTCATATCATCGTATAGGTTTCCAAATGTGGCAATTTTTTACGTTTATTCGTAAATTGTTAGAGTGAAAAATGCACAAAAAGCTCCTAATGCTGATAAATGACTGCTGTAGCGGGTTCACATTATCATGAAGGTTTGCGCAATGTGACAAAGTTTAAAGATTAACAAAGAAACAACCGAATGACTCTGGTTGATACCCGATTACGTTAGCTAGCGCATATCATTGTAAAGGTTTGCAAATTAATTACTAGGGCTGTCAATTACCGTAATAAGGAATATTTTTTCCGTCTACATGCATGGAGTACCACCTGTTTTCTCCAGGGGGCAGTAAGTGAAAGTCTCTGTGTAGGTAACACGCAGCTGATACAGAGAACAAACCACACTTACCAGATCAGACAACACAAGATGAGAACATGTTCTTGTGTACAAACACAGCTTGAAGGAGTGCAAATCCAAAGGCGTGGATCTGAAGATGTGTTTTTCTAAGTTGCAAACGTTGTTTAACTTGCCACAGCGACCTAAAAACGGTATGTTTATGAGGTGGTGACACAACTGAGAAGCTCCAAAGTCTTTTTTCATAAATCATAAATAATATGGAAATAATTATTTATAATTATTTAATCATTATATAATTAATTATTGTTATTTGAGGGGCTTTCTCAGCAAATATTTATGCATGCATTTATTTGCGATTAATTCAATTAATTAATCGGCATTCAATATCATTCATTTGCTTAAAAGTTTTAATCAGTTGACAGCCGTAATAATTACTTTACCTGGTTCATATGATAAAGGTTTGGGCAAATGTATCAGTAGCCCGCTGGTACGTGATAGCTGTGCCATTTGTAAACCTCACTCTCCGGAGCTTAAGAGATGCACTAGTGTCCAAGGCTTGTGGACTTTACTTTTCTAGTCTCCTTGTTAACGTGTCCGACTCCCATGCTGGGGATCGCCGGTTTGAATCCTGCTCAGTGCGGGTCGAGTTGGACCAGTGACACTGGTGCCGTGACCCAGATGGGAGTGAGGTTTGGGAGGGTGGGTGTAATGATAGCCTGCTGGTACGTAATAGTTGTGCAGTGTCAAAACATTATTCTCATGGCCTTAAGAGACGCATTAGCGACCAAGGTTAGAGCCATGGCTTTTCTAGCCTGCTTGTTAGTGTGTCCGACTCCTATGCCAGGGATCGGTGGTTCGAATCCCGCTTGGGGCGGGTTGAGGAGGACCGGTGACACAAAGATTCAAATATGTGAAAAACACAAAAACATAACCTATTTAGTATATTAGCCAGATTTGTATCATAAAGGTCTGCGTAGAGGCAAATTATAAATTACAAAGGTTATTTGTAAATCATTAGCATGAAAAACACTGTTAAGCTTACCATTGTAAACCCAAAGTGGTACATTTATTTGTAAATCGTTAGTGCTGATACATGATTTGTATTGTCATAAAATGTTTTGTGAACTAGAAAATTTCGAAGGTTATTCGTAAATTGTTATCATGAAAAATACACTAATATTTTAGGCTGACATGATTACCGTAGCGGGTTTGTATCATTATAAAGGTTTACACAAAGTGGAAAATTTTGAAAGTTATTTGTACATTACCGTGAAAAACACATTGATTCACAAAAGATACATTTCAGGAGTACAATGAGAAGCAATGAGCACAGTTGGGAAGCAGACGGCCACAAAGTCGCTAATTGACAAGTTTAACTTTACTTGCATGTCATCACAGATATTACAGTTAATCAAATCGCCATTAACAGATACCATCTGGTCTTTATTATCTGCTCTGACTGCGAGTGCTATCCTAGCTTGCCATGTGTCATCTCCTCTTGTCTTTAACTGCGAAGAATCTGTCCGCAGAGACATCAAAATCAAGACGCGTTGATGACAAGGCCTCATTTTGGAGTACCAAATACGTGATTTGTTCGCCAAGTGCTCATGATGTCTGTTGTCCTCCTCTCTCTTTCTGTCGCTGACAGTGTTACAATATGTCTGTGAAACACCCACTATTTTCATCCATTTATTTTCCATCCATACACACATTCCTACCCAAACAGGCACACACACACACACACACACACACACACACACACACACATCCTCATCATTGAGTGTTCTCTTTCACATTCTGACTTTTATTTTTTTCCACTTGAAGGGAAGCCAGTTGTGCATTTTCATACATTTTATGTATTGTTTAAAGTTAATTTTTGCACTGATTTAAAGGAATAGTTCAGGCAAAAATAAAAATCTGTCATTGTCCCCAATTTTGTTCTATACCGGTATGCTGTTATTTCATACAGACAGCAAAGAGACACCAAATTTGACCCCCCCCCCCTTATATAAAGTTTTACAAATATACACATTATTTTACAATATTTCAAAGCCCATATCTTGAGCCATACAGATTTAAGTAGCACACATTTATATTTAATATAAAGCTATGAATTATTCTCTTTTCTAGATTAAATAAAACATGATGTTTTATCATTAGCACTAAAGACACTGGATAGTTTCCCATTCTTTATCATTAGCTGTCTCTTTTATTTTTTTTACAATAACAATTACTAATCAATGTGTTTGTCCTTTTATTTTATTTTGTCCTTATCTTGCTGCTTCAGAAGAAATGCGTATTCCTACTCTTATTACCTGTAAGTAGCATTAAATACAGAATATTATAATATTAACCACCCCTGTTACATTTATATGCTTTCCTATTAACATTTCCTGTTCAGTACGTTTACCAACGTTTTTAGACCGTACAATTTAAAACTTCATCGCACAAAACATCAGAAGAAATGAGTCTGAGACTGAAAGAATTAAATGAATGAAAATCAAGCAAAAGCTAAATGACAATTAATATTATGCCTTTCCAGTAAGTCTCTCAACTTTGCCATGGTGAACAAAGCCTTTTGAAACTACAACATTTTTTATTTGGAGTAAGCACTTTAGTCAGTTTTACATTTGACAGTTTTAACATCACAATACTTCAAATGTTCAGGCAAACACAGTACATCAAACTCACAATCTGTCCTAATAAATGTACTGTATGCCTAAAACTTCAGCAGTCCTGCAGTCATAAATTGTCCTCAACTGAAGGTAAATTGATGTTGCTCCACGATAACCTTATTATTATCATCGACTATTGCTAGTTTGCTTCAAGTCCCTTTGGATTGCAGACTCCACCACTACAACATTACTTTTCCATTACGCCTTAACTATGCACTGTTACCTCGACTGTTATTCCCGACTCAGCATTTTACATCGTGGGATTGTTTAATTTGCTCTCTGCACGACAGAGCCTAGCTGCAGGATGTTTACCTCATGCGTTAAAGGATTTGAAAGCTCAGAATCACAGTCGGACTCGTATGTGCATTCTCACAGCTCTCTCTCCTCGCTCCTGAAATATAGATGAAAGTAAGAACACAGCCAGAGGAGCTCTTGCAAGAGTCTGTCATATGAGAGGGCATAGACAGACAGCTACAGGCTAAAGCTAAAATATTTCCCAACCCTAGAACTAATAGTGTCGTACGTAGATTTAATGAGGTTAGTTTGTTGACAATATGTAGCGAGCAGGTTGCAAGTTGAGGTTAGCAATTTCAGGTAGATCTTTACCTATTTCCTCGTACAATCACAAACTGCATAACTGTTAGACCGTGAGTAAATCTCTGGCAGCATCCAAATGTGCATACAACTCACAAAAAGCATGTTCCATACTAGTTACGGGAACATGCTTTTATACATGGCTGGGTCTAGGAGGGTGGGGGGGGTATGGTTAGGAGGCACTCTGCCCACTAGACTGATGGTGAAACAATCAATCAACGTTGCCCCTCCTAAACATACAGGTGCACCACCAAAGTTGGCATCCTAGTACCAACCCTGCTTTTAAGTTTGAATTAAGACATGTGAGAGTGTGCGCATGTCTCTATACAACTTCTTCAATTTAACTTTTAGCTCAATCAAGTTACATATCTTTATTAATGAACATTTGGTGAGTTTAATGCATGAATGGAGAGAAAGAGTGAGCACAGAATTTATTTCCTGAAAAAAAAAGAGTTCCCTTATTTCCCTATCTCTCCATTATACTTCCCCTCTGTCTCTTGCTCTTTTACAATATGCCATTAACAAAGTTGGTGCTATAAAGACTGTTTATGATGTCCTAACCATAGAATAGCCTTAACTTTTAATGAAGTGCTGCTCTGACATTCATTAAATATGGATTATCTATAGTTAATTGCCACTTACAATATGTCCAGAATTTGGCATGCCAAATGAGAGCCATTATTCCATGCATTTGGTAGGTTTTATTATTTGATAGCTATGTATTATAAAATGGTCCTTTGACCTTTAGGGTACATTGAGGAGAGAGCTGACTGACTGGTGATTGAATATTTTCTGCTGCCTTTATTGTACCATTATGGATATTAGCTAACAAATCATGGATTTTTCCTGAGGTAAAGAAAATGATCAGGGGCCTCATTTTTTAAAAACGTCCGTAGAATGATCTTAAATGTGAATGAACGACAATTTCTTACATGTTCCTATGAACGATTTATAAAACATCTGTATGCTAAATGCATTCCACTTCATAAATCGCAACAAAATGGCTCAAAAAATATTCATTCTCATGCTTGTCAGTTGATGGACGCATAAGTACATTTTCACGTCAGTTTCTGTCTTTTTTCACACTTTTGACATAGGATGAAGTCAATGAAATATAGTCTAAAATCTGAAAGTATGTGTGTTTTATAAATGAAGGTGTGTAGGCTTGTGTTTTTAGTGTTTTTATCATTACAATTAATTTGGTTCCATGAAGTGATGAATTTCCACGTGAATAAGTCAAAAGGTAATGCAGGACTTTTGAACTTTTAGCTTCCCTTCTCTAGAATCATTTACATAGCTTTGATAACATTGACTTCATGGAATAACACTGATTAAAACACAGTTTATTGGACAAATTCCAATATTTTATAGCCATATTACATATAAAATCAGATATTTGTCGAAAATATTGAATCCAACTTTTGAAGCATCAATAAAAAACATTAATTGAGATGAATCTGAAATATATATATATATATATATATATATATATATATATATATATATATATATATTTATTTATTTATTTTTTTAAATGTACTTTACACATTCTCTAGATGGACATCTTTGACTGATGCACCATATCTAGCTGTTTTTCTTCTTCTTCTTTTTGTTTTCCAGCATCTCGTGCAGTAGCATTAAATCTTTTCAAAACTTTTTAAAAAGAGAGTACATTTTACTCAAACTTTTCAAAGCGCATCTTGGGACACCTGTGTTCTGTTTAATGCGTTACACTTTGCTATCTTCTGTAATGCAAAAATGCGTTCATAATAATGCATAAACTGCAAATAAACAGTCTTAATGGTATTCTCTGTTTGCTGCAAATTAGTTTGTTCATTCTACACTAGTTCCATAGTTGCATTGATACGTGACTAGTTAATTGAGAAGAATGCCACTCGATTATTGGTCCTTTATTCTGAGGCCTCTGCATTGAATCATTTTTATCCTCTTTGAACAGCTGCTAAAGACCTGTGTTACTAGATTTATTTATAAGCATGAACTGCAACATAGTTAAAATGGCCCCAATTTTAAAGGTTGACCTGAGGAAGCTAAAAAGTTTAATAGATTCCTTTTCCAGATTCCCAGCAGAGAAAATAACAAAACATGAAGTTATTTTCAGCTGGGCCCCTTCATAGAAGAAGCACGTATTGAGGTCAAATTGTGCTCTGTAGAACCTATAAAATCAAACAGACATTTTTTTTTGGGATAACTCCAATCCACTGCTGACAATAATACTTTCCTTCAAGTTCTGTTCACTGAAATTCCGTGGGACTCGAGCTTATGAACAACCAGACAAATCAACACATCAAAGACAATCAAAACCCTGCTGAAGACATAAATGGTCACCAGCATATGTTGTGACATCTGAACCACTGTTCCATAATGCCTCTTTGTAGAGGAATGCTCCTAAAGTTTTGAGTTTAAGCCATAGGCCGTTCCTAGGACAGAGTGCATTGAATCCTGCTCATTAGCCTTAATGTATTGGCTTTGTTCTTCATGGCAAGGTTATCCGTTTTCTCAATTGATTTCACTAGGTATGTGACATTAGTTTTTTTATTTATTTTTTATCTCTGGCATATATCACTGCAGAATATTATAAATCTCAGAACCCTATACTAAAAATATGACTTCCTCTCTTTTGTGTGCCTAGTATCTGTCTGTGTTTCTCTTGTGTATCTTACGTTAATGTCAAATTTACAGTGGTGCTTTGGCAATGCTTTGGTTCAGTCCTCTTAAGCTGCTGTTCATTTCTATTTCTAATCTAACACTAACAGTGGCATTGGTAGTTGTCTAAACCAAATACTGTAATCATGTAATTCATTTCCACTTTTAATTCTGTACTTGAAAAACTGTGAAGTGCACAGCAGTTTGCAGTAGCCCAAAGCATTTCCCAAACGCTGAAACATTTCCTCTATTCAATGTTTATAAACTTGTACTGTTGTGAATGGATTTAAAGGAAACTGGCTAAAAAACAGAAGGAGACAGCCAGCAGTAGTACGCAAAGAGAGATGGGTCCTGTAGGCACAGCAGATAAAAGCACTGGGAAAGTCAGCACCCTACACAAGGACGACCCGTTCTCCACCAGCAATCAGGACCTCAACGGATTCTGTGAGTTCAGCAGATAGTACGCTGTAACCTTATCATTTATCTGTGCTGTTTACCATATAATCTCTGTTTATTTCAAAATGTGCAGAATTGTCGTAGACAAGTATGTGTGTAATGTCTGGTAAGTATGTGTGTGAAAGAGGAAAGTTTTTAAATGAATGAACAAACAAATTGATGAATGAGCACATTCATTAATGAGTTAATGATTAAACAAATGGATGAACAAACAAATTAATGAACTGACGAATGAATGAATGTGCAAATTAATAAACAATGAATGAACAAATGCTGTATGTATATATGAATAAAGTAATAAAATAATTAATATTTGATCAAACAAATGACCAATTGAAAAATTATACAAGCATGAATGAATGAATAATTGAGAGAGTGAGTGAGTGAGTGAGTAAGTGCATGGATGGATGGATGGATGGATGGGTGGATGGATGTGTCACTGAGTGAATGGATGGATGGATGGATGGATGGCAGAGCTGGACAGTTAATCTGTCATTATCTGATGGCATTCGTTAATCTGTCATTGATCTGATGGCATTTTCCTGGTGTGCCAACGTACTTTAGGGCTGATCAGGGGCGGACTGGCCATTGGAAGAACGGAGCGGGCTGGAGGGTCAGTGGTTGGTGGGTTAGCCGCGAAACAGGCCGAAAGGGCCGCGATAAGCTAAATGAGGGGTCGGGGGTGGCTTCTATGTAAAATTCCAGCCCAATTTCTCTTCCCAGTCCAGCCCTGACGGATGGGTCACTGAGTGGATGGATGGATGAATGGATGGGTGGATATATGTATGAATAAAGAATAAATTAATAAATCTGCAAACTTGACTGAACTACAAAAGAATAAATTAACAAACTAATATGAATACATTAATGAATAAACTAACGAAAGAATACATTAATTTATATATGAGCGAAAAAATTACCGAATAAAATAATGAATTACAATGAATAAACTAACAAAATAATGTATGAATGAACAAAGTCATATAAAAAGGAGTGAATAAACAAACAAACAAATGAATCCTGTTTCCATCTGGGGATGAATAACATAGTATCGTATCATAATGAATGAACAAACTAACACACTAATAAATGAAGCATTGATTGAACAAACATGAATGAATGAACAAACAAGACATAGCTACACAGTTTCCCTTTGGATAACTTCTTGCTCTTGCTCTGTTCCTGCAAAGGGCCAAAAATCAAACTTGATTGAGGGCCATGGGCCAAAAGTAAATGTTGCACTATAACAAACATTTTCTGGTAACCTTATGACTCTGCCATCCATTTATGTCAAAGACTTTTACTTTACTACACGACACAGAGTAGATGATAGCATTTCTCCAGATTTGGAATGAGGAGCTTATAAAAAAAAAAAAGCACTTCCTTCATGCCAATTGAATAAAACAATGCAAAAATAAACATTTAACAATGAACATCAGAGAAATGATTCACACACCAAAAGTGGTTTATGTCCTGTAAAATTATTATTGAATTATTAATAGTGTTTTATTTAACATCAAGGCAATTTAACACATCCAGATATTTATTTGGTGAAAATTATTATTAATTACATTGTAACATTTGGTATTTTTAACACGGGAGACTGCCCGTCTGTGCGTGTTTATGGCACAAGCATCTGCCACTGACTCTGCACCACGGACAACACAAAACAAATGATCGCGATGGATATATTTGGAACTATATCAGATTGCAAGGGATTTTGATTTTGATTTTTGATTTTGATTTTGATTTTGTTGTTGCCCATAACCCCCGTTCATTTCCGACCCTGGATGGAACTAGAGATGGAAATGAGAGATGTAACACGTGTTTAAATCTTTCATCACCATGCAGCTGGTACATTACGCAATAAGAAAAATAATTTTTGCTATTTCTGTCTTTCTTGCAAATGTGCTGCATTATGACTAATGAGGGAGCGTCAAGATATGAAAGGCATTCTCTGTCACTTGCTTGCAATGTTATCAGCTTTGTTGATTATGAACAGGAACGATATAGTTTTATTGTGTCACTCACTTACGGAGATGCTGTATAATGTCATTTGCATGTGGAATTAATAGGTTTATAAAGGTTTATACATCTGTAAAATATTAAGTTCAGTAACTACGCGACAAAGCGCACACTCACACTAAGTTTAATAAGCACTCAAAAGCTCTGCTGACAGCTGCAAGAGAGAGAGAGAGAGAGAGAGAGAGAGAGAGAGAGAGAGAGAGAGAGAGCTGATTTACTTCTGGTACAGTTTGATACAAAAGCAAGTATATTGATTTGATTTTGATTCTGTATGGTTACTAATTAAAAATACAGCTGCATTGTAAATTGAATAAAAGTGTCGCTGATATATGAATAAAAGGAATTTTCTGCATTATGAACGTGTAACTTGCAAGTATGATTAAAATTTTGTAAAACCTGCAAATCTCGTGCCGAATTTCAGGCCCTGCAAACTTTATTATTTAAAAATATTAAAGTTTCCCTGGTTCCCCTCCTTTATGATTTCATTATACAAAAAAACCATTACTCTGCCATCTTCTAAATTAATGCAATGAAAAGCTGCATCAAGATAAAAACGCCAATTCCCAATCCCCAGAATTCCCAATGTTTTCCCCTCTTGTCATGTACAGCAAGGCGGGCCAAATCAAAGGTCAACACAGACCAACTTTGGCCCACAGGCCCTGGTTTGGGCATCTCTGTGCTCGACACATTGACCAAAGTCCACAGGTCATATAGCAGCCGCACTCTCCAAACACCACAATCTTTTGAAGCATTGCAGTGTGTTCGCTAATCTCAGGAGCCTTTACTGCAATCACGCAAACTAGTGGCTGCACAAGCCACTATCATGATGATGAGCGCAGAAATCACTAAAAGGGTTCAAAGAGAGTCTTGCTCAACTTAACAATTTTCCATGATTTTCTAACAAAGCATCTATCAAGAAAACCAACAGCAGGACGGCCACTGTCTCACACCTGCCATTCAGAAATCCAAGCTCCAACCACCGTTGAGAGCTGCACTAAATCGTTCTACATATCAAGAGGCTTCACTATTGACATTCTGGTTTAAGAGGCACGGAGGAGAAGAATAGCAAGTGGCATTTGGACTTGCTGTTTTTTCATTATCTCGCTTTCATTCTGTGTTTTAAGTGGGGTCTGGCATGCTGTGAAGGGGCTGTAATTAGGACGGGTCTTTATGAGTCGCTTTCTGCACAAAATGTCACTGTGGCCTTTGTGTACTAAATAATTTGAATGAGCCCAGAAAAGACGAGAGAAAGAGCAGCATACAGAGAAAGAGAGAGAGAGAGAGAGAGAGAGAGAGAGAGAGAGAGAGAGAGAGATGTAACATTATGCATAATAATCACATTTATTTCATTTAACATAAACACTGATTGACCAGTTGTTCTGCATGCATAGTTTTTTCCAATCCTTTTGAATGAATGCCATTGGTCAGAGTGGATCTGCAAATGAAGATTATGTATGTGTTTATTTGGAATATTTCAGGCATCAAGTAATTGGAGGCTGTTATTGTATCTGTTGCTCATCTAATGGTCCAAGACTTGCAAAAGTGGAAGCTTTTTTATTATAGACATGAATCTCAGCTCTGGAAAACAATCTCAGCCTAGTTCATAATTGCTGTTTGTGAGCAGTTCTTTTAAAAAATTGTGTGAAATGCATTGTGAATCACAACTACAGTACTAACAGAGACTTTTAGCCAACACTTTCCTAGCTTTACTGTGTTGTTGCTTGGCCACCACTTTTCTGCACACATAGTTTCTGAATCCTTTATACCTCATATTGCAGTTGTCTTTTTTTCTCATTTATATCCAAGTCTTCATATCATATGTTACAAAATTACAATCACTCCTGACTTTATCATGAATTTTCTTTTTGATGAAAATTCAGCACAAGATGAAGAGATAGAGATCATAAACATGGCGTACACACTCAGCATTTCAGCTCTATTACCATTTAAATGAACACAGAGACACCTGCCTCTAACCTTCTACGGTTCACTCATTCAGACGCTTTAGATCTCACCCCACTGGCCCTTCAGCTTTTGCTGCCAAAGCAGTTTTTGCTCTGTCGAGAGCAGAGTTCTTTATGTTCCAGTAGCATATAGGTATAGAGATATGAAGTGATAGGTGATTAAAATGGAAAGCAAAAGGGATATGGGCTATAGCAGTGTAGGGTATAGGAGGTTTACCAGAGTGTGTGATGCCCTGGGAGTAAGTTTTGAGAAATGATTGCCTTGTTTTCTTGGTAACTCACATGGGTTTCATTTTGTTTGTAGTACATTAGTAGTGCATTAGACTAAAGTGCCACAAACTCTGAACATTTGTCTGTGAGTGTATGTGTGTTTATTGCAAGTCCACATACAGTATAATACAGTGGCGGGCCTTGCATTACAGTCTAGACCTTCAGTATGATTCATGCCATAAAGAAAACACAGTTTCACAATGAATTAGATACCCTATACGTTTGGGCATCATACATTATTTCGCAGCTAACTAATAATACCAACTGACATTTTAAAAACACGTCCATGCACAAAACCCAGAACTTGAAATGACACTTAATGCTCAAGCAAGCTTAATTATAACTGCAGCATGACTGTTTGTGATATGAACGTATCCCGAACAGACATTCAAAAACCAACATTTTTCATATGAATCTACCTATAGGTAGATAGGTATAGGTCTATAATACCTGGAAAAATCTAATATTATTTGCGATTTAAATGTTGCTTGCAATAAATTTCGTTTCGTCAGGGTACACTATTAAGCTGCGTTCCATTCAAGTTGGATGTGGGATATTCCTACTTGATATCTCTGACCATAAATGCATTCCCTTCCCCGATATTCGGACCTGCAATGCTCCCGTTATCTTAGCAGGGGTTTGGCTCTCATTAGAGATGTCTCCTAGCAACCCAACTGATAAACAATGCACTAGCATTTGTGCTTCAGGTGAACGATTATCAAAAGAGATTATAATGTTTTATACAACTGTTTCTGCAGGCGTTTGTTAAACCAGCTTTAATATCATGTAATGTGGAAACAAACTAACTTATCGATAATACTTAATAAAGTGAATGTTTATCACATATTTTGTGATCAACAAGTTTGTGTGACATCATGCCCCTGCATCTCAGCAAAATCAGAGTTGAGAATTTCTGCACGAGCCAACAAGTTGTAATTTTGACTTCAAGAGGCATTTCATTGCACTTTTCCTTGTAGGAAGTTGTCAAATCCGACTTTCCAAGTTGAATGGAACACAGCACTACTTATCAAAACTTGATCTGACACAGAATTCTCCAGCAGCCTAATTTACACTTAGAAAACTCCTGATGTTGCTATAACAGTGCAAAAAACACTTACCAGTACACTTGATTAATAAATGAAGCAATCACACTGTCATGCAGAACATCTTGTGTTTTTAAATCCATAAGAATCTCTTTCTCAATGGCGATAGCGGCAGTAATGACTGTCAACTCGTAAACAAGATCTCGAGCTCTTCACTTTCAAATTACGTCACTTAAAGCGTGATTGCATCACTCAAGGCCTTGACTGGGAAATATCCTAAAGATCACACCCACCAAGAACAAATAAATCAATCTGACTGGCTGATAAATATGACAATTTGACTTTAGTTGCTCATTCATTTGCACTGTTGAGGGATTCTGCAGAAATTCTGAAGGCCTGAGGGGGTGGAGTTCAAACTCACGCGCTGCTTCGGGCATGGGATTTGTGAAACAGTTGTCACACTTCGCTTGTAAGCATCAAGGAATACATTCTGACTGGATTTTGTTTTTCTCTATTTGTTTTTAGATTAATTAAGAGTGGAAAGTGATAAAAAAAATACATAAAAAAAGCTGATTGAGAAAGAAAGGATGAAAAATAATTATTTATTTAGCTTGTTGGGCCAGCAGAGATGGCTTTGCTTGCCCTGAGAATTTGCCACTGGTATAATACAGGCAAACATGTTTTGATATAGGATATGTATGCTGAAAAGATATTGAAAAATAGTCCATGGAATTTAAAGAAACTGTTGTCTATGACAAGCTGCAGTTTGTGAGTTAACAGTTTGTCTCCATTCGAGAAAGTTTACTGGATGCCTACATTAAAAAACAGGTTGTCCGACGGCCAATATAAAGCCAATTTATGATATAAAATACTATTTAATACAGTAATAGCAAATCAGACATACATAAAATTTCTGTTGTCCGTTGATAAGACTCTCGGTACATTACGGAAATGACAATCGGACAAGTAGGCCTGTTTATCAGCAAAATATGGTCAAACATAGGCTTGGCCGATATCATTAAGTATTCCTCTCAGCTATGTGTAATTGCTGTATGTTCAAAAATGTTAATTGCAGTTTTGATGCTCCCGTCTAACTTGTACAGACCATACATCAGTGATTTTTTATTCTGTACAGATGAATATTCTGTGTATGAGTTCATTGTCTAACTGCTTTCCTCTCTCTCCTTTACAGCCTCCTCGTCTCCATGCTCCTTCTCTATTCAGGGTAAAGCCCTTCAGAGTAAAACCCTCCTCAACTCTTACTACTCAGGTATGCTACTTTCCATATTGTCAATAGATTAGCATAGCAGGGCTCTTCATCTACTTTCTTGCGGAGGCCAGATTATCCAGATGAAACTTGGCAGAGATCAATAAAAAAATTCTGTATTCATCTTAGCTAGCACTTTCATTGCAAGTAACATGTTACTTAAAATACCTTTAATACTGAGCATGTATTCATATTAAAATAGTCATAGGGTATACTGTATATTGAATTATATTTTTTTAATGTCTGGCCATAAATTTCATAAGATTTGTCTGAAATTAACATTCTTCCATTTTCTCTATAAATTATCATCCTAAAAAATGAGGAAAAATTTTGTCCTGCTAATATTGTGAATTTGCACACAATAGCCATTGCAGGAGCCACATATTTGTGCAGATTTTCATTGGGAAAAGAAAAACAAACTGAGTTGATACTGTTCTTATTGAGAGGGCTGACTCACATATGTATGTTGAACCAATTACAATCAGGACATTTGCAGATTCAGTTTCACGTTATCACTTTTTTTATGAGCCCTACAGACCCTTAACAGATGAGACATGCCCGTTTGATGCTTCAAAAATTGTAAATAAAAACAAACTTTTCAGAGCATTTTCGTTAAACATTCGGTTTCCATAATCTATTTCTCTTTTGTTGCCTAAAATGTGCATATATGCTGACAAAACTGTGGTGATAGTTTTTTAGCTTTGAGAGCTACATCTTTAGCTTTGCTCTCATTCCACAAAACTAAGCAATTTATATGAATACATTTGATTGAAAAAGACGCTATCAAATGCTCACCTAAATGGTGGGACCTATGTTTAACAAAGCAGTGTAACTAAACTATCAGCAGAAAAGCTTAAACATATGCTCTGGTATTTCAAATGGCTATACAATTTTATAGATCAGTCTATAAACGATAGATCAGCTGGCGGCCCAGATTTGGCCCACGAGCTGCCAGTTGACTAGTCCTGACCTAGTGGCTTAATATCTGGACGGGTAGGTAATCAAGTTTGTGGGTTAGAAGAGGCAGTTTGCCACTAGGCCCACACTGAAAAGTTGCTTTGAATTAAAGTGTTTAATAAATGACTACTTGCTCCCTCAACAGAGCTCATTTGTGTCATATTTTGTTCGGTCTGTTTTTAATTGCAGTTTCTAAGGAACCAGTCCCTGCCACAGCATCCATAGGTGAGGAACATTTACTTTTCTAATTATAAGAAATCACACAGTTTCAGTTCTAAAGATGTTAAATAAGCCTAGTCTTATGCTAAACTGTTTTATTCATCATCCTTAATCTAAATGTTGGCAAACAATTTCCAGTAGATTAAGCTAGTATTAGATTAAATTAATATTCCCTTGGGAACCACTCTTAACTGTGCAATATCATGCAAAACTTGTTGTGTTTTTCTAAAACATCTCTTAGTCATAAAGTATGGGTTTAGATGATGAAAGATCATAACATTGAACTTTGAAGTCAAAACCAGGCATTCACTCCCATCTGATCAAACTAATTGCAGCTTGTAATTTTGCAGCAGCTGAATGTGGTTTAAGTGTTGGAGTTGGCGGCGTCCTCGTACTGAAGCGTCCGTCCCATGCTGAGTGAGATTAGAGGAATGAAAGCCCTTTGTCAGTTCAAACAAAGTCTATGTTTATATCCAAATGTGTGCAAAGTGATTTGAATCAGATTACTGCTTGTTAGCTGTCTGAATACTAATTTACAGATTTGGCTGATGGGTGTTTGTGACAGAGTTTTGAACACTCCTACACACACTCTCTTATGTCCTTTCAAAGGCAGATTGACTATACACGGCCAACTCCAAAACTGATTGTAAAAGCAAAAAGTGTGAGTTTGGTTTTTACCCAACATTTTCTTTCCTTCCTTCTTCTTTCTCTCACTTTTACCCTTTCGTTTTTCCATGTCATTGTAAAATCAGGGCCACCTACAGCAAACCACGTGGTTCCTTAATCTTAGAGTAAAATTGACAGATGTAATTATTAATAATGCAATTTCCACTGATCAAGGGTTCACAATTATCTTTATTTCCCATACTTACCATTTACATCTATGAAATTCACTACGTTTTGAGAAATACTCGAGAAGTGTCAGTTTAGTCAATTGTAAAAATCAAACATAGTTCTGATGTCCTGAATTCCCCAGATAGCAATAAGTCGGCGGGCCGCTGGCGGTGCTCCTGCGGCAGTAGAAGCGGCAGAATGGCGATATCGCAAACACGTTTGACGGCGCACCGCCGGCGGCAGCCACTTTTTAAAAGCGGCAGCCACCTTCCTACCGCCTTCGTTCCGCGGTTCCACTGGCTATCCGCCGTTCCGCCGCCGTTATATCGAAGGCGGACCGTCGGAGGCAAATGCTTTTTTCGAGCGATCTGCGCCGCTTATTGTATATATATATATATATATATATATATATATATATATATATATATATATTTTTTATTATTTTTTTTTATATATATATATATATATATATATATATATTTATAGCATGCAGTTTATCAAGAATAATGATTGATCAAACCAGACAAATTTCCATTTGGCGTTTTAATTCCACATTTCAAAGTACAGTAACTGTCATTGAAACAAGATGTCAGATCACTGAAATATAAATAACAGAAAAATACAAACATTATATACACACACACACACTAAAGAACATGCAGGTTTCCAATTCAATTTTGGTAAAAAAAAAAATATATATATTTTTAAAAAACACTATTGTAACACTTACAATAATTGTTAATAATATAAAGAGGTCAGCTCTGGGATGAAAAGAATTACCAGTAAACATAAGCAATGAGGATATTTGGTACCAAAGAAAGTGCAGGATACCAAATAAATGGAGGTATAACATCATATTTACAAGTCATTTCTAACAATAGGTTAAGTGGTAATAATTTAGAGTAAAGCTCTGGAGTAGAATATACCATTATAACTGCAATGCTGACCTGTGGCACAAGGATTTACAAGCTATATTTAACAATAGAATAACAGTTAAGCACTGTGACGGAATGAAAGTAGACTTTTTGGTACTAGTTAATGTGCAATATCAAATATCAGGCATGAAATAGGATTTACATACTATAATATAATCGTTAAGCACTGACGGAATGAAATAAGCCAATACTAAGTCACGGTAAGTAGAATATTTGATACCAGATAATGTGCAAATATCAAGTATTAGTTGTATAATCTAGGATTTACAAGCTATATTTAAAAATAGAATAGTTAAGCACTGTAACAATGAAATAAACAGCAAATTGTATATGAAATAATTGAAAACTTTGGTATCAAGGAATGTGCAGGATAACAGGTATCATATACATTTTGACATTCAACTTACACATGACAACAAGTGGGAATAAATATAATTAACAGCAGAAAATCTGGCTGTAGAGATCATAGCCAATCAGAATGTCTGGAGAGGTTGGGGACTGCGTGGCGTAGTGGGCTAAGAATCACTGGTTTTCCCCGACCTCCAGAATGAGGCAGTGCAAATTGGCATATCTTCAGTGATTCCTCGTGCGCCTGTATAAAAGGACAAACCATCCCATATTCATCCAAGGAGCTGCCCTCAAAGCAGGGTCACGAGAGAAAAGAAGAAAAAAAAAAAAAAAAAGCAATTTCCACAGTGAACTGTGTGGATTGGGTGAGTGTAGTCTGACACGTTTAGCAGGCTTTTTTAGGGGTCTTGATGTTACTGACTGCAGGATAAAGAAAGGGTTCCAGTTGTCAGTGATGCTGGGGTGTCAGTAGTCAGCCTAGGTTTAAGGGGTCGGCTGTGGGTCCCTCTCAGCCGTCGCGGCGCCTTTTTCCACCTTCATGTTCAGATGCTCCTTTCAGGTAACGCGTAGCGTTAACCTGGATCGCCTCATCAGTGGCATCCTGGGTTGCCGGGTTCTTCGGATGGCTCCTGTAGAAAATAAAGATCTGTCATTCCATTTGAATGGCATAAGGTCATACACATCTACTTAAATATAAAAAAATATCCAACTTACTTTGAACAATGGTCTTCAGGAACATGTCTCTAAAACATGCTTTATCCCCTACACCAGTCCAGGTTGTATTGATGGAAAGGTGATTAGAGAAGATACTCTGAAGCATTCAGCCACACAGTTGTCTTTAGGTCCCTCCCACATTTGATTGCCAAAAACCGAAGCTGAAAATACAAAAAAAACATGTTACAAATTACATTTCTCTGAAGCTTCTCATAAATTTAAAATGTGACAGGCTGTGGATTCAGACTGTAGAATATGCAGTGTACGATCTTAATTTTACTTTTTAGATTACCCTATGGCGTCATAAACGAAATCGGCACACTTACAAATTGTTGCTGGAGCTCTTTATCCTGCCTCAAACTGTTGTCAAGCAATGCCAAATCTTCCTGGGTGTCTAGGGGGGAGTAACAGATCCCCTGGCAGGGATAACTCTCCAACAGACACATTGGCACTGAAATGTTGCAGCATAGCATTTTGTTGTCCATGCTACGCACAATATCGCCAAACTCCAGGACGTCGCAGCATTAGGGTCTGATCTGCACCTACAGGGGTTCCCAGAATAAAAGAATAAAGTAGTCAGTCCTGGTCCTTCAACTACTAAACTATGACATTTATATCTAGGTCTACTACATGTACAGGTGGCCCCAGTGGGAATTAAACCAACAACCACAGGTGTTGTTTGCAAGTTGTACCCGATTGCCCAGTGCGAGCAAATGTCTTCAACATTGTCCCAACTTGCTTCACCTGCTCTTGAAGTGAGCAGCTGTCACCTGGGAAGTAACAATATATTGATTAGCAATACACTAAATATAATAGTAATATAATATAACCACAATTATCATACCAGTAAATTTCCCTGTAATTTCTATCCACAGTATGTTATGCATGGCATACAAGTTCATAATGAAGAACCCTTATGATAACATCAATTTCATTTTTTTTCTTTGAAGCAGAATATTTGTTTGTAAAAGGGAGGAAAAAGAAAATAATGAAATATTGGTATACAGATTTTGGTTGATATATCATACTGTACAGTGAAATTTGCTATTGTTGTATCCCTACTCACCTGAAGGACGGAGAGATCAGGCAAATCTCCAGTCAGGCCTTTGTAGAGTGTGTGCTCCTGCATATCCACAGGTATTTTAATTCAAACTTGCAACATATTGTAATAAATCTACAATATTCAGCCTTTACCTTACACCCTCAGTTGTTGCTCTACACTTTTATTATATTAAATACTTATTTATATAGCTTGCTCACTGTATAATCATGATAGCCTAATGCTTATAACACAAGATTGCATCTTAAACGAATGACTGAGTTGAAAACTTGAATAAGAGCGCATTTTACACAGAGGGGACCAGTTAGGGAAACTTACCTGCCTACAATAACTGTTTTCATTTGATTTGAGTTACATTAAACATGAATAACCTTAGCCGAGTCCCCAGGAACATCGGGCTATTAAAGTAACAAGCCTGTAACTGCGGTCTTATCAATTCTAGCTTCACCATACACTCAAACTGTGAGGTTTATCTGTTTTCCTCATGGACCTGTAGCACAATGCCCTGACAGTGACTTCACCTGTGCCCTGATCTTTATTAGAAACTGAGAGGAGAGCAAGTTAATATAATTTATATTACAATTATCACAAAATTTAACAAACAGTCTGCTTTAAAACTAAGAAAAAACAAGCTTCTATACTAACCTTACATAAAAAATGAACATGTGGCGAACTAGCTTAGCAGCTATCTGCCGACACACCACATTAGATTAAAATACTTACCCTTGTAGTTGTGCAGATAACTTCGATATGTAGAGTTTAAAGCCCTTGTCCCTCTTGCTTGTCGGAGCAGGGGACCAGGCATCAACAATGCGATGAACATCGCTGACGCCAGTATTTTCGGAAGATTCTGGAGACATCGAGTAAAAACAGACATTTTGGGCGTAGCGCAAGTAAACCGGAAACAGATATGGCGACAGCGGAACTTCACCGTTCAGTCTTTGTAATGTGTTTTAGCAATACATTTTTAACATTTATAATGCGTTTAGATTTTTTTTTATTGCCTTTACAGGGACTTTAACACTTTCTTAAACATTTGTACAGGTCATAATTGCAAAACCTGTAAAAGGTAAAATAACTAAAAAAATCGAGGTTGGAAAAAATGTAGACATAAACGAAATTTCTACGCAACTGTGAAACCAGAGGATAATTTCGCTTTTTCATTGAGTTTATCCTTCACGTCAAAACAGGGATTTTCATGTTTATGACAGATATCACCATGGTTGCAAATTAATAAAAAAATTAAAGTATACCCGAGATTTTGGCCATGTTGCAGATGTCTTTCACTGTTCACTGATAGTCAGGCATTCGTGAAAAGTCTAACTTCATCAATTTATTCTGCTAAATTGTTCATAACATGAATTAAATATCTATTTTAAAACCTAATCAGAATCATAAAGATATTTATTGCCAAGTAAGTTTTACAAAAGGTATTATTTTTGGTTTATTGGTGCATGTCTCAAATGCGCAGCAATCAAAGAAATGTAAACAATTTTCAAGTGCATAAAATAATTCAATATATTTTACATATATTACTGTATAATCGCTTCAGAGTTTCAAAGTAATTTAAATGTCATTTCCTAAACCTTACCTTATCATGGAATCAAGAGTCAAGACTCTGTTATAAACCCTAATGGCTTTGGAGCAAAAAATAATAATAGCCAACATGGCTGGTCGATTTTGAGAGTAGAAATCCTTGTATTTCAAAGCGGCTTGCCGCCAGCCGCCCGCGGTCGATCAGCCCGAGGCAACCGCCAGAGAAAATGAAGTGACGAATTCGGTGGCAAACGTTTCATCCCCGCCAGTGGGACGCACCTATAGCCGACAGCTTAGGGACGGCGGCAAAAAGAAGCCGTGCGGATATTTTTTGCTATCTGGGTCATTGCTACAAACTAAACTGGCATCAGCATTAGAAGTAAATAACTATTTGTTGCAAAGTTGTGTCATATGGTGATCTGTTTGAAGGCAAGAGTAGACCCATTTTAGTACCTTCAGTAAATTTCAACTTTTCAAGTCTCGCAAAAGGCTTCTTCCGTTACCCATTCTTCAGGACATATTGAAAGCCTTCTTTAAAAGCAGGTTTTGAAAAAGGATTTCTGATAGATATCTTGGTGGGTTTGGGGTTAACAGTCAGTCCAAAAGCTCATTTCAAAGGTTCACTTTAAAAAGGCTAAGATTCAGGGTCTCTAAACATGCAACTTTGATCCAGACACCTCCTAGTAAGGGTTTGAAAACTCTCGTTTAAAGCTACTCTCCGCAGCAAAGACTGCAACTCCCCCATACACATATACAGTCAACTGCAATCAGCCACTAAGAGCAACTATATTTACAGAGGTTATGAAAGTGGAGACAGCTTGCTTAGTGCTAGAGGAATAAAAAAGCAAAATAGAGGAAAAAAAGAGCACACAGACAGGGTATTGAAGCGAGAGAGAGAGCAAAGGCGAAAACCCGGCATCAAGCTCTAGCCGACTCAGCGCAAGTTGACGGCATTTATTGATTGGAGCAGTAAATTTTGTACTGTAAGATGTTTGTAAACTGGAGGTGGTACATGCCATAATCATCTACACTCACATTCTTACTCGATATATTCATTCCAACTTGAGATGCTCACTGCCTGACCTAGAGAAGCCAATGAACAAGCAACAAATAAGAGTAGAAAATCATGAGTGAAGGACAGATTCGCTCTGTTCCAAAACCTAGTAAGTTTCCTTGTTAGACAGCATGTTTAGACATCATAGGCACTCCTGAGGCAAATGCTTTTTTTGAGTTAGCATAATTATGCTGCCTCCTAAGATACCTCGTTTTTAGCAAATAATAAGGCTGCATCAAATGTATCATTGAGGAGAATGCATTGCGTTGTGCTCAGTGGAAAAATGTACAATAAAGAAGGCAAAAATACAATAAAATAAATCAAAAGCAAAGAGAAATAATGAAAAGTAATAATACAAATAATTGAATAGAATTTAAAATGTATTATTTTAGCAAACATATGTGTGTGCTTTTTATTTGTATTCTTATTAGGGTATCCTGTCCTTAGCTTAGCAAGAGGCTATCACAAAACTCTATTGAAATCAATTATGAGCTGAGTCTCCTGCACGATTCACATAAGGAGCGTGTTAATATGACTCACATTTTGTCTATGTAGAACATTCCAAATCAGTCCCTTTTGAGGTCCATACATTCACAATCAATTTAGGATATAGAATATGAATCACTACCCTACAGTTTTTCGTGTAAAATGTTCAGTCACCTGGAAATATGTCACATTACGGAAGTAAAATGGGTTGCGATTGGTAGACGATACATCGGATTTACTGATTAATCAGTGCTGATAGTTGCTTTTTACTTGTAAAATGTTTAAACATTCTTTTAAACATTCTTTGCGATTTAAAAAAATATTGGTTGATTCATCGGTTATTGTCCTTTTCTACCACCTTACTAAGTGTATCTGCAAAATTCACTATCAGTCGTCATCTTGTTGCGAACTCCGTTTCTTGATGACTTTACTCTTAAATTACTTAAAAAGCATAAAGTTTATGAAAAGGCTTAGGTTGATGTTATCAACAAAATAAATTCTGAATGAACTTTGATAGGCTCTATAAAAAGAAGTGATTATGTATAGAAGAATCGGAAAGACAAAGTAGTGGATGGTAAGCCAATAGAATAGAGGGAAGATCACACTTGAGGTGGCACACCTTTTCATTCTGTTTTACAGACACTATTTCTCACTTTGAGTCGGGGCGTTATATTTCTGATCTGGAGATGTACCCTGCTGGAACGATGTTGCTGCGATTACTAGGTTGAGAAAAGCCAGCGCCCCCTAATCATTTATAAACCTGCCTATTATGTGGGGCTTCCAGTTCATTTATAGGCTATCGATCACAATGCCGGGTGCCCTGGTAATCGCATACAGAGGCAGAGAGAACTGCTGGCTGTTGTTTAAAATCATTTTCCCGTGATCGTCAACACACCGTCCGATGTGTGTGCGAACATGTATTTTCACAGGGATGCGGTGAGAACATTGTGTTAGAAAGAGAGGATAAAGGTAGAGAAATTGTTAATGTGCAATGTATTAGAGCCAGATAAAGAGTGAAATATTTAGATGTTGTAGAGGAATCTAGATATCTGTAGGATCAATGGAAACAAAAACAGAATGGATGACAGAGATTGGAAAAGCAAGAGAGAAAACGAGGGGTTCTATTTCAAGGAGAGATGATAGTCTGAGAGGTTGGAAATGTATAACCCACTAAGGGACGGGCTTGATTTAGATGGTTAGCTATAAGACTCCTCGCAAATCCAGCATAAATTTCTGAGAATGACATTCAGTGTAATGACATTGCTCAGAGGTTGCTCTTTCTTAGTTTAGGAGTCTTAATGGAGTACTCAGTTGCATTTTGGTTTATTGTCTACTTTGTCTCAGTTTTCTTACATGTTTCTTCTAAAAGTACTCATGAGAAATAAAAATGGACAAATATGTCAGTTGTTGATGTAGTAATAACATAGAGCTATAAGTGTAATTGTAGAAAATCAATTCTCAAAGAATTTGAAAAGAAATATTCGAGTTCATTTTGATACAGTGTTTAGATCTCATCTGAAACTCTACTGGAAAGGCATGCAAGATTACTGAGATCTTTTTTTCCCCTCAAGAGAGAAGTCGGAGGCTTAAAGTCAAATATGATTTTGACGTGAATGCTCAGCGTCTACGTACAGTCGAACGCGAGCCTGTCAGATTATATACCATTTGACTGCATTAACTCCATTTGCTAGTAAATATGGTGCACAGATCAACACAGTGCAGTAGAATCTCTGTAATATTGGTAATAATATGGTTTTGCCAGGTATACAACACAGTAAGCTGTAAATACACGTGTTTAGTTTGCAGAGTGCAAGCCTAAGAAACCTGCAAACCCCATTTCCATAACAGGCTGTATATCTTTTCACGTTTCCGAATTTATTACACCACACATAATGTCAACATTTCATAAAGGAAGTTATAAATTTGAAGCATGAAGGCTGTAGATTTTAATGAATGCATAGCAGGTTACTGGGTTATATTCATCCCGTAGTATCCCATGTGAAACAGTTGTGCAAGAATCTAATAAGATGGACATTACAAGTCATATCTGGCTTCTTTGCCAATAACAGATTTGTATTTTATGCCAGATATATCTTTCATACTATGAAAGTGGCCCATTCTATAGATATATTTTCATTAATATACAGTACTATAAATCCTATCTGACTATTGTTGTTTCATGCACACATACAACATCTATACTGGTTCTGCCTCCAATAGTTGAAGGGACAATAGGTGTTATGTATGATCTTGTCTTGTTTTACCGTTGCCCCTTTGTCTTCCATTTTTGTCCCTTTTGTTATTCCATAGTTTTCACTTTTGTCCTTTGTTTTGCTCCACATTCTCCCTGTTAGCGTTAGTGTTCGTTGTTTATTGTTTTCACCTGCCCTCGTTAGTTATCTTGTTTGAGTCCTGTTTGTTCATTGGTTCCTGTCTTCCCATGTCCATGTATTTATATCCTGGTTTTTGGTTCAGTCCTTGTCTTTCGTTGAATGTTGTTAGCCCGGTGTGTTTTCCCTGCCCGTTTTCTCAGTGTTGTGTTTATTTTCCCCATTGAGGGTTTTCCTTTGTGTTTGTTTTGATTTTGTTAATAAAGTAAGCTTGCGTTTAGATCCAGTCTCCTCATCTGCCTTCGCTGCCTTCTGTTCCTAACAATAGGAGTGTTTGGGAACATTGTTTTTTAAATGGAAATTGGAATTGCTGGCACCAATTGGAGACTCAATTGGTGCCAGTAGTGCAGCAGAAATTAGACTTTTTGCCTGACATATAAGGACAGAGTTTTCATGTTCTCCATTATCCTAAAGTGTATGTATAAGACTAAATGTGCCCCATGGGATCGCACAGCAAACTCTGCTAATGTTTCAGCATGCCTCATTTATGGATTGCACTGTTTATTGATCAAATTATAACTGTCTCATATCTCATCAGCCCACAGTGCAATATATTCAAAGCCACAAAACCTAAAATAAAGATTGAATATACAGAATCTGCATTAGCATGACCTTAAGCACTTTTTTAATAATCTGCATATGTATCATGTCCTATTTGATGTTGCCTACAATGTACATTTGACCTTTATTTCTAGGGTAGCAGGAGTGGTTCAATATTTCACTGGGTGGGACGTGGCAGACGCTTCTCTCCAGTCATTTTAAAAATATAATACACCCACAGGGCCACCACTTTGAGATTCGCCCCTTGCGGCTGAGACGAAAACACATGAATAATTAATTAAGAAAGAACTGATAGCCATAGAGGGAAGGAGAACGCAGAGGGAGGGGCTGTAAATTGAGGGACCTTACTTCTCTCTCTCGCTCTCTCTCTCTCTCTCTCTCTCTCTCTCACCCGCTCTCAAACTTTTACTTTTTGTTTGCTGGCTATTAAACCATAAGCACATAATTTGAATTTACTTAAAAACGAATTGACTTAGTCCAATATAAGAAAATGCCCTAAGATAGACTAAATATGTATATTTTAGTATGTTTGAATACAATTTTAAAATTCTCTCAAGAAAAGGTGAGTGGCACTTGGCTGTGCGAAACTCACCGCCACAATTTTAATCTGTTTCTAAGTAGTTGCTGAGGTGTTCTGTGTGGTTGTTGGTGGTTGCTTCTTATCCCATTTTATTGTCCTCCAGGCAATCCTAAAATGTATAGCTTTGAACTCTTTTGAGAAAAAAAAAAAAAAAGATTGTAAACTACATTTTTAATTGAGAGAAATATTGACTTTAAATATATTTCACTTAAATCTGACAAGTATTGATGAAAAAAATGGTGCAATATACTGTGTACGTTTTATGTATATCAGTATCATGAATGTCACAATGTTAGCTTAGCAACATGCTAACTTAATTAAATCAGTCGTGAGTAATGTGTCTTGCTCGATTCTCTTGAATAGCACTAATTGTTTTGTTGCGCATGTCGGAGCAGAATTACTGTCTAAGCAATGCATTACATAATAGTAACTTCAGTTAGTTTAAAATGTTGATGGTTAAAAATGGTTTGATATTGCTTCGTTTATGCCTCTCCGAGTACAGAGATTTTTCCAAAATGTTATTTTGTTCTGCATACTTTGGAAAATTATGATGTTAGGTAACAGAGTTTTCAACCAAAAACATATTAGTGTTGACCTGGTCTCAGAAAGCAGCTGCATATGTAGACAGACAGTAGACAACAAGGCAGCTGACTGGGCAAAACAAGCATCAAAATGCAATTGAATCCAATCAATCAGATCCAGTTTACGTTTTAGGAGCTGAAACCAAATTAATTCTGAGCATTCTCAGCAGCTGTTAACTAGTGACATTTTGTAGCTGCTCTTGCTGTGAAATTGGCATAGTTGTTTTCTTCTAATAATACTAATACTTTCCACATTTTCCTTGTGGCACTAGAAATGCTACAATGCTAACACATCATGTGAAATTATTCGCATTTCGCAGTGGAGAAAGCGGAGATTTTTGGCTTGGATGATACATTATTTAGCCCCAGAATTACTTCAAGTGTTATGAATTTTGAAGGTGATTAATATGCAAATAGCTACATTAATAATTTGTCGAGTTATAATCCACCCCTCTCAGCATCTGAAAGATGCTTTGGGTGTTTAAAGGAAGCCATATGAAAGAAATCTTCATCATGTGCACCCTCCATTCCTCTAGTTAATGAACTCATTAACATCAATATATTTCTTCAGTTCTTCCAATCTTATTCCAATAAAAGGTTTGCAAGGACAGACTGTCTTAGTCTGAGTATATTGTCATGCATAAGTGTCCATTCTGAAGTTTGCAATATACTGAGCCTTGATTTAATGAAGCTGAGATAGCACACAGTTGCCCAGGTCTTAACTGAGCTTTCAGGGACTTGGTTGTGATTGAGAGGTATTAGTGCAAAATAAACAAAGCTGCACATTTTTTTGAGGGCAACATCACATCCAGTACCTATTCCAAATATTTGGTTTTCTGTTTTCTTTACGCCTTTTTCCAAGTACCCCAAAAATATAATGATTATGACCCAATTAGTTTTACAGTAGTAGCTATGTAGTTTGATTGGCCAGGATGATTTAAAGACTTAAAGTCAAAATATTTGTTTTTGATTGGAGTTTTGTGGGTTTTAGTCCATGTTAGCTTTTCAAAATGTTTAAAATTGGCAGTTTTTCTCTTCTGGGAAAATGGACCAAAGAAATTGATGACTCAAAACTTGTCCACAGAGGTATATACACATTATTTTCCAATAAAATGCTCTCTAGAATGAGCATGTCCCTCCCCCTTAAAGTACTGCAAAAGACTAGAGATAGCAAATAGCAACTCATGGTTTTGCAGGGCTGTGATGTAAACTAAAGGATAATACGTTTTTAAATTATAGGACACATTGATAAATGCCTTTGAAAAAGCATCCTTTTACAGTTGGAAATACGTAAAAAGAGTCCTAAAGTTTCCCATCACTACAATTTTGTCTTTTTTAGCTTAATAATCATGTGTAGTCTAGATTTTGCCATTCATTAACAGCATAAATATTCAGCAATAGATACAATGCCTTTTAATCTTTAGATAATGTGACAGAAATTACACTGTTCAGACAGCGGTTTGACATCTCTTTATTGTATTATTGATTAAAAGGAGCACAATTCACTATTGTTTCCATTGATGCCTGGGGCTTGTACATTGTAAATGTAACATATTGTAAAAAGGAATTAGGCCTCTGCTAATTGAGTTTCTGCAACTTTCACATGATGTCACCAAATAATATAATGACACCATGAACTTATTACATGTACAATCCTTCCAGATCATTCTGAGGTTACGTTTTTCAAAGGGCAAATTGGCACAGTATTGTGGGGATTGAACCAGCAACCTACTGGTTACCAGCTCTAAGAATTAACCGGATTTGTCTGTCCTCTCAACCTGCCAATTGCACATTGGGTACTCAAGGATTTTGAATTCTCCCTTCACAGATGGAAGCCACAGTGAGATGTCCCAGCCCTCGATGACCATCCAGACATACCCATATGGGGGCTGTGAGTCAGTGGAGATGTCCTATCAAGCCGGCCAGTTCCAACCAGCCATACGAGTTGCAGACTTGCTCCAACACATCACCCAGATGAAGTGTGGGCAGGGTTATGGGTTTAAAGAGGAGTATGAGGTAAGAACAGACCATTTTTGATGGAACATAGAATTGAAATCGAAAAGTATTTGGCTGATTTTGAAGGGAAATATTGCTAGTCTCACATAGCTAAACTATTGTATACCGGCATTAATTCTGGTCCAGTTTGCAGCTTATTTTGGCCAAGAACCGCTCACTTAGGCCAAGTCAACTGATACGTTATAGCATGAAAACAAATTGATTTTGCTATATGTTTACACTTCTCTTCCACAGATTTTTCCTCCAATGAAAACAGATACTTTCTAAGACACACTTTATAACAGCATACATTGGAAAATTATGATGTTAGGGAACTGCAAACAGAAGATTCATGTTTGACCAACATGAAAACAACTTATTAGTTAGTTTTGTTTTTCATGACATTAAGGGGGTTATGAAATACTGTAGATGTTAACACCATAATAGAGAATAATATAAAAAATAGAAATGCACAGATTATTTGACAGATATATCTCAAAAGCAAAGCAGAATATATAGTTCTACTCATTGTTATCTAGTTTAATTGCTACAAATTACTTCATAATAACTGAGAATATATAACCTGGAGAGATTGTGTTATTCCTAACAGAAAACTTTTAGCGTTTTAGAATAGAAATCAAGCCACAGGTACACTCAACCTTTAGGGCTATTGAGCCTTAAAAGGGCAACTTCTGGAAAGCCTGAATTTGAAGGTTTCATGCACAATGATATAATGAATTTGCGACAATTACATTGTGTCAAGCCTCTCTGAGGCAATTTTGAAAATCGTACAGCTATAAAAATTTGTTTTAGCCTTTTATGCTTGGCAAGTGTTTTTATTTAGCAAATATTCATGAAAGAAATATTCAATTGCACACACTTTCTACTCACTTTAATAATACAAATAAATCATTCCTATGATTATTCAAATTGACAAAGGTCACCAACATAGAAATCGCATCTGTTATATTGTCTCCTTGTCGTTTGAAAGGAAATCAGAAAAAAATGACAAATGATGTTTTGTGTGTCTTTATATTCTCCCTTTTTCATGTGCAGATGTGAAGTTATAAGCCTGCGAAAATGTACGCTGGCACTGTTGTGACCTTGCCATTTAGTTGAACTCTGTTGAAGTGAACTTGAATATGTTGTACACTGCAAACATCAGATAGATTTGAGATGAACCTTTGATACGGCCAGTTATTTTATCTGAATTTATTTCCCATAAATTGTGGCTTTAAAAGTCTTAGATGTTGCCTTGAAGAGTTTTAGTTTATTTAGAGGTTTGTTTTCATTCACTTGAGTAATTAATGTTTTTAAAGCACATTTTTAAGAATGCTTTGAATCTTATGTTCCAATATGAGATAGCTATATGTAGTTTGCTGTTTACTATAAGTACAATAAGGGCAAGATATTACTGTATGATCAGACATAGTTACATTCAAAACACTTTTGACTAGTAAGCAACTGGGGTAAACACTTATTAACACATACATTTATGTCTGCCTTTTGATTTATTTATTTTTTAACTGAGGTGACAGAATGTCAGTAGCATGCATGGAGAAGAACAGATTGCATTTCATGCTCTCTAGTATCCTTTTGTAATATATGCTGTCTTCACAATTGACATTGTGCAGGTCTTTGTCATTAAAGCAATCTGGTCTTTGGGATAACCAAACAATGGTGACTTCACATTAGGTCTGAATAAGATTAGGCCAGAATAGAGACCAGAGAGAGGTCTACCATGATCTGAGATATGGTTTTTATTTGTTTGTTTTTGATATCTGGTTGCCTCTTTATAAAGATTGACTTATGAGAATTACAATAATACTGCTTCACATTGTCTGAAGTCTAGAAGTAAACATGACATGCATTACTGGAAGCTCATGCCTGTCTTAGCAGTCCATAGATTGTGCCTTCTGTTTAAAGGGTCATTTATCAAGTTATAAAGCATTTTTGTTTTTGTCTCTCTCTTCCAGCATGATTTGCCTCACAAGTTCCTCTGTAAATGAAGTTGGCAGATTTTTTTTCACATTTACAGAATATTGTCATTGCTGGATTTGTGTGTGTATTTCATGTCATAATTCCTAAAGTCAAGACAAAAGGGATGAAAAGGGTACAGACAAAGGTTTCAGGGTTTGGCTGGTTATCATGGTTCACTTAGGTACTTGTAGTTACTGTAACTACATTATTATGGGGACATGAATCCTCTTTCTCTGTTGACTTCCATTCAAAATTAGGCATGTATTTTGACCAAACAATTGAATCTCTTTGAGATGATTGTGAATGCGAACGGATAACTTTCTCCAACTATTATATACCTCCTTGGAAAAAATGAGGTAAGACTAGACAGATGAGATATGATGGACAGAATAACAGAGAGAGAGCGAGTGATGCAGATCTGACCATGCTGGCAAAAAGCTGATGACGGCCATGATGTCAGCATAATCGCATCATTAATCTCATTCTGACAGATGTGTGTTCACAAATCTGTGTACATGTTAGAGAGAGAAAAAAATTAGAAGTTAATGGAACGTATAAAGGTTATACAGCACAACAGTGACCATTCTCTTTTTAATGACCTTGGTTCTACAAGCATTTTTAGTATTATTTCTTTATAAGGATGTCCAAAACTTCTTCAGTAAAGAGTTTTGAGAGTTCTTAGAATTAACCAGTTTGGAGATTAATCAGAACTCACAAACTTTCATTTTAAAGTGTATATATTCAACATGCATTATATACATATAACTACTTTATACATACTGTATATATATGTTATATATAGGTCAATCCCTGAAAGGGCAAAGACCCCATTGAAATCCTTGTTGTCGTTATTCTTTTTTTCTTTCTGCCATGGGAGTCTATGGCTGCCCATAGAACCGTTTACAGGAAAGTTATGAAATTTTGCACACAGCTAGAGGACAGTCTGAACTGATACCATAGCAAATTTGGAGTCTGTAACTCAAACCCTTTAGCACCTCTAACAGGTCAAAATTTCACAGTCGAATGTATACCTTGCTTTTGATTTCCTAGAAAACTAGATTTTCCGCCATTTTGAATTATATGGAAACATGTTTTTTCGTTACTCCTACGATTTATGTCTGATTTCCACTAAAATTGTTTTAAAGCGATCATTAGATAGAACTACACAAAAGTTATCCCTTTTTTTTTTTCGATATTTCAAATAGTTTCTGAGAAAGGGCTTCACGAAATTGATGGCTTGCACGCCAAAATGGACTTCATGTTGTATCTCTGCAACACTTTGACAGATTGTGACAAAACTTGGTATGTGTCACCGCCATCATGCCTTGAGGTCATCTGCATTGTTTTGCCATACTGCCCCTACTGGTCAGGAGATATTTTGGCTCCTGACCAGTATCAGCCATTTTGGGCATCGGCCATTTTTTATTTTGTCGCAAAATGCTGTATTTTATGAACGCATTGGTGTATCGTTATGAAACTTTGTATGTGTCATCAGACCATGCCCTGAAGGTGTCTGAGCAGTTTAGTTCCAGTACCAACTAGTGGTGGAAAAATATTTATTTTTGTATTTGTGAGATTATAATTTTTAGTGGTGTTGGTCTGTTTTCACTGGACTGGTCTCGTTAAGTTCGGGAGGACTTACCAAGCGCAACGATACAATATTTGCTGTGGTTCACCTTATGGCCCCTTGCCACTTAAAAAAAACTTTTTCGAAACTACTTTAGCAAATTGCTTCAAAGCTGTTCATCCGATCATCCGAAAAAAAATTTTAGGAGTGAAGAGAACATGGCAACATTTTGCTTGTAAATGCTAAAAAAATTCAGATGCATTTTAAAAGTGGTCTACTTTTACGTAAATTGATATAACTCTTAAGTGAAATTAGATATTTTCACCAAACTTGACACAATTATATAAGGGTTCAACCTGAGATCACACAGAAAAAGTTGTGGGTTTTGGCCATTTGGTGGCACTATAACGGAAAAATATGATAGTGGCTCTAACTATAGAAACATTGGTCCAATTCATTTCAAAATTTGTATGTAGTGCCTTTGCATTCAGTGTCTATGTGGGAGTTGCCATCATTGATCATGAGGACAGCTGCATATATTGAGAAACATGGCAGCCGTTGGCCAGTCATCAACAAATTTGACATTGAGCACACCAAAATGGACTTGAGGCCATATTTTTGCATTTTTGTGAGACTGGTCTTGTGGGTCATGCAGAGAACAATGATACCATAGGTGGCCATGTTTTGATTTTATGTAAATGTTTTGCTGTTGCTATTACTCCTATAACATTTGTCCAATCAACATGAAATTGAAATCTGCTGATTATTTGTAGACCATGCCTTTTGTTTAGAATTGTTTCTCAAACAAATTTGAATGTACCACATTTATAAAAAATACTAAAGAGGAATTAAGGCTGTTGCATTTGCTTAGTAAAATGAAAATATTTTAGGACCTTGCCCGGTGGGGGGGTGTGGTCACTGTGATTTCTGGATGCCCTGTAGTAAACTGAGTTCTCCAATTTTTTACAAAAATCCTACAAAGTGCTTGAGAATACACAAAACAATGTATAGTGTGCAATGTTGCACTTAACATCCTCTGCACAACCTTTAGTAAACACTCTTTATCAATTTAATAATAGCCAAGAGATCAAGCACTTTTGTTATGTCGATGATAGGGATTTTAATGTGCTAGTAACTAGAACAAGCATATAGAACAGTTGTGTATCTTGAGAAATATGTCCATAGATATTTGTTATTTATCTTAAACTCCTACAGCATTCATCAGAATTCTAACTTAAAATGTTTCACAATGCTTCTTTCGCTGCTCATGCTGCCAATATTTGGCTTGACCCCGGTATTGCTGCTTGCAGCTATATTTATTATTATTATTGTTGTTGTAATTATTTTTTATTATTATTATTTTTGTTGTTATAACTTTCCTCAAGAAACTTAACATCTTCTCAAAGCAATGCAAAAAGTAAAGTAACATAAATAAATAAACGATCCGTAAATAAAACACTTAATTAGGCTCTTTGTGTTTTTAGTAATATCTATAAATAACACAAAAAATATCTGAAGGAAAATATGCCTGATGTGTTTCTTGATATCAAACATCATTCAAACAGAATTGTAGAAAGGGTTAATATGTGAATCTTAAAATGTATCCTTCATAATCAACCTCTCATCTTCTCATACAAATGAATTTGAGGCACGAGCAGTCGCTCCTCCTTCCTCCATTTATCTGACAGAGTGTGCAATGTGTATGTGTTATGTGCTGTACACATTTATCATGTGGCAATTTTGCGTTATCTAGACAGATACAATGATCCAAAATGTGTACCGGTTGGCAAATTTCAACCGGTATATCATGTCTACCGGTATATCGCCCACTCCTACTGTATGATATTTATAATGTAGCATGACCACATTACACAAAATAGTTCATACTTGAAAATACATTTTGCACATTTTAACAGACATTAAGGGCATTACTAATCAGATAACAGTAGAACAACAACACACCTATGCTGTCTTCTTATGCATTTAGGAAGCTGATGAGCAATGTGATATGAACATATTTTAAATATATTAGTCTGAATACAGTGAAAAGTGGATATGATGATGTTGAGAAAGAGAAAATCATATTGTTTTGTAGTGGTGATGAAGATTATAGTTATTATAAGGATATGGGGGTGAAAGAGGTCTGACAGTCTGCTGTATTTCACAGATACACACACATGCTCTAACACAAACTCACTGTAGACCCACTCACATATCTCTACTTGTCCATTGAGACACCAGTGGAAGTTTTATTTCGCACTGTCTTCTCTTCACCTCTAAACATTTCTAATAGTATCAAAAACAGAAGGTTAGAAAAGAGAGAAGCTCCAGTGAGGGTGTTTTTGGAGAGGTGGATGAGGAATATATTCCTCATGGTAAAGAACAAATGAGAAATAAGTTTAGCTCTTTGCTGGAAGAATGCTGTTTTAGTCCTTTTCTATAAAGGTTCTAGGGATATTTTAGCTATGCTTTAAAATGTCTCATTAAGAACCTCTCAAACTGTTTAAGTTTCTCTGTCTGTCAGGGGGACACAGAGCTTGACTCAGTTACCCTGACTATATCACAATTATAATGAGTGCATTGGCAGAGTTGCCAGATGCCAGCATCCCTGCATTAAGAAATGTGACTGATTTATTTTAAAGAGTTGCCAGATCATGTTTAATTCACACTGAAAACGTGGTTCAATAAAAATGAGGCTTTTGATTTTCACTGGTGCCAGATCATGTTTAAATCACCTGAAGTAACAGTAGCCTACTACGGATATGATACGCTCTGCATGTTTGAGCTTTTATGCTTGACTAGTTCCAGATGGGCTGCATCAGACTTTGTACTGAAAGAAAAAAAAAATACAATAATATCTTGTATATGCCCCTGCCTGATGCTGATTGATTCTTCCAACCAAAAGAGTCTATGAGGTAAAAACCATTGTATGTAAAACACAACCATAATACCCAACGGATACAAAACATTTTAAAGGAATAGTTCACCTAAAAATTTTAATTGTGTCATCAGTTACATGCACCCTTATATGCACCCTTATTTACTCACCCTTATTCATTTTTGGATGAACTATTCCTTTAAGTACAACTGAAAAATACAAAATGCAGTTGCTAACAAGCAAGTTATAGGTGAACAAGATTAGTTTAGGATCTTTTCATGTAATTATTATGTTTCCTTTAAAACTGATTGGCTGTGATGATGTAGCATTTACACTGTCAGTATGGACAAATTAATTGACCAGGTCACTGTCACTTTAAGGCAATGTGAAGGTGATGATTGATCATGTAAAATAATTGAGGCTATTTACAGATGTAAAAGACACAGCAAAGCTACTGATTAGCCAATTATTCATGTTTTTTGGACTAACTGCATGCAGCATGTTTGAACTAATGTCAGTTAAACGTTATGATAAATGTCATGCAGAACAGTTGTATTTTCATGTCATTTTATTTTGATGTCATTCATGTCTTTAAACTTTATATTAGGTGGCCTAAACTACTGTGTACTAACATTAAATACATACTAGACTATGCATTTACAGTGTATCTACATGTTTTTCTGCAAAATTGGGGTTAGAGTTAGGTTTTGGGGGTAAGGGTTAGGGGTAATGTTAACAGTGTAACTACAAATGTAATTAAATGCAAGTACTTTAAATGTAATTACAATGCAACAACACGTATATACTTAATAAGTAAATTGTATCAAATGGTCAAATATATAGTAGTTAAGGCCACCTAATATAAAGTGGGTCAGAATCTTTACAAGAAAATGCATAGGTAATTTATTAACATTTTCAACTAGTTACGTTGGCCACTATGTATTACTTAGAAAATTACGTGCCTCTATATAATGTCTGTCTCTCTCTATTATTGTTCTTTCACAGAGAAGTCTGTTGAAAAACTTCACCATATTACACGGTCATCATAAAATGTCTTCATTTTGAGTTACTTGGTCCATAAAGTCTCTTTTTCATGCATAGTGTTGTTTCTCTTGGTCTGTCACAGTAAATGGTTTGTTGTGTGTTTGGACAGTATAAAGATTGCACTACAGTTTAAGTGGCCACTATTCAACGCTCTTGTCTAACAGTTTCGGTGTTGTCTTTGCCCTATGGCTAAAATATGACTCTACAATTACCAGACTCTTACACACTCAAGGGACACTCAGCGATATCAAGAGAAATGACTTGTGTTATCTGTAATTCCTGAAGAACTTGCCAAGAATAAACCTCAATCTGAGAAAAGTTTGCTTTCCATAACTTTCATAAATGATCAAATCAGAACCTATGACTTTGAAGGTACTCTGTGATATCTACAAAATGTTGATCAATGTGGCATAGAATGTAGAACTGGTACTTTTTTGGCCTTCAGGGTTATATATGTATATATGAACGTGAGCTCAGATTCCTAGGGAACACATGTACCAATACAATTTATTTCTTGAGCCACATCTGCCAAATGAATAAATGTAATTGTAAGTCTTCAATGTGCTGGATATGTCTGAAGGTATTCTTAAAATGATTCCAGGGTCTGGCTGAGGGACAAACGGCCCCATGGGAAACAGCCAAGAAGGATGAGAACCGCAACAAGAATCGCTATGGCAACATCATCGCTTGTGAGTACCGAAACAACATGGATTCTCTATGGTGTTTAAACACTTGTTTGCAAAATTGCATTCTGTAAAGGCATGGTTTGGGTTTCTCTCACCTAGTTGACCTCACTTGACCTCACTTGACCACTCTTTCTTCTTCAGTACAGTTGTTGGCCAACATTTTACCCTAAAGAATTACTAAACAACAGACACTCTTTAGCCTAGATAAACTGATTTAATGCATTCACAGCTCATAAAATAAGCACAAGGATGGATACATACACTTACAAGTTAATAATATTGTTTAAGTAAACTGTAAGTATGCTTTTAATGCACAGATTCTTGTATTTCTACATATACTGTATGAAAAGACCACTATTTTTTAAGCTAGCTTATTGTTCTATCATGCATTGCAGTCACATAGTAGTACCTTGGTACTTTGATGTTTTGTATACCATAGTACTGAATGATTACCATACTCATTTTTCATGGTATTTACATAGTACTCCAAGGTACAAAATATAGTATTCTAAGATAAATACTATATCATTCAAAGAAAACCATGGCACTACCATGGTATATGTCTAAAAGTCTCTGGTACCACCATGCCACCTATTTGGTAATGTAGCAGCACAATTCATTATACTCTATCCTGTTATAAACTTTATTTTTATTTTCGAAAAGGTTTACTGACACTATCACTATCACTGACACTATATTCTTAAAATTAGATGAAACAGTAGCCCAAATGAAATAGCCTGTCACGGGTTGATGGCCAGCGGGTATTATGATAAATTTGCTATTAGTTAAACCAGCCAAATTAAACAAGTTGTTAATAAAACTGTCCATCATGTTGTTCATCAGTACAAATGATCATTTTTGTGGGAAAATAGTGTTAGAAGCAGATGAGTGAGATGGCTTTATTTAACAAGAGATGCCTAGGGCAACCTTTTGCTAATGAGTGAGTCGTTAGTCGCTTATTACTTTGACTGGCATTGTAAAATGCTAATAAACTGCGTCTATAGCACAACATCTCATTCAGATAACAAGTAACTGCTTAAAGGTGAATTTTGTAATTATGTTGGTGCTAAAATACTCTATTTAATGTTTAAAGATGCAATTTGTTTATGGGCATGATGTAAACACACAAGAACAAATGATCAAATCCTCCACATTTCATGCCAAATCGAACCCGACAGCTCTGCATGTTAACCATTGAAGGCTTAGTTTTGTGCTAAGACAAGAATATGCTTTTGAACACAATTGAATTTTTAATTTAGATTTTTTTAGTTTTTTCATGTTCTGGCTCAGTAATGGTATTCTGTTCATTTCTAATGAAATGAGAAATCCTCCACAGTGGAATTTTTTTATTAAACTGATGTTGCTTTAGGTTAAGTTAGGACTTAATGCATATGGATCTTTACATAACAGAATCATTTCAAATCTGCCAAAAAAAGGGGGTTGTTTTGTGAAGTATTTCCCTGTGTTTGCAGTTTTAACCACCACAAATTGGAACTATGTTTTGCAAAGCATGCCAAGAAAAAATCAACCCACAAACACATTCCTTGATTAACTCTGACAATTTATGGGAGACGAGGAAAGCCGTTTCATTTTGAGACATCTGTCCCGTCCCGCTCATCCCTTCAATGTTTTAAGCAGGCAGTGTCAGGCATTTTAGCCCATATGGTCATTTATAATTCATGAGACTCTACACCAAAAATAAACTGTTATTGGCAAACATTTACATATCAGTGAAATGGAGAATGGAGGAGATTGGAAGACAGCTCATATTTACCCCTACTCTGCTTCAAAGCAGATTCTAACATCTCTGGATTTATAATACACTGACATTTTTGTACCATTTCCAAAATGTCCTTCATTAGTATATCTCTTCATTTATGTTTGTTGTAGCTTGTTAATGAGGTAGAGAGAGTAATAAATAGAGATAGATAGCATGCTATGTCTTGGCGCACAACGTTTGACAGACGTGTGCTGTTTCAGTTTGGATTTGATTGGCATGAGGAATTGAAGCCCATTTCATACTCTGTTTGGACTGAGATTGGAGGAAATGCATTGGCAGCAGCTTAGAAAAAAATGGGCGGTACAAAAAGTGAGCTACAGGGGTTATCCCAAAGCAGGGGACAAGGACATCGCGTAGAATTAAACAGAAAGAGAATCGGAGTGATGTTCGTAATGGAACAGAAATACGGCACATGAAAAGAAGAGAATGTATAGAGGGATTAAGCAAGACTTTAACTCTGTACTTATCTGAATTTTTTTGCATTTAATGTAGCACCCTGGGTCTGAATATCCAAAAGCAGTTTGCAAATAATGTAATATATCAGAACTGTCAGTATATTCATAAAACAGCAGATAAGAAATTCCCGGATGAGCTACTCAAGGACGGAGTAACCACTGGGCCATTGCCCAGGGGCCTCTAAACCCAAAGGGCACCAAGCTCTAAATAAATTATTTATTATTTTGAGATATCTGTTATAAATCCATGTAAATGTCAGCCTTATATGAAATACCATTTGTTCGGCCGAATGTGTGCTGTAACACAGCAGCGCGAGCACAGACACTCGAGTGTACGCTCTGGGAATCTGTGTCTCACAGATGCAACGGGTTTATTTGATGGACTACAGAGAACAGCGTCTGATTTACAAAACGCTTCCAAAGATAAGATGCAGTTTACCCTGGCTGTGTACAAAGCTGATGGTTTAAATGCATATAAGCAACAGAATTCGTGCAACAGTATGGAGGACTTGGATGAAAACTTTTAAGTCATAAGAACACTAGGTTTTTGAAATCTATTTGTGTACTGGTCTGTCAAAAATGTATTCCTTCACATGTAACACAGAGGACATGGTACTTTGTATGTTCATATGAACTGAATTCAGTTCTGTTACTGAATAAAAATCATTCATATGATGCAATTTTCATGTTGCCAACACCACACAATCCATCCATGAAGAGAGCCAAACTCCCAATGGATAACCATCACACATGAGCTCATTATACCAACCGTCACTCATTTTAACCAGTTAGTATCATTGCCTTTGTGGATCTGAGGTTAAAATATGCAAGGTAAGGCACCCGATGAAAAATAAAGTGTCCAGGTTGTTCATCTTCATTAGTCCAAACAAAGAAGTGAACGTGTCTTGTCCTTTTAAGTTCTCTGATTGTGTGGATCTATGTGTCTGTGTGAAGACACCTTCTCCTTTCTTCTCTGTGAACACTTCAAATTTTGACATTTATTCCCTTCACGTAGTGCTGCCAGATTTTCAGGTTCTCTTGAAGTCTTTCTGGACAAAAAAACCTTCTCTGATGAATTGGCCAAAGCTTGAGTATTAATATTCACATGGGCAGCATTTTGTAATAATGATCTTAAGTTATACACTATCTGTTTATTTATCATCGATTAACAATCATAATCAAGAAAAGCCAACTAGCCAGATTCAAACCTCATTTACATAAATAAATTACTTATTCATCATTCATTTATTAAACTACCCTATAAATCCTTAGAAGTAACAATAGGCACAAATGGTGACATACAGTGTAGAATATAAAACTATACAATGTATGTAGATAGGCTAGCTAAAATAATTTGGTTTTGGGAGAATTTGATGAGAAACTCTTGAGTTCATTTTGAAGTCTCTGACTTTTGTCTGCAGACTTGGGCATCATAGCAAATCTAAGCACAGTTTGAAACATTGTTAAAATCTCTTCTGAAGCCTTAGAGAAGAGACACGAGGTTTTGATGGTCTTTTTCTAAGGAGACAAAAATCTGAGAAGCAGCAGACTTCAGCAAAAGTCTCAATTTGCTCTGCATTTAATATCATTGCCATCTTTAAGATATTCAAGAGATTCCCAGACTTTGGTATTCTGAAACACTAGAATATACATATATGAAATTTCTAGAGTTTTTTATTTTTTATCAGGAAAAACATCTAAGAAGCAGTAGACTTCAGAAAATTTTTCTGTCTTGGAGAAACAATTGACATATATAAAAGATCTAATTCTGTGTTCCAATGTTATGTTACATAATGAGATCACACGAGGTTACACATCACGAGAATAACAGGTGGAATTGAATTTCCTCATTAAGAAGCCCTACATACAAGACAAAGTATACCCTTTTTATTGCCTTTGCTGCAAATAAAACCTCGAAAATTAATCCTGTTCAGATTAGGATGACACTGGCCTTAACACCAAGCTTTCAAAGTGCAAACGTTCACATAAACACATCTGCCTCTTTTAAGCCCCTCCGCTTCTCCAGGTAGACTTCAGGAGCAAAGCGTCTTATCCCAGAGTGGATGGAAATGGATTAAACTGGATTAACTTCCAGAGTGCCGAGCTTTTGCGCCATGAGGTGTGCAAGACGCTTGGCCCATTTGACAGAGGAACCTCTTTGCTGCCAAGAAGTGATTTAATAGGCTGTTTTGGTGTATAATGTACTAGGTCATCTGACAGCACACTGAGGTTATATATACGAGCAGGGAAGAAGACACAGGCTTAAGAGCGGTGATTAAGAGACTGGTGACATTTTTTAGGCTGTAATTTCAAAGAGAGGACTTCTCCCTTTTAAGTTTGTTAATGTTAAGTTCTTTTCTGTTTGGGATGAGGTGCTAAAAGATAGAAGAAAGGCATTTTAATACTTTTTTTGAAATCTTCTGTTTGTCTGCCCTTAAAGAAGCCTATTCGTCACTTAACATCAGGGAAGCACTATATAGTGATGATATCGGTATTGGCCAATTTTTTTATTTTTTTTTAAATCAGCACTGGTCTGATTAGGCTGATTTTGAAATAATTGAATATCAGTCTTTATTGTTTATTTTCCCATTCAAACTCTTTTCTATGCCAGGCTACAAAATTCCTACTCATTTATATAGATTGTCTATTGTACATTAAAACATTTTGATACCTGATTTCACTTGAAAAATGTACCGGAAAATTGCAGATTTGAGCTTAAGTGTGAACTGTACTATAGATTTATTCTCTCTGTAATCATATCAGTATTAGCCAATATCAGTGCTTTTTTCAGTAAATTATTAAAAAATGTAATCCACTACATATTACCATAACAAAAACTGTAATCAGATTGCATTAATGATTACTTCATCAAAAAAGCAAACGTTACTAATTAAATTACTTTTAAGTTACTTTCTGATTCACTACCTTTTGATTTCAGAGCATTTAGATTACAGTAACTAATTACTTTGTAATCAGCTTACACAGGCCAATATTACCATATTTATTTTATTAGGCTGACTTTAGAAACAGATTTTATTAGGTCTTATTTTTTCAGTTCAAATTGTTAGTAAACTATAGTACTACAAACTTTTTTTCCTGTATGGTAAGATGTTTTGATGTCTGATTTCACTTTAATCATGTAAAATTTGACATTGGAGCTTCAGTTTGAAAACTGCTTTTGTTAAGCTACCAAGCAAAACAGCACAGATTTATAATATCTGCCATATCATAATATAACATATAATATCATAAATCGGCCATTACGAAAGTAAAATATTTAGTTTTTCTGAAGAAAATGTGAGGTGTTCTTGCTTTTGCAAAAATAGATGCCTCAATGCAGTGGTGTTGTAGGTGGTTCCTAGGGAGTTGCTAGGTAGTTGCTAAGATGTTCTGCAGTTTCTACGATATTCTTGTGCCAAGATATGGCTCTGGAACCATTTTCAAAATTGAACTTTGGTGTTATTCTTTGCCCATTTTATCATCTACCAGGCAAAAACTGTCAATCTGATGACAGTGCACCTCTCCTCAACAAGCTGCAATATTTGAGGTATCATTCATATCCGTAGCACAAACAGTGTGGGACTAGCTACATGCCAAAATATAATACTTTGTGTTAGGGCTATGTTGAAATCACTAACCCTAAGTATGCACAAAAGTAACAGTGCTTGGCTTTGCAAGTAATTCCAATAATATAAAAAATATCAAAATCCACTTTTCATCATATGTCACTGTAATGTCTTTTTCACCTCAGTCTCCTCCCCTGCAGTCCTCTAAACAGGTGATCATCCAGGCAGCTAGATAGTTTTGCAGGGATGACTAAGAACTACTTTCCCCATGCATTACAGCTCACACTCGTCTGTTATCTGGTCATTCCTCTCCCAATTAGAGCTTTGTGTCTGGCCCTTCGCAGTGGAGAGGAACCCAGCTGAGGGCTTGCCCTTATGACAACTGACTCAGTGACATCTAATTATCCCTGTGTCTTTCTCTCTCTCTTCTTTTCACATCCGTCCATTTCCCCTCTTGTGTTCTTCCATTACAGACAAAGCCTTTCAGGGAGCAGAGGTCAGCATACATACAACTGTGAGAGTGAGAGACAGTTGAGATGTTTGTGAGGTGGGAAAAAGCCAAAAATAAAGTTTATAGTTCAACAATATGAGTTGGTTGAACTCTGAGTAGATTTAAACTGGAAGGAGGGTTTGTCTAAGAGTAAACAACCAGCACAACACCCTCATAGCTCTAGAAACTTGTTTCTCCTTGCAATAATGAATACAAAAATACAAAGAGAAACTTCCATTCATTTGCTTCATAAGGGAGTAGATTACGTAACAATAAACTTTTAAACTTTAAAGACAGACCCACTGCAAGCTCCAAAGTTGCTCACAATGGTATATGCTTTTGTTGAGGCAATCAGTCTAGTCAACTTCATTTTAATAAAATCATGTTTAATAGTGTAGTTCCTGGTGAAAAACTACACAACTCATGATCCTGAACAAAAACAATCCTCCAATCAGAGAATTGCATTGAAAAAAGTGTGCCAAATGAGCCCTGTAGCAACTGCCTAGTCCCAATCCATTGGCTTGGAGTTGACATGTTCAACAACACATTTGCATTCTCTGTATGATCAAAGCGGAATGCCACACGTGTGTGCGGAGCAAGTATCAGACCCGTCTTTTACCGCCTCCTTGCTTTCCATTTCCAAGCCCTTTCATTTCTCCAGTAGTGGCATCGTAATTTTCAGGATATACAGCTTCACCTTTTTAGGGTGGAAAGACGTGGTGTTCGTGTTAAACTCTTTGGAGGTCGTGCTTTTGCGAAGAAAAGAAAATTAATAAAAGAAAATGTAATTAAGTCAATTACATGCCAAGATCTTTCCATCTCTGGTGAACTGTACAGCCACTTTTACAAAAATGGTCAGATTCTTATTGTCAATTCCCAAAGTATAATGCTGAACTCAGGTCATCCAGGTTTGAGTTGCTAAGAAACAAGAGTTTTTTTTTTCTAGGAAAGTGTTACCCATCATTATAGAGATTTTTGAAAGATGTGATTGTCTTCCTTGTGCACAAAATTAGAGTGAGCATCACAGGTTGAATGCCTTCTAATAACACGTGCCTGCCATTGGTAATTGCAATCAAACTTCAAACATTTTTGACTTTTTTTAAACAGGATAATAATTTTCTTAAAGAGGCCCTATTATGCTTTTTGGGATTTTATCTTTCCTTTAGTGTGTAATATAGCTGTTTGTGCATGTAAAATGTCTGCAAAGTTACAAAGTCCACACCAAAGGGAGTTAATCTCTCCCATAGAAAGCACTGCTCCTGAACTGCCTGAAACACCGGGTTTGCAGTCCAGCCATTACTTCTGTGTCATAGATACATCACTATGTAACACATTTGCATAATGCCCTCTCAGGAATGCGCTGTTCAGGAAGCCTCGGGAGCTGATCTCAGTTATGGTAAGAGGTGTTATGTTTCCGATACACTCTCTAAGCAGTTGACAGTCACAATAGACTGGGGCAGCTGGCCAATCAGAGCAGAGTGGGCTTTTCGGATAGGAGGACTTTAAAGAGACAGGAGCTATTTACGATACATTACAGCAGTTACTGCCCGGACCCAATCTTTGAGCTCCTCTGCTCTCACTACACTCGATGGTGGTGCTGCCAGGGGGTACTCAGCGATTCCCCTGGTGGATAAGTTGGTTGCGGTGCACTTGTGCACACAAAGCGCTGTCGCTTGGCGGAACCGCCCGAGGCTCCCGTCTTGGGCCTGTAGGCTCACATCATCACTGGCAACCAAGGCCTCAACTGTCTCAACGACTGGCTGATTCTAGCTCATTCTCGAGACTATAAAACGAGCAAGGAGGAGGCGAGAACTGGCTTGACAATATAAATAATAGTTTAATGAAAAACTTAAACAAACGGCACAAACACACATGACGGTCACCTGACCGTAAACAATCTCTCTCTCTTGTCGCACCACCTTCCGCAGTCGGCCTTTATCCCTCTCGGAGGCTTAATTAGCCTGATAAGGGACCAGGTGTGGATAATCACGACCCGGCCCCGCCCTCCGCTCTGTCACAGTATCTTACTGTAAGGATGTTTGGAGATGTTTTGAATGTTCATGCTGCTTTTTCTAATCATTGAAACTAAATGAACCGAAAAAGACACACACATAAAAAGCACCATAAAAGTAGTAACATTACATTAAATGACCATAAAAGGAAGTTGTTTTTCAGTGGCAACATTTATTCTCACGTAGACACTTAATCGAATATGAAGTCTGAGTTTGTGGAAGCTCATATTTCTCCAATGAATCAATAATTTCTCTCTGATTTTAGCAGTAAGATAGGGCTAAAGCAAAATGTTTTGATAAGAATGTTTCACCAGGACCAGCAAATGATGTTGATCAAGAAGTGTATTAGTTTGATACATCACATTATACTGTACGTATATCAATCAAAGGTCCCGCACAGCTGATGTGTATGTAGCTCCCCTTTAAAGTGTATGTGTAACTTTAGACTGGATCTTCTGTGAATATTTGACCCCACAGACGATCACACTCGTGTACGCCTGCAACTGCTGGATGGAGACCCCCACTCTGACTACATAAACGCCAACTACATAGACGTAAGTATGACATTTATATTTTGGACAGGCATGATTGTGTATTTTCTGTGCCAACACTGTCACGAATTTCACAAAACCTGTCAAGAGTTTACCCCAGAAATGTAATATTATTTTTTCACATTTTCCATGAAATTAATGTTACAATACAAAAGATCTTAATGGTCTCAAAGTAGTCTTGATTTTCTTTTTGACAAAAGATAATTTATTTAAAAAAACATTTTCTTGTGATGTTGGGTTGAAATGTGGCTTGGACATGATTTCATGACATTCAGCCTTTTGCTGACAAAACCCATCATTCAAACTGAGTATACAGCCAAAATGCTAAAGAAATGATGATCTGCCAATTTAAACATAGAATTTAAGGCCTTTAATGTCTCAGTATTACATAACCACCTTAGAAGGGCAGAACTGCTTCACTTTTTCTTGCCAGAGAAAGGCTTAATAGATTAATGCAACATTTATGTGCTACACTCCTGAGAGCTGCACTTAAAGCAAATGAAGGATACAGTGGATTTCTCAAGTACATGTCTGCCTAAATGGTCCTCTTAAGTCAGTGATTCCCAACCAGGGTGTATGAATACCCCAGGGGGTACGTAAGCAGATTTCCATGGGGTATGAAAAATTAATTTGTTTTGTTTAACCTATAAAACAAAATGTATGACTTAAAATAAAAATAATGGCGACAAGGGCTCAGTAAAATATAGATCTTCAGATTAATCACTATCTTCATTTGAACGATCTCGATATTGATTCTTAATATCCCAAGATCAGTTTTTTGATATGTGAAGTTAAGCACCAAGATCCTATCATTGCCTGTTGAAAGATAAAGTTTAGTTTGACTTCTGGTTCTGTGTACAAAGTTGACATCTTATTTATTTACACAATTTATTTGTCATTTATAATGCCTTTTTGAATACCCTTTCTGTTCTTTACAGTCAGTTCTGATAAAAAGCAACAAAAAAATAAATGTAGTTTTAATAAAGAACCCATACAACGGGGGGCCTGGGAAGCTCATCGAGTATTGTTGCTGACTACTACCCCTGGAGTCACGAGTTCGAATCCAGGGTGAGCTGAGTGACTCCAGCCCAGTCTCCTAAGCAACCAAATTGGCCCGATTGCTTGGGAGGGTAGAGTCACTAAGGTATAGTAGAATAAGGCTTTTTTTTTTCTGCATAACAATAAGCGGAGTAATAAAATTCCTCTGTTGTATGACTATTTCAAATTCTTGCTCAAAAACTGAAACCAATTCTTTAATTCAGAGTTTTGCCTGACTTTGTGCCCTAGCTGCTCTTTATTCACTTATCTGACCTAAACACCATACTGACAGCATCAATGTGATTGTGTTTATTACAAAATGCAGCGAGTGAACAGAAGTAGCAGTAGACAGACTTCAACATGAGGCTTCACAATACCGCACAGCAGCTACAGTATTATCATGCCACCTGATCTCATTCCTGATAATAAAACAATTACAGGTGCCATTGTACCACAGACCAGGTCATAAACCAAAGCTGTGCGTTTACATCTTTCTGTCGACAGGAGCAAACCTACCCCGGTCACAAATTTGTTTCACAGTAGTTAAAATGCTAATGAACCTGTGCGATGAAAGAAAGGTGAAATTACAATGTCTCATTGAAAGCTGAATTGGTTTCAAACAAAGTCTGTTCATCTACTTTAAGTGAGTTTATTGTTGCATTTGGTTTGTGCAGGTGAAGAAATTAGTTTCATTTGAATTATTTTCCTTTTCCTTTTCCTTTGTGTTTCCCAGGGCTACCACAGACCAAGGCACTACATAGCCACACAAGGTAATTAACAGAGCACATAATGAAGGCACATCATCAGCAATACCAATATAACCTTTCTGAAAATAACACACCATGAAAATAAAAATCTACTTTTTTCCGAAAAATACTGGGGATTACATCCTTTTGGCATATTTAAAGGGATAATTCACCCAATATGAAAATTCTCTCTTCGTTTACGCACACTCATGCCATCCCAGATGTGTATGACTTTCTTTCAACAGCAGAACACAAATTAAGACTTTTTGAAAAAATTCTCAGCTCTGTGGGTCCATACAATGCAAGTGAATGGTGATCAGACTTTAGTAGCTCCAAAAATCACATTATTTAAACAAAGTAATCCTTATGACTCCAGTGTTTAAATCCATTTCTTCAGAATCAATGTAATAGGTGTAGGTGAGAAAATTAACATGATTTAAATCCTTGTTTACTGTAAATCTCCATTTTCACTTCCAGATGTGAAAGTGAAACTAAACAGGCACCACATGTGTCTTTCAGATGTAAAGGTGAAAGTGAAAGTGGAGATTAAGAGTAAAAAAAAAAAAAGGACATTTGATCTGTTCTGAAGATATAGATTTAAACACTGGAGTCATATGGACTACTTTTATATTTCCTTTTCCTTTGATTTTAGAGCTACAAAGGTCCGATTGCCATTCACTTGCATTGTAAAGACCTACAGAGCTGAGATATGTTTTTGTTCTGCTGAAGAAAGAAAGTCATGCACATCTGGGATGGCATGAGGGTGAGTAAATGATGAGAGAATTTCTAGATGAGAGAACTAGTTCATTAATGTAAATAAAATGTTCGAGTTTAATGTTGTCACCCCAATTTAAATCCTCATTGTTTTAGGCCAGGAAAGTGCAGATAAAATTTTTAAAGAAAAAACAAAACAAAAACCAATGTAGTCTGAGATATATATATATATATATATATATATATATATATATATATATATATATATATATAAATACAAAAACATTGCTTCCTTGAACTCAGTGTAGTTATCAATTGTAGTTAGGATCTTGTTGTGTAGTTGACTACTTTTCAGCATAACCAACTAACTTTTGGTGGTGAACAGTATGGCTATGCCAGTCTTTAAACTTGATCAGCACTAAAACAGCACCAACATTAACCTGCCTAGAAATAATCTTTTCAGCAGGAATCATTTGTGAAACCCTTAGTTCTGTTTCTCATTTATTGTTGATGTTGCATTATGTGTGTGTGTGTGCGTGAAAAGTTTGCTTCTAAATATGTCCCTCCTTCTCTCCTGTAGGCCCCATGCAGGAAACAGTGAGGGATTTCTGGAGGATGATTTGGCAAGAGAATTCTGCCAGTATCGTCATGGTAACCAACCTGGTGGAAGTGGGCAGGGTAGGTTTCCTTTAATGATCTCCTTCCTTAATAAATATCACAGGATAAGGAGTGTTATTTACAGAGCATTCTTCCAACTGATACATGTCTATGAAAGTTCACATGGTTAAATTAAGTGTGTTAACATGAAACTCCATACATTTGTAAAGAGGGTTCTTGTGCAAAGTATTTGGAAGTAATAACCAGCTACATCTCACAAATCCTACATGTTTTTTTTTATATTCATGGAAAACGTTAAAGAATGTTCCCTGTTCAATACAAGTAAAGGGTCTGTGACATGCCGTCAGTAAAGCATCTGTGACATTTCTGTTACCAAAGAAAATTATTTTTCTGAGTTGTCCTCAGTTTGTAAAAACAAGCAAAAAAAATCATGTTTACTGTAAAGCACTTTCATTGTAAGTCATTAGGGCAAGAGATTGCACTGGAATAAATGTTAAATGTATCAAAGGTATATGCACAAAGCTTGAACATTATACTATTCGCATGAGACTTGTTTGATAGAATTGTTACTAACCTTGCAAAGTTGTATTCAATCTTTTATCGAATACTAACTTGACCATGTAATCCATAAATCCCAGTAAAGATTACATGATACATGCAAGGATGCCAGAAAGGAAATGTTTACGCAATTGTACTAATTGTAATGCATAACCAGAAATTAATTCACTTAGAACAGTAGTCCCACTGCTAAAAGAACAAATCTGACAACTTTACAACCCAAATAACTCACATTTTTGTTCTGAACTATTTGAAATAACTCCAAAAATATGAGCTGTACATTCCTGTACAGTGCATTACTGGAAATGCAATTTGTTGTGCTTAATTTTACAAACTGAGGGATGACTTGATTTAAACCAACAACATTTCTTGAATTGAGTGTGCCAAGCATTTTGGAGCACATCCTAAAATCAAGCACATGTAGCCCAAGTGTTTGCCAATGTCCCCAATGTGAGCTGTTGAGTGTTACGGTGAGAATATTTGATCAGTGTTCAATGATTGGCTTCAGTGAGCTCGGACCACTGGGGTTATTTATTCACAGATAATATCCTCTCTGACAGCTGCGGGCCGTGCATTTTAAGTCTAGACCTTCAGCGCAAGTCATGCCATTAAGAAAACACAGTTTCCCAATGAATAAGACGACGTATGCCCATCATATATTACGTGGCAGTCAACTGATAATACCAATTGACATTTTAAAAACACGTCCATGCACGAAAGCCAGAACAAAGGAGGTCAAATACCAAGAAAAAGCTCTCTAATAAAATTAGCGATTTACATTTTGCACGCAATACATTTTGTTTCGTCAGGGTACACGGTTACTTTTCAAAATTTGATTCGACACTGAATGCTCAAGCAGCCTACACTACACTTAACACTTAGAAAACTCCTGATGTTGATATAACAATGCAAAAAGCACTTACCAATTTACTTGAAGTGAAAATCAGTCTCCTTTCCTGATTAATAAATGAAGCAATCACACGGTCATGCAGAACATCACGTGTTTTTAAATCCATAAGGATCTCTTTCTCAATGGCGATAGCGGCAGTGACGACAGGCGACTATCAGTAAGATCTCGTGCTCTTCGCTTTCAAATGAAGTACATCACTTAAAGCGTGATTGCGTCATTCAAGGTCAGCTAGACTGGGATATATCCTAAAGACAACACCCACAAGAATAAATAAATCAATCTGATTGGCTGGTGTATCTGACAATCTGACTTTAGTTGCCAATTCACTTACACTAATGAGGGATTCTGTGGAAATTCTGAAGGCCTGAGGGGGTGGAGCTCAAACTCACGTGCTTCAGGCATGCGATTTGTGAAACAGTTGTCACACATCGCTTGTAAGCATCGAGGAATACATTCTGAGTGGATACATTTTTTCGTTTTTTGCTATTCATTTGTAGATTAATTAGGAGTGGAAAGTGAGGCAAAAATGTCAATGAGAATGAAAGGATGGTATATTTTTTAATTATATACCATCCTTTAGTTACGCCAGCAGAGAAGTCTTTGCTGGCCCTGAGAAATCACCACTGCCATCTGACAGGTGGCCCAATTACACTGCTTTGTGTTTTCAAAATGTCATCAGTGACTTGTTTGATAATACTAGAAATTGGAAATGCCATTGTGTCTTCATTCATGCTGTAAAATAGAGTTATACTGAGACAAATTAAGATGCCGGTGTTATGATTTAAAGCGTAATTGTGGATGTCTATGTGTCCATGAAGGTGAAATGTGTTCGGTACTGGCCAGATGAGACCGAAGTGTATGGAGACATCAAAGTGACGCTGATCGAAACTGAGCCGCTTGCCGAATATGTGATCAGAACCTTTACTGTTCAAAAGGTAAAACACTTCTTAACCATGCATCCCTCCATCTATACCTAAAAGAAATGTAAATTAATCTGAGATTGCTCTTTAACAACATTATTAGAAAATAATGTGATGGACCATCATGGATCTTTAATCGCAGATACCGGTATTAAGAGAAGAGTGCTTGATGTAATGACATATAATGACATCTATACATGTCATTAATCTCAATTTTATTATAGCTGTACATAAATATGCTGAATTTTAATGCATACCTTTTCATATTTTATTACTTGATTATAATATTTTACTTTATACTTCATTGTTCACTGATGTGGATTTTTGTCTTTGGCTTCTCACACGAGTACACAGACACAGAAGGAATAAAAACACATAGTGATAACACACTAGAACTACATAAAAATCCAATAAAAAATATATTGTACATCATTATGGTCTCTGAATCTTATACAGTGATCTCAAATGATCACGGTTACAAAACCAATTTAAAAGGAACAAAACTTTCATTACACTCCTCCATTAATTTGATGGCCATGGGTACTAAAACGTTTTATAAACCTTTTATAAAAAAATTGGAACTCAGTACCGCCTTTCGGACGGGAGCATTACAAATTCAGAATGCAATGGATGTGTGCAATCAGATGTAATATTCCTTTGCGTCCTGATATTATATACTGACAAGGCTTTTGGTAAATTCTGAAAGTACATGATAAGATGAGATTTTGACTGGTTTTATAAATAAAATATTATAATACAGTATTAAATTATATGTGTGTGTGTTTATAAACAGCATATGTACATATACTGTATAATACAATTCATTGGATAAACATGAATTTGAATGAATTCATGAATTGAATAGCTACATTAAAATACACACTTATTTATATGTTATTAATTTATTATTATATTTTTTGTATTTATTATGTACTTTAAATAATATAAAATCAAAACTCAGTAAAACATTTTTTTTAAAGATTTCAGATTGTTTACAGATTATAAACATTTTTAACTTAATACATTGACGAGATATTGGTAGATTTTGAAAGTAGATGATTTCAAGGGAGTTTTTCTTTTAGGGGAAAAATCTGAGAATCGGGAAACTTAAGCAAAAGGCTCTATTTGATCTCTCTCATCGCTTTCAAGGAGAAACAATTTAGATATTAAAGAGACCTCATTTGTAAATGTTCATTCCTTTTGCCTGCTACCATGCTTCCACGTTATGAAACATGACTACGCACCGAGAGAAGGATGTATCATAACTCATCTTTCTCTTTCAAAGTTAAAGAAATGTTTGAAAGGCAGCAGCCTCGTGAGACAGATGGATCGAGTGGTTTATGAAACTTGCTGATGACATGCTGTTCCATACCGTACTCTCGCCCCCTCCAAGCAGCTCCCAAACACTCATTTTTCCCACTATCAAAGCTTCTCTTCTATTCTACATCTGTTCTCTTTGGAACACAACATTCTGCAACCGAACTCGAGCTGTTCTTAAGAGCGGTTTTGAGCTTTATGATTTGCCTTCATTTCAAGAAACCATGTGCAGGCTTATAGTTTGTCTGTTAGAATTTAACATCATGGTTATGTTTTTATGTATGCAGACGTGATATCAAGCTGTTCTTAAACAATATGAACAAACGATAAGCATGATTGAGTGAGAAGTATATTATGGGCTTAAACAGAAGCTCATGGTTAATATGTTATGGATGAGCATATAATTGGATTGAAGGTACTAAATGGAAGTGCCTATATGATCTCAATTTTTAAAAGTGATTGAAAGGTCTTTAATACCCTCTGTTGGTGGAATCTCCATACTGCAAATGTAGGCACTGAGTTTAGACTTTGCGCCGACAACAGATGTGTTTCTTGGACATCGTAGAGCAATGGCCTGTTCTCAGGAAAATAGCTAATTGCACTTTGCACCACCTCATTACCATACAATACACCCACAATTTGCATGCATACACCCACAGATTGTGCAAACACTCCCATACACACCTCTGCTCCCTCTAATCTGCACTTCTGATATAACTCCCTGCAGACGGAAAAAATCTCTGCGTACTGTAAGGTTCCACCAAATAGAAATAGGATTTGCTCAGCAACAACATTAATGAGATGGAACTCTGATCCACATTGATCCACACCCACTTGCAGTTTGACTACTTGATTGCAAGAAAACTGCGCTTCGAATTAGCACTCTCACGAAAATTGGACAAGACGTAGCGCAAGGTTCTTGCTCGTAGTGCTGTGCCTAGCGCTGTCACGAAAATAGCCCTAAGGGTTAACGTGAGGGGATTATTTAACTTTTTAACAATATGATTCCTTTAGACCATTTTAAGAAATCCATGTGTGTGTATGTAGGTGTGGATTTCACCCCCGAATACTAGATATGAGCGAGCCTACTTGCCATCTTTAGTGGCTCGGTTACTGCTCTTAGAACACACATGGCTTTAAATGGCTACATGAGTCCTCGACTGGCAGTATCAGCACCTCCAGGCATGGATTATGCCACTCGCAATCCTGAATTATAATTAAAAGCTTATCAGAGCATTAACGGTTAGTAAAGTAGTAGTTTCTACTGTAAAGCAACACAGCCTGGGCTCACACAGACAGACCCACATCTGTGCTGTAGTTAAAACCCACAGGTCCGATGGCTAAGTTTGCTGTGGAAGAAAACTGGATTCATATTATTTTGTTTGCACATGAGTAACACATTAATGTATTTACAGTGTATGGGTTACTCTCGCAAAAACATTTCACTCTAAAATGTAAAAGAAAAATTACGCCTTTATAAAATGCTATTTTTAGGACCATTTAGACACCAAATTCTAATTACTATTTTACATTTGTACTTTTTGCACCTTTTGAGTTTTTGTATTTTGCATTATTAATGGTGATTTTTAATAGTTTATCATTATTATTGTATTTGTATTTTCATTTGTATTATATTACAGTAAGGAAATGTACAGGAATACTATTATTTTGTAATTTAAACCTAAAAAAAGAACAAATACCACCATGATATACAGTATAAATAATTTGCAATGTAATATTATGTATTATTATATTATTTTAGCTTTACAGTAATAAGAATGGGGAGGTGGGGGTTACCATGGTCCTAAAATCCATGGTAATATTGTGGTGCTGATTGGTGTGAACCAGAGTCATAAAGAGAGAGAGTTGCGACAACGGAAGTTCTAAATGCTTGATGGTCACGTGATTCACGTAGACTTCAGATAGTTCCAGGAAGTGCTTTGGCGGGCATTTCAAACTGTTAGAGTGACAGAACTGCGAATTCTGGTAATTAGTAGTCAATAAATGCATTTATTTTATAGATTTATGTAACACACCGACATATGTATGTAGCATGAGTATGTTGTTACAGCGATGTTGTTTTTTTAAAGATCAAATCAGCTAATATGTGAGGATTAGTGTTCGCTTACCGTTATTTGCCTCAACTTATTTCAGGCTAGGGTTTCTGTTGCCTTTTTATGTTACCTCATGTTCATTGTTTTCACTAATCTCATGGTAACTAATGTCATATTTATGACTTTTCAGATAGTACAGAGACAGGCTGGTGACAGGTGATTTCCAGCTCGCACCGCACAATGGGTCAATGAACTATTAACTATTAGCAGCAGTTACGTAAATGTAAAATTTAGTGAAATGAAGCTTATTGTTTACAATTCTTACAATTCTATATATAGTAATATAATTATTTATGTATTATAAATATTATATATCTAATGTATAATTCTTACAATACTTATTCATATACACAATATATTCAGCTTTAAAACAACTTAAGCATACTCGTATATAAACTGCCGTTCAAAAGTAATGAGGCTGAAAATTCAGCTTGGCATCACAGGAGTAAATTACATTTTAAAATACATTAAAATAGAAAAGAGTTATTTTAAATTGTAATAATATATTATGATATTACTTTTTTTTTTTTAAACGATGGATGAAACTGAATCAAGAGAACAGATTTTACAATTAATTGGGTGTTCGTTACTAACTTTATCCAGCTCCAATCCTTGCCTAATCTGTTAGTTATCCGATAACATCCCTTATCTCCTAATTTAATGAGTAATACTCAACTATAAGGTTTTAATTTACAAGTTATTTTTATTTAGATGTACTGATAATATACAGAATAAGATAATATTATTCTTTAAACGTCTCACCTTTTAAAAGTGCGTCGCAAACGGTTTATTCTGCTGCATCTCTACGCCGCGGCATGTGTTTGCTGCTACTTCCGGGAACTATTGAGAGGCTCCACGAGCCGCCATTGCTGTAAAAAAAACGTTCCATTGGAGTCAATGGAGTTGTCTCGACTCTCTCTCTATATGGCTCTGGTGTGAACAGGTTTATTTATGTGAAATCCTACTCATTTTCTACCATATTCACCGATCAATCACACACTGATGATTGAGACCTGTCCAACTCATGCTGAGCTTCATTTCAGAAGGGTCATCATGAGATTCGGGAGATCCGGCAGTTCCATTTCACCAGTTGGCCTGATCACGGCGTTCCCTGCTATGCCACCGGCCTGCTGGGCTTCATCCGACAGGTCAAGTTCCTCAATCCTCCAGACGCAGGACCTATCGTCGTACATTGCAGGTGTGACCATTATAATGCTTACATTGTCTTCTCTTTCTACCTTTATTTTTATGTACTCTGCCTATCCCTGTCTCTTTCTCTTTTCAATCTCTCTCACTCTTCTAAGATGCTTTTTAGCCCCAATGTTCATGTTTAAAGTTGGACAGATAGTGTGATTACAAATTTAAAATGAGAAGCCTATTGATTTTTCAGATCAGATGATATTACCAAGGGTTTTTAATAGCTGCTATGAATATAATACTGTATTTCTATGTTTTGTGTTTAAGTTACTGGTCCTCAGGTCTTTGCTAAGCTACACAGGCCCCTGAAATATTAATTTAGGTTGAATAATGTTAGTATGTGAGAAGAAAATGACCGCAGAGACTGTTGAAACACTGATTTCGACCTCCGGTTTGCATTGGTGTACTGCAAGGTGTTTTTATTGCACATGACTGCCCATTATACCACTTAATACATGACTACTTGCCAAACAAATAAATAAATTGACATAAAATACTGTAATACTTGTAAAAAATTCAGAGTGATTCAAGAAGCAAAAAAGATGACTCCCAATACCAGGATGACTGGTGAAATATAACCTTATTCCCAGATGTGCTGCCATTATTTAGAAATATTTTTATTGATCAATCAGATTTGAGTATCACAAAGAGCCATGTCATTTGTTTTTAAAAATCTTCTACATTCAGTTGTAATGCATTCAGTTCCTCTTTTAAGAGAACAAAACAACATAATATACTACCAGTTCAAAATGTTTAGAGGATTAGTGAAGTCATCGAAACTATGACATTTTTTTCTTATTTAATTAATCTTGACTGGATATTCCTCACATCTACCTTCCTTTTATGGTTAGATCCACAGGCTATAGCAAGAGTGTAGATTAACACTCAGTGAACTGGTAGCATAATATAACTAACTTTTTATCTATTTGGGTATGAAATAAAGGAGGTACGAGAGGAAGACAGGAAGCTTTCACAAATAAACGAGCACACTCAAACATTCTCACACTAATGTAGGACGTTCCAAAACATACATAGACATTCACCCATGAATTTGTCCACAACATTCCAACATGTTACAAAGATGGACACATGGATAGACAGACACTCTCGCCCACCAGTGGGGTGTAATTGGGAGGACATGTGGAAGACAATTTTGGAATGAAAGGTGACAGGAGTAGACTGTGAAATAGCGGAGTGTGAATTTGCAGCCGGTCCTAAAAGAAAGAGCAGATGTGACAAAGAAGCATAGAAGAACTGTCAAGTGCTCGTTAAACAGAGATTTTGATTAAAGCAGTAGTTCACCCAAAGACCAAAACATTTCTGTCATCATTTAGTCACCCTCATGTTATTCCAATTACATTTGACAAAGTGTACTTTCTTCAGTGGAACACAAAAGAAAAAAGTTTTACACAATGTCCCAGCTGCCAGGTTAATCATCAAGGACAAGACACGTATAAACTAATACATTGTCTGATATATGACCATATACAAACAATTAGAGTTCATATATTTGAACATTTATATACAAATTTAAAAGTTCCATAAGTATTTAAAACATATATATGTTACATATATGAAAATTGCAATTTGTCACATTTTGAAATATATTTATGAACATTCATTTTCAGCATATAAGTGTTCAGCATATATTGCCATTTTCAGATTCATAGCCTACTGTATTAAGCACTTCAAATTCTAATCACATTTTACTACACCACTAATGGGGGTTTTAAGTGAATGTTAGGGATACTTTGTACAAACGCAGGTTTTTGTGTCTCATTCGCAGCATGCAGGGTGAAGATTAAACGCTAGATGTGATGTAAGTGGCATGTGTGCTGTCTGCGGTCCCACGAAAGTTTAGACAAGGATTTTAATAGTGAAACCACAACGTGGAGGAGACGAGGCAGATATGCTTACACTGTTACTATGGAGATTATACAATGACATCTGTGCATTTGGATATGTTGCTACTTCTTCAAAAGCATTTATTTTGCTGCTGTCAATAAAGGAAAGCGATGGGAAGACAATATACTTTACATAGCTTTAGAGAGAAGTTAACAGACAAAAAAAAAACACCATATAATGGCTTACTAATTACATTTTATGAATGTCAATTAGGGATTATGGTAATGTTGCTATGATTGAACAAAGGACATTCTTTCTCTCTCTCTCTCTCTCTCTCATATTCTTTTCATCATTTGTCTACCAGTCGCACCATTAATCACTGCAAATCACGGCCAATCTATGGCTCTGTGGAGTTGCTCTGTATGTGTGTGTATGCGTGTGCAGTAGCGGTTTTAATCACCACACAAACCATGCAATTTCGTGGGGAACCCCTCACCCCAGGTAGGAAAGCTTCGCAAAAAATGTTGGGGTAAATGCGCCGATATGCTGTTGTCTGCGGTCTCAGAAAGGTTCACAAATCCGCTGGGTTCAGGTCAATAGGACTTTGAGTTAGGGTTTGTAATTTATGAAAAAATACATAGGCCTTCCAAATTTGTGTCGGCCATGCCCTTTAACTCACAAATACGTTCAAGCAGATGAGTTAGGGAGTGGTGGTGTAGTGGGTAATCAGAAGATCACTGGTTTGATCCCCACAGCCACCACCATTGTGTCCTTGAGCAAGGCACTTAACTCTAGGTTGCTCCGGGGGGATTGTCCCTGTAATAAGTGCACTGTAAGTCACTTTGGATAAAAGCATCTGCCAAATGTATAAATGTAAATTTAGGGGCCATTCACACTGAAAGTGTATTTGCGTGCATCTGCTCTGTTTTCCATTGTTTTCCTTTGTAAACACGCTCAGGATGAACGTCCTTGACTCCTGCACCACGTCTTCTTCAGTGTCTCATGCAGGACTGGCACATTTTTAGACATTGTGTCAAATTAAAATGAATTCAGGTTTTAAAAATGAATGTCGAGGGGCCTCGGTATCTCAGCTAGTATTGACGCTGAGAACCACCCCTGGAGTTCGAATACAGGCCGTGTTGAGTGACTTCAGCCAGGTCTCCTAATTGGCTCGGTTGCTAGGTAGGGTAGAGTCACCTGGGGTAACCTCCTTGTGGTCAGGATTAGGGGTTCATGCTCTCAATGGGGTGCATGTTAATTGTGTGTGGATCGCGAAGAGTAGCATGAGGTTCCACATGCTGTGAGTCTCCGCAGTGTCATGCACAGCGAGCCACGTGATAAGATGCATGGATTGTCTCAGAAGTAGAGGCAACTGAGACTCCTTCACCACCCGGATTGAGGTGAGTAACCGTGCCACCACAAGGTCAATGTACGCACACTGCCACTGCCGCTACCACTCGGCATCTGTCGGAGGAGCCCAGCTACGTCTCCAGAGGCTTCTCAAAATTCTGCAGAGCCCACTAGCATAGTTTTCCATTAAATTCAACCCAATTCAAATGGTGCTTTCCGTGACCGGTATCATCCCCTTGTGGTCTCCCAAAGCTATTACACCAGACTACAATAAACAGAATGCCAACTGACAGTGAATTGAAAAGCTCATAAATAAATGCCGGCTCATGTTAATATATAGATGCCTCAAAAATGTATTGAGAAAATAGCTTGCTGATCAAAAATCGATATATTGATATTTTGTGACATTCCTCCTGTTTATGTCTAGAAGCTTGATAAAATCTTTTGTTTTTGTGTTTCCTGTAGTGCTGGTGCTGGCAGAACAGGCTGTTTTATTGCAGTGGACATTATGTTAGACATGGCGGAGAGTGAAGGAGTGGTGGACATCTTCAACTGTATCAGAGAGCTGCGCTCACAGAGAGTCAACATGGTACAGACTGAGGTGAGCAACACTATTTACAGCTAAATACTTTTTAGCATTTGTATTAGAGCCAGACCGATATGGGATTTTTTAGATCGATACCGATATCGATTTTAGAGGGGTAAATTCCACAGATTAACGATATGGTGTCTGATATAGTTAATTTTTGAGCTTGAATGAAAACAGACCTTTTCTATGTGGATTGTGCACCGATTTTGCACCGATATGACTATGCAAAGGTACTCAGAAGGCTGCTTTCTTAAAGAAATATTTTTATCATAGAATATTTCACATTATTATTATACATTGTCAACAAATTTTGGAAATGAACACTGAGAAAATAAAAAAATAAATACAAATACAATAAATAGCTTAAAAACATCAGTACTGTATGTTTAGTATCAGTCAGTTGCTGACCATTTAAATAAAGAATAAATAAAAATACAATAAATAGATAAATAAACTTCAGTACTGTTTAGTACCAATCAAATTCTGACCATTAAAATAGAGAATAAATAAAAATAAAATAAATAGCTAAATAAACATCAATATTACTTTTTAGTATCAGTCAAATTCTGACTTTTTTAATACTTCCTGTCAATTATTGGCAGGTTGTAATACAAGAAGCATTTACACCTTTTGAGACAAGAGAAAAACAGCGACAGCGGTGTTACACCGTATTCTGCTATACAAGTTCAGGAGAAACTTCCAATGGTGGAAAACCAGACTTTTAAATATTATATTTTATAAATGCAACAACTGGAATTTTTCGGTTGAAGGGGTACCAAACTGTATACATGTTTACACATCAGCTTCCACTCAGCTGACAAGCAATGAATGTAGCTATGTGGTTAGCTAGTGCGCTATGAGCTCTTTTTCACGGAAAGTAAAAGATGGACCAGCATTGCGTCTCACCAACTATGTAACAACATAGCGTGAAATCAACACTAAACAGACACAATCCACCACCGCAATGTTGTCTACTGAGCTGCAAAAAGATGCTCTGATGTTTACCTTTCAATCTGCTACATTACTTACTGCACTGACAAACTATAGCTGGCTAACAGCAAACAGACATGAGTGACATGGTAGTCAGGGACAGGGTTAACATTATATTAGTTATATTGAAAAGTGAAAATTATATGGTCATCTTTTATTAAATTTGCAGCATGTATTTCACAAACTAGTAAGCAACTTACCGAGAAGACACCGCTTAACTCTGCACCGCTTAACTCTGCACCACTTAACTCCGCCCTGTTTGCAGAGCCACCATCAGCTCAGAGTCAGCTCTGTAAACAATTGAGTCAGAGTGCACTCTGCTGGACAAACTATGTAATTACACCAATTATATATTCTGAAAAATAATTATATCTGTGTATATCGGTAAGCATAAACTCCAATACCGGTATATCAGTGAAAGGCTAATATCGGCTGAGCGATATATCAGTTGTGCACTAATTTGTATATGTATGTATATATATACTGTGACGTCTGACAAAGTGGTTTGAATATAAACATTTATTGAATTTCAAAATTAAGCCATGATAAACACATCCAGCCACCAGGTGCAACATTCTAAGAACTAAACAACACAAGAACATTGAGCACACATTTGCCACATGCAATGACACAGAAATATGGAGCCTTGACTTAAGAGGAACAAAACCCCAAAAGCATGTCACTCAAGCTTATGGTCTTGAGGAGAAATTATCCTTTTTGTGGCTGAATCCAGCAGGCAGCGCCTCAATATACGTATATATAATATGCATTTTAAACTGCAACTTAAACTATGCATCTATTATTCTGCATTGCAGAGGTAAAACACAGTAACTTCATATTGTTTCTAAAATTGAGCAATGACCGAAATCAGGTCTCTTAGGAGCCATTAACATTGAACACATTTTTGCATCCATCTGCACTTTTCAATTGTATATCCATCTTTGTAAACATGCGAAAAGGGGACGTCTTTGACAGCTGCACCGCATATTACGTAAGATCGCCATGTTTTTCACATGCCGTTTCATGTTAAAAAGAACTTACAATTTAAAAATAGCTTTGTGCAAGAGTGAGTATGATCTGAACGGCACCTTAGACTGAACTGTCCTGTGACAGATGAGTTTGGCTGGACTATGCTCTGATTCAGAGAAATTTTATGTGGACTATTTTATAATCCATATTTGGCTGGACAATCAAAAACTTTGAAGTAATTTTTCTCAGTTTCAGTGTTGGTGTAGTATGGCTTTGTAGGTGGGACACATCATAAAGAATGAAAGACAATATATTATTCATTGTTGTGAGTTATTTTATTACATTATTTCAAGATTAGTGCAAACTTTCAGTTTTCGAGTCTAAAAATGATTTACTGTAAGTATCAATATATAAGGCCACATCCACTCTAATCTGTTTTCATTTGAAAGCTCCATTTTCAGTTTCCTAATGTATGCAGTAATTGAAAGCGTTTTTGAAACAAAATCACAAATGAAACACACTACGTCAAATCGACAAGATGTTTTATTCTGTCTATTCTGATATCATAAAATTTTGCAGTTTGAATGGCGTGCTTTTAAAAGACTAACACTAAACACACAGCTAGTGATAATGGGTTCTGGGAGGCAATTTATGTCAGCCCGCAGCCCCGTTCACAGATAATCCTCCACAGACACAACACAAAGCAATTAATCTTTTAAAAGGCTTTTTGCCTCCTTTGTCCTCAGCAGAAGTGCTCACCAGGTTCTGGAGTAATGGGTGCGAGAGGTCAGCGCAGCTCGACTTTAGCTTAGCGTGGATCAAAAGGCCTACTTTAACATTCAAACCTTTAAGCTGCAGGCGTTGTTGGGCTAAAATATAGATAAATATGGCCAGCATTTAGTGCCAAGCATTAAAGGAAAGTTTAATATTAGCTCCAGGAAGGGTACGGTGCTTTGAGTGGCCCCTTGATCTAATTTTTAAGGCTGTATTTGGGGCGTTTTGGGGTACGTTGCAGCTGGATTTTTCAGCATCAGAAGCTGCAAAGCTGAAATCCATGTAGAAGTCCCTGAAGCTGGAGATACTTCACTACCATCAGCAAATTGAGCTTCATGCACTGATGTTCATGCACAGCTCTTATGCTATATTTTAGGCGCTATCGGCTCCGTATTTCCCTCATGATTTTCCATTATGCTATGCAGCGTTCACTCTCAGCTTGAGGACTGGCTCTTAAAACATATGTCTGGGAATGTTTATTAATTATGTAGATTGACTGGTTTTAAGATTGTGAAAGTTTAAACCGAGCCTTAATCATTTTAAAGAGTGATATTTTTTTTATTATTGATGAATTTGACACTAAAAGGATTTCTCATGTGACCAAAGCGCAAATTGGTGCATTTATCTGAATTGAAAACAATCATTTTAAATTAGTGAGATAATAAAGTGTCTTTAGTTTTATTGTTTTGTGAATCAAATATTGCTTAAGGTTTAAAATGATAAATTATCTAAAGATGTAATGATTCTCTACAGACATGATTTTAAATTTACTGCAGAATTGATCTCTTACAAATTAGTACCATTATATCATGTTTTTTGACATATCACCATGGTAATAATTTGTTTTTTGGACACTATCTTTAGGTCATTTTATAGTATTCGTGGATGTCCTTTGGAGAGCCATGTAAATGCCATGTATACATGTACATATGGCTAATATCAAAGTACCACTCTATTACATGTACTATCATCACTATACTATGATACCATCACAATACTTTTTTGTAAGGGATTTTCTATATTTCTATTTCAGGAGCAGTATGTGTTTGTGCATGATGCCATTCTAGAAGCATGTTTATGTGGGAACACAGCGATTCCAGTGTGTGATTTCAGAGCCATCTACTACAACATCAGTAGATTGGACCCTCAAACCAACTCCAGCCAGATCAAAGATGAATTTCAAGTAAGAAGTCTTTTGACTCTGGGCCTGTTAAAAATGTACATCATAACAATTTCTGCCTAAAAACGAACAATATTTTTAACAAAATAATTTTATAATTGTAGAAGTGACAACAATAATGATCAATACATAAGTAAATAACGATATTGTTTAAATGACAATTTTTTTTAAATATAAATAACACAAAAATAAAAATAACAAAAAGAGCAATTATATTATTTTATATACGTGTGTATATTGTCATTTAAACAATATCGTTTTACAAGACATTGTCTATTTACTTATGTATTGATCATTATTGTTGTCACTTCTACAATTCTAAAAATATTTTGTTAAAAATATTGTTCGTATATATATATATATATATATATATATATATATATATATATATATATATATATATATATATATATATACATATATACTGTATATATATATATATATATATACATATATACTGTATATATATCATGTATGTACACTATATATCTGTGATATAGTTTCTGAAGGGCAGTATATTTGTATACATTCTGAAAGGGCTGTGTAAATTTATAATAAAAAAGGGGAAACATTTTGGCCTTAAACATATATAAGTATTAATATAAAAATGTAATTAATTGAGGTAACATAGCTTAGATAACTTGAACTTGGAAACAAATTAAGAGAATGTTAGAGATCATTGAAAAAGTACTTTGACTTTTGGAATCTTGGTCAATCTGATTACAGTTTGAGATATTGTTGAGATCTCATTTGAAACTCTAAAGGAGATACATGTCAGATTACTAGGCCTTTTCCTCAGGATATCAATCTCCTCCATTGGTGCTCAGATTAATCTCATTAATGTCTAGGAGAAACAATTAAGATACTAGATATCTCATTTGTGAATGTTCTTTTCTGTGGATGGTAAAAACATTAGAACAGATATAGATGTTTTTGAGTTCTAAACCTAAATCAGTAAGTTACACGGTCAACTCATGTGGGTGTCTAATTTACTGAATCCTCCAAGGTTTTTTCACCGATTGGCGGAACTGCATTATGGTTGAAAGCTCTGCATCTATTTCTAACAACTTTATCAAGCTCTCATTAGGCAGTGGTGTGGTTTTTATTGTCATTTCTTTCCATTCAATTCCGAGTGCTTTTGAATAAATCAATCGGCATAAGTGAGGCAGATTCCATAACGCATTTAGATGAGGCAGGTAGAGTAAAGACACAGTGACTCAGACGTCTGGGGAAAAATGCTTTTTACGAGCCATTGGCAAGCTGCTACAGCCTCATAAAGCCCAGAGCTAAGCTATTTCTTTTCACGGTGCCTTTATGTTTTGTATTCCCTGTGAAATGAGCGAGCCACTTCCATCTGAGGGGATGAGAAATCTCAGATCTGTAAGGTGTCTCATAAAATATGATGAATATGTTTCTATCTTCCTTTCCTCCCTGATCTTTCATTTTCTATCTACCGCTGCATCTCTCTGTCTTGTAGGCTATTTTTCACTGTCTCTTTCTCTCAATCTCTCAGTCTGTCTTATACATAAGTAATGACTGACCTTCAGTTTAGTAAAATATTTGCGCTAGTTGCGGTTGAACCAGTAGTGCAAGTGGAATTGGTTTCATAAACATCATCTTTTCCAAGAAAGACCAAGAGCTGCATTGTTTTTGCAAAAGAACAGGTATTTGTGGATTCTTTTGGGGTGTTTGGTTCAAATTGCAAAGGTAATTTGGGCTTCAAAAGTCCAAGACCACACTGAAAATGTAGCATTTAGATTCTAATTTAAACTAGACATAAAAACAATTATCTTTATAATGCATAATAAACAAGAAAAATTTCAGATTCTGGACTATTTCAAGGACCCTAATCGAGTAAGCTATTTGTGACACTGACCAAATCAAACTCTTTTGTATGAAAGGTCATACTTCCTTGCTTACATTGAAGCACACGAGATGCTCTTTGGAATATTCTCAAGTCTTGCTGGATAACATGGATAATCGGGTTTTGCACAAACTTGTGAAGTCTATGCTAGCTCGAGTGCATGCAGTCATTAAAGCAAAAGTAGGACATAGAAAAGCTAAATTCATTCAAATTTTCACTCAAATTGTTATATTTTATAATAAAATGTATACTGTAAAAAATTATGTCTTAGTACATGGTACAATCCTTCTGGACTATTTTCTGTTTTATCTCAGACTCTGAATATAGTCACACCTCGTGTTCGTCCGGAGGACTGCAGCGTGGGCCTGCTCCCACGCAACCACGATAAAAACCGCAGCATGGACGTCCTCGCGGTGGATCGCTGCCTGCCTTTCCTCATTTCTGTTGACGGCGAGTCAAGCAATTACATAAACGCAGCGCTAATGGACGTAGGTTCTTCAACTGTCTAATATAGAAGACTGTTTTTAATACTAACATAACAGAATAGGTCACACAGAAATTAAAGTTATGTCATCATTTACTCATCCTCATGTAGTTGCACATATGACAAACACATATAACAATTTTTCTTCCGTGGAACACTAACAAAACAAATAAAGCAGAATATCCTAGTAACAGTGAGTGGTATGCACACCAATACGCTGATAACTACTAAAAATCAGCTTATTCAAAAAATCCGACAATGCTAGAAAACCACATTTACATGAGACTTAAAATCTTCTGGTTATTCTCTGCTTTAAACATCTTACGTAATATGCGGTGCAGCTGTCAAAGACATCCCCTTTTCGCATGTTTACAAAGATGGATATACAATTGAAAAGTGCAGATGGATGCAAAAATGTGTTCAATGTTAATGGCTCCTAAGAGACCTGATTTCGGTCATTGCAATATAATGCTAATAATGTATGCATTATATTGCAAGTCTTCTGAAAGCTTTGTGTGAAGAACAGGCCAAAATGTACAGTTGAAAGTAAACTATAAAAGACGTTTGATGCAATTGACGTCGCACCCGGTGTGACACGTCTCGAGGCGCCATATTTTAAAGTACACAAAGGCAAATTTGAAAGCTACGGCCAAGAGGAAGACTTCAGTGCACTCTGGTAACATCCGAGTAAACAGAGCAGAATGCCCAGGAGATTAGACTGTGACAATTTCATATAAACAAGCCAATTTAACAGAGCACAAGATTAGATAACATCTCTGTAATCTCCAAACATAGATCATAATCACACTCGTACCATAAACGACCATCTTCACGCAACATCTAGTTAGGACAATCGAGACAGCAGACACGCATGGCAGAAAAAGAACACGATGAAAACAGGAGATAAGTAGCTAATAAAATAAATGGCTAATGATGCAGCAATGATTCAAGGAACCTGGGTAGCAAAGTGTGTGTGTGTGTCTCAGTCTCAGTTAGACCCTCACGATTTCATGTCATTGAATCCTTTGGCGAGATAACACTTTCACTTGGGCAAATTCACAATTTTTTTTATTACTTTAGCAGACAGTATGTAATCCCAAAAATCTGCGTCTTTGCTAATCACCCGCAATACAGTTTAATCAGGTGCTAAATAAGCTGAAACATAGTTTTTAGTGCAAATACGCCTCCTTTGTGTGTTAATTAGGCTTATTATAGAGGTTTATTCACAAAAGTCAGTGCTGTTTGCCTTGCTCGATCAATATTGCGCAATTACTGCCCATGGAAAGCAGGTGGTAAATAGAATTGTATTTAAAAGAGATGTTTGTGTACATTGTCTAGCTATCACGGCATCAGTTAATCATCAAATAGTGATCAAATGATGAAGAAGAGCGTTAAAACTAGGAATGTGTGGAATGACTGAAGTTTAAACTTACAAGAGAAGACAAATCTACAAGAGAATAAAAAATTAACTGAATCGTTGCACTTATTTCACAACGTGTATTAGCCAATGATCTAATATAACAGCTATTCAGTTTAGAATGAAAAAAAAAAGCAGACAACGCTTTCAGTCGCCACAATTCATTCTTAATGTTATTTAGTTTAGTTCAGTACACTTGTGAGGCACATTAGAACATCAGTGGGCAAGGCTCAAACACATTTTTAGTGCTGGAAGGAAGAGTTAACATATTTTCTTATTGATTGTCCTAGAGCCACAAACAGCCAGCGGCCTTCATCGTAACGCAGCACCCGCTGCCCAACACTGTGGCTGACTTCTGGAGGCTAGTGTTCGACTACAACTGCTCCACCATCGTCATGTTAAATGAAATGGATGCTGCACAAGTATGTAGTACCAGGAGGGTTGTGAACTACTTGATCCTAACCTCGATTTGGTGTTTAAGAGGATGCACTATCCAAATCTGCAAAATAAGCAAATATATATATATATTATATTTATTTCATTGAAACTTTGGCTTATTTATTAAAAATAATTTGACTAGATTTTAATTTATTTATTTATTTTATAAAACCATTGAAATATTTAAAATAATTTCACTTGGTTTTTTATTTTTTATTTAAGCATTTATACATTTTTACTCTTAGATCATAACACTTACACTTGGTTCTCAAATATACCCACAGAAGGAAAAGCTACATTTATGGTAAATGTATTCTAGAAGATGACAAGCCTAAAATAAGCATACATTTGAGTGATAGAACAGATTTCTTTGGCACGCTGCAATTTGAGTTTTTGAAATTGTTGAAAATTAAATTACAAAGTTACTTCAATTTTCTCTGGCACTCTTTCAGATTTCAATCTCATGAGTTCTAACTACTTTAATGATTAAAATTGTCTGGATGAGAACTTTTGTGCAGAGTACTTATTTGCTGTAATTCTTTCCTTGCTGTAGCTCTGCATGCAGTACTGGCCTGAGAAAGGCTCCTGCTGCTACGGCCCCATTCAAGTTGAATTCATCTCCGCAGACATTGATGAGGACATTATCAATCGTATTTTCAGGATCTGCAACATGGCACGGGTAAGTGCGGTCAGAGAAGGAGAAGGGGCTGTTGGGATCTTATGTGTAGAAGCTCTATTGAACGTGACTGAGTGACTGAAACAGAAATTTATTCAATGATTTGCCTCTCACTCAGTCATTTTATCCTTTGCCTATTCACAGTCAGACTTGTACTGGTCGGTCAGAGCAGTTCCCCTTGTATTACGAGTGGGGATGTGGGGTCAGGTCTCCATGATTAAGCATGAACCAAAAAAAAGGAAGTCAAAGAAAAAGGTTATTGGGAGTGTCTAAAAGTTCAATCAGTTTAAATTGTATATAACCTATTTCATAAGGAACGTTTTAGTAATCACTTAAAAGTTACGTTACAAGTTAGTTCGAGTGCATATTTTCACCTTGCACTAAATAGATGTTCACGAACAGAAGTCACGTTCGCCTGAATAAGAAACCATAGCAGCAGTCCGCTGCCAAACCATTATCTGTTAGAATCAGTATCAGAAGATACATCATCTAAACTGAAGTACTGTTCTATTTTTTATGACGTTATTAAATATTTACACTTCTAGTTGAAAGTTTGGGCACAAATGACTGAACCATGATCTTCAACCTTCTGATCCAAAGACTTATAAAATGTTTGAAATAAGATTGTAAACAAATATAACTCTGCCCACTCATTTATCTACAAAAAACAAAACAAAAAAACACACAAAAAATATATATATATATATATGTGTATATATTTAATGTTTATGACTGGATAATGAATGAAAAGCAGCCAAAAGTGTCTATTACATATGATAACTCTTTAAGTACTGATTCACTGAAATAACTTTTTTTTTTATTTATTTTTTTTAGCTTTGTTTAACAGCAAAATTACCTATAGAAAATCCCCCCAAAAAGTTAAGTCATTTGTATATTTCACACACTATGCAAGACTATCCTTAACCTGCTTTCGTAAAATTAGAAGTAAAAATTCAACTGCTCCAAAAGTGAAAAATTCACTTAAGTCACATTAATTTGGATGACTCCTAATGAAACAGTAAATCACCAGCAAGCTTTTGAGAGATTATGACCCTGAGTTAGTGAAGTGAGAAATTACGTAAAATAAAAAGGACTACAACTATATGGCTATTTCCAATCCAAATTAAATTCAGCAGATCTCATGCATCTTTGAACTTGATTAGTTTTGCTAGCCACTTATGCTTGTAATCACATAAGAGCAATAATCACAAAAACATTTGCCGACTGCCCTGCCAAGGATGATATATGCAATAGATCTGTTTTGAGATAGATCTGTTTTATTGGTTGTGTTTTTCTTCTTTTCCGTACGAGTTAGCTTAGCGTTACGTTACCACACATTAGCATTCATTACTGAAGCTTCACGTATTCCAGGCGTCGAACAACGTGATGAAAGACTCATCCTTTTCCCCATTATCCTTAACTGCTGGTGACAGGCAAGGTTACCAGGTAGCTAATCAGCGCCAGTGCAGCATAGCGGTGCAAAATAAATAAAGTGTCACAGCATCACAAATTTGCCATGAAATGGCTCCATCGATGGAAAATTGTGTGCAATGTGGCTTTCATTTAGCCGATTCAATCTGACTATTGTTTCAAGCTGACATCTCAGTTTGGTATCACATTGTGTTGTTTTAAGTTTTATTTTCAGTGTCACTGCAAGATGTGGAAATACTGTAAATGCTTTTGAGATTTAAACTTCATTCAAAATCAATACCAGCTTGTCACAGAGGAATATTAGATCACAAAGGAATTGTTGACATACAGTCAAGAACTATAATATGAATGTGGATAGCATAGCCAAGATATTTTGATCTTGAACGATTTGTTGAGAAATATTGGAGTTCATATTGAAATATCTGACGTTTTATTGCAGATTTTGGCATATTGGCAAATCTGAGCACAGTCTCTATTTGATCTCTATTTTGCCTTATTGCAGTCACCAATAAATATTTGAAATAGTATAGAGATTTGTGAAAGTGTTTTCTTTTTTTAAAGGATGTAATTTTCACACTATTAGGTCAACACTACAACTTTCACTTCATAAGATAAATGACTTGTGAACACAGATGGTTCACAGACCAAGATTCTTAAAACTTCTCCTGTTCTGCTTCCAGCCTCAAGACGGCTACCGACTGGTTCAGCATTTCCAGTTCATTGGATGGCCGGCATACAGAGACACACCGCTGTCCAAACGCTCCATTCTGCAACTGGTCAGACGACTTGCCAAGTGGCAGGAGCAATATGACGGAGGAGACGGCCGCACTGTAGTCCATTGCTTGTGAGTGACAGCTCAATCACCTATAGCCTAAGACAAAATTTCATATCAGAGTTAGGAGTTGTTAATTTTCATATTCTACTTCACTCATGTAATCATTGTTATATGGCTTGAAATACTGCACACAAATCACGTGGACTACTTTTCTGGTGCTCATTTGTCCTTTTTGGAACTTGTCAGTGGAGGGGGGAAAAGCATACCGTATATGTTTCAGGTGGCATACAGGAGATTAAATAATAACAGATTTTACTGTGTAACTATCATACACAAAACATTTTTTAAAAACAAATTAGCCAAAATAAGAGTTAGTCTGGGTTGGAGGAACACTAGCAAGAGTTTACTCGAAGGGATGCAGTGATAAAAACATGTTGATTTGTACTCTAATTAAGTTTATTTCCCAAAACTAAAAAAGTTTACTTGTGCCCATCAAATCAAATATCCGCTGATACTTGATAAATTCAGTATATCAAAACACAAGTAAAATATTATTTGGAATTTGCTGTATTAAACTAAAAGATTGAATTGCTAATTAACAATTTGCTATGTACATGCTGCCAAACTGATTTTCTTATTTTTTCACGCAAATGTATGGATCTATCTATTGAAGATATATTAGTGGTTTTTCGTCCAAAACTGCATTGAAGAAATGGCAATTAAAACCAGTTAATACAGAATCCTAGATTAAAATTCCAGTTTTAAAAATCTAAAGAATAAAAACATGTACAACCTTTGAGCCAAGGTCTTATCAGTGCCACAAATTAAAGGCAGGCAGATACAAAAGATCTGACAACTTCATTACCTGCCCTTCATTGTCAAACAGGCTCAGAACAGGTGTTGAATGCAGAACAATTTTTAAGTCAAATTAATTTAAAAATGTCATTCTTATCAAAGTAATGGTGATGTTCTGCAAACCGGAAGAATCACTTTGAAAAAGATTCACTTTGAATAATATTCACTTTCTCCTTTTGCTAAGCCAACACTATGTTTCAGGTTCGGGTTTTAGTTTATTGTCCCTTTAAGAAAAATGTTCTTGGGCTCAACAGCTTCAAAAACATACATGTAACACACACACACACACACACACACACACACACACATGTTGTGTTTCCATGTTTTATGGGGACTTTCCATAGACATAATGGTTTTTATACTGTACAAACTTTATATTCTATCCCTAAACCTAACCTACCCTAAACCTAACCCTCACAGAAACTTTCTGCATTTTACATTTTCAAAAACATAATTTAGTATGATTTATAAGCTGTTTTCCTCATGGGACCGACAAAATGTCCCACAAGGTCAAACATTCGGTTTTACTATCCTTATGGGGACATTTGGTCCCACAAAGTGATGAATCACACACACACACACACACACACACACACACACACACACACACACACACACTAACCTCAAACATATACTTAATATAATATATAAAAACGTCTTTGCATTTACCCATGTAACTTGTAATGCTCTAAAGCTTACTATTTAAGATGACAATTGATGCAGTTGTTCTTAGACATTGTGACCCTATAATGTCTTCCTGATGGTAGAGCCTGGTACTTGGAATGGAGAACGTAGCTTGGAATAGCCACTATTTATGTGCTCTCTCAAAAAAACCCTGCTCATAGACAGATTGAAGGGGTGTGAATTCTTTAACTCCCATGATTTCCGCTGCAGTTTTAACCAGACAAGCAAGCTGAGATTACCTCCGCTAACCACTGTTATTAATGCTCATACTTTGTATTGTTTGTTTTAAACCCCTCAAGTTAGATATGAATGAACCTCTAGTCATCGCTATAATCTTTCTAAAGGGTTAGAATTATGATTTTTGCCTGGTGGTAATAAAACACTTAGTAAGCATACATATAATAGGACTGCCAGTAATCACATGTAAAATTCACCAAAGATCAGTTCTTTGATTTAAAATTGTGAAACAATCGATAAAAACACCCTCAACAAGACAATTATTGTAAGTCCTAAAGATAAGCAGGTCCAGAAGTGGGCAAACACAACCCTCAATCTTTTTTGCTGTAGGAACATTGGTGTCCTCCCATGTTTTATTTAGCATACACCCATCTCTGCTTTGAATATGCTGGTTGGAGGATATACTTCATTGAAATGACTGATTTTAATTCTAAAAGTCTTGGTTACTGTTACAACCTCCATTCCCTGATGGAGGGAATGAGACGTTCTGTCGATGTAGTGACACTATGGGTCACGCTTGGGAGCCCCAAACACCTCTGATATTTGAGAAAAGGCCAATGAGAATTGGTGAGTGGAATTTGCATGCCACTCCCCAGACATACGGGTATAAAAGGAGCCAGCTTGCAACCACTTGTGCTGAAGAGCCAAGACATAGTCCCGGCCATTTCAGCGGTTAGTTCAGTGTTGTGGCAAGAGGGACACAATGTCTCATTCCCTCCATCATAGTTTACAACAGTTACCAAGACGGTCCCTATCTGTCACTCACTCAACGTGTGTCGATGCAGTGTGTGTGCAGACAGGCCACTGTCTGCCTAGTAGCAAGTGACCCACCCCATCGTAACCTTCCCAACGTCCCACTTACTTCACATTGTTCCTCATACCCCAAGGGGGGGGAGGGGTCTTTGTAAGATGTACTTACAAAGAAACCAGGCCGCACTAGCTGCTTCAGCTGGGGCCTTCGCATTAGGGAAGGTGTTAGTTTTTAGTAAGACACCGCGGAGACCACATCCTGCCTGAAGGGGAGGTTAACATGTTGAGAATACATCACATGGACTTACCAACTGGGAAGTACCACATATGGAAGAAGCCCTCATGGTAGGTCCTACCCGGAAGAGAGGAACTGTACAAAAGCAGAAACTGGTGTCAAAGCAGGCTCTCCCCAAAGGAAGAAATGGGTTTAACGTAAGGGAAACCGTACCATGGAACTGGGGCAGAGTGCAGCTGTGAGTGGCGCTCTGAGCCCAGGAACCAGTCATCGAGTTGCGAGGGCTCAGGGCAGGGTGGAGGGTTCCACTCGAGCCCAACGCTCATAGCAGTCCAGTCAACCATGGCCGCAAGCTCCTCATAGGCCTCAGACTGGGCATTCACACCCGAAGGTGGGAACCCAGCCAATTACTCCATGTCCGACTGTAGCAGCCCATCCTCCTCCTGAATGAGACATTAAACTCATCCTGGGGTGATCCGCCTGACTCATCCCAGAACTCATTCGGGGAAAACGAGCGTACTGGTGAATGAAAGGTCCATGGGGGTTTATCCGCCAAATCACCCCCAGCGCTAACCATTGAGGCCTTGTGCCTGTAGGCAGAAGGACCAGGGCAGGGAGCTACTGGAGTGGCTTTCCCTCTGAAAAAAGAATGCCATGACCGCAATGGCCCAAACACGTGAGGCTACGATTCTGGCCATCAGAGGTGGAGAGATAACAACCACATCCAGGAACTGCACATAAATGGAAAGGCATATTTGAAAAGATGCTTTCCGTCAGTGCTCATTCTTTTAGAGAAAATATACTCTTTTAGTTTGCTCAAGTATAGCTGCTGAAGCACCAGGGGTGTTCTCTGCACTTATCTGTGCGAGAGGGGGAGAACTCGCTGTAATGCGGCGTATAAACAACAGTCGCGTTTAACACTTTTGCTTTGTCAGAGGTGAATGGCACAGCAGTGGATTTTATCAACACCACTCGGCTCCGAAGAACAAATCTGAATGAGTTGTTGCAAGCCGGCTCCTTTTATACTCGTATGTCCCATTCCATTTTGCGCTGCACGTGCAGGCGCTACTCCTGCAAGCAACACAAATAAACGGTTTAGAACATTTGTGTTGACACGTCCAGTGTAGACAGCCTCAAGCCACTGAGTCATGCCCGATGTAGACAGGGTGTTAGTGATACATTTCTTTTTTGATTATCCATTTACTGAGGCTAGATATATAGCCAGATCGTATAGCCAGACTTTTTACAATTGACATAAAGTCTGGTCCACTTTGTAGCTTATTATGTCCAGGAACCGCTTACTTTAACTGGAGGTTTCTTCAAAAAACCCTAAACCAAGACCAAAACTTTTGACTCTAACTCCTCCTAGAGCTTTCAAGCTACATCCACCAAATTGGCACAGACCTTCAGACTGTTCTGACTCAGGTTGCTATATCTTCTTTAACTGATCAAAGTTGCGGTTTTCTTGTCTTTCCCCAAAGACCATTATCAGTACATTATATGGAATTGCGAAAACAAAAAAAAATAATTGTTTTTCAACAAGTTTCCTAAACTGTCCTACCACTCAAATATAAAACCCTGCCCTAAGCTTACGCCATTGGCTGAGCCAGAAGCTGAGATGCAGGTCTGTTCAAATAAACAGAGAAATGTTTTGAAAGGAACACAGAGCTGCAGTGTTTACACTTTTCTTGGGAGAATCCATTTACAAAAGGTTTACTTATTACTTAAGTGTTTAAACATTGAACATTTCACACTACACCTTTAAGGGTGGAACCTTAAGGCCTATGAGCTTAAGTAATGTAGGACAAATCAAGATGTAAAGTGAGGGTTATTAGCTGGGATATTTTGTTTTTTTTATCATGCTTTATTTTTGTTTATGTGTTCAGGACTGGTGGAGGACGCAGCGGGACCTTCTGTGCCATCTGTAGCATCTGTGAGATGATCCAGCAGCAGAACATCGTGGACGTGTTCCACACGGTGAAGACGCTGAGGAACAACAAAGCTAACATGGTGGAGACAATGGTATGTTTTTAGTCATCTGTCTTGAAGTAAAGAAAACCTCATTTGAACTATTGTATGTGACAGCAGAGCTCTACCAAGATTGATGTCAAGAAGCGTCTTTTGGCTGACTGTGTAAATAAAGTTTAAGTGTATTATTGAATGGAATGTTCTGGGTTCAATACAAGTTATGCTCTAGCAACAATATCTTTGGCATGCTGCCGATTACTACAGAAAGCCATTTTGAGTAACAAAAATAGTCTTAACAGAACAGCACTTACAATGGAAGTCTGAGGGGCAAATCAGTCAAAGGGGTTTAAAATGTGAAGCAAATTTTTCTCATTAAACACAAATATTTTATGCATGTAAAAGCTTGTATACATTCGTCTGTACAAAAATGTATGTCTAAATTGTTCTTTAAGTGGTGGTAATACTGTTCTAGGTGAATTAACTCATATTGCGATATAATTCGTTTATCAACATAACATTATGTGGGTGGAAGTAAAGTTTTTCTGGTATCCTTGCATGTATAATGCAAAAGTTACTGGGTTTACACACTTTACAGGAGTTGAAAAGTTGGTATAACTTGGCACAGACAATCTTAGTAAACAATTATATCACACTAGTGTAATTTATATCTAATGTATAATGTGTAATAAGTTTATACCGGTGCAATGTCTTTCCCCAAAGACCGTTATCAGTACATTATCTTTGCTTCTTTCTACAAACAGAGGGATGAATCAGAATAGTTTTCTGTGGTAATCGACTGCATCTGTGACATGGAGCTTACCTTGTATTGAATCCAGAACAGTCCTTTAACAATCTGAAATCCATGAGAAGACTTTAAATTCTGTATTCAGATAAGATTTTCAAGTATTGCTCATGCCACTAATTTGAGTAATTGCCCCTTCTTTCTTGAGTTCTCCACTTATGTAATTTGATGGGAAAAAAGTCTTCTCCAGTGTGCACATTTTACTCAATGGGGTCTCTCCATATGGTTCCATCCACATTGGCCTTAGTTCTGTAACATGTGGAGACTACAAAGAGGTCTCATATGCAGATAGCCGATGATGTCAGGTAGTTTGTTGAAATTTCTGATGGCTCTTTCACATAAGACAGCAGTTCCTCAAGCACCCTCAGCATGTTTGAGCCAGAAGAAGAGCATTATTATTCCCTCATCCCTGAGACAGACAGCTGCAATTTCTGCAGTAGTGGTGCCATCTCCAATTCTAAGAGAACGTCTTGAACGTCTTGTGTCTAATAGGCGCCGTTGCAGGTGCAATTAGACATCTGTCTCTGCACCTCTTCTGCTGATTGCACTCGAAGCATCGCTTGCGTCAGTTGGACACAAGTGGAAAAACCAACAGCTGTGAATGCAAAATTATCCAGAATAGGAATAACATCAGGGTTTCTACGATCATGGAAAACCAGATAATATCTGGGAATTTTAAAATGGAAAAAGACATGGAAATTAAGTTTTAAAACACATGATTGTTTTTTTTTTTGCTCAGTTCTAAAATACTTAATCAGCCTGAAATTCCTATTTGTGAGTGATATATAAAATATACAGTATACAAAATAAAAATATTACATGTTTTTGAAATCCTTATCCAGTTATCCCAAAGGACTAGAAAAGGTTTTTATATATTTATAAAGCTTTTAATTTTATTACATATTAATTTTTATAAATTAATGTAGTCTAGGAAATTTCAAAAGTTTCCTATTAATGCCAAATAGGCATAAATCAGCATAAAATTCCTAGTTCTGAGTGTAATATTTATACAGCATATATATATATATATATATATATATATATGTATACTGTACATATACATTAGAGTCATGGAAATATATTGGTAAATAAGTGTGGGAATCTTGTAACATCTTGATGGCTAATGAGCCTATTTCTCCATTATGTTTTTACTAAAATAAAAATGACAGTATAATGTAATTGTAATGTATTATTAATGGTGGGGTGAAAGGGGAAATGCACTTAGATTCCCTTGAGCGCATTCGGCCTTTGAACTGGTAATTAGTTTTTGCCTTTGCTTCTGTGTTTATTTAGGAACAGTACAAATTCTGTTATGAGGTGGCTCTGGAGAGCTTGAATGCCTTCTAAACATATGAAAGGTGAAGAAGAGAGAAAAACGAGCCAGGCTATCTCAAAATGACATCACATCTCATCTCATCACAGACTGATCCTCTGGAATGACAACAGGAGAGAAAAGTTCAACAACCCTCAACTCGGTTCAGTGTAAAATACTGTATAAATAAAACAAAACCTTTTTTGCTATTTCTTTCTTCTTCTGTCAATGTCCAGCATCAGAGCGTGTATCCTGGACCGTGAAGTGATCTTGTACAGTCTTTTTCCTTTTTAGCATATGCCTTGAATGTTAAACTTCATCAATGGTGAAAAAAAAGGTTCTTTCTACATGCCAGCTGGGAATAACCAAATAGACTTTCTGCAAGCTATATGTACAGATTTAAAGAAAATACAAAAAAACATGACAAAGCTTAAGCGAATTTGCAGAGAAACAGGAGGACAGATATTTTTGTTATTCTGATGATTTTGTGGTTCCTCTCTTTGGTGCATTTTCTCTGCCTGCTATCTCATAAATGTATGCAGTTTGCCTACAGACCAACATACCGATTTTCCGTTCATTGGAATGTTGAAGCTAATTTGTTCTATTGCTATTTCTGTTTATTTTCTTTTAGTGTTTGTTCTTCATAAAATCATTCGTTGCCATTTTTGTTCTGTCTTTCTTGGTATAGGCAGTGAACGTTAAAAGATGAAACGTGTATCTAGTGTTTTCTGTTTTGTCATTTGCACTTTATACGTCTTTTACCTCCAAGGGTGAATCTCACAAAAAAATAAATAAAACTAAAATAAAAATGTAAATGCAAGAATTATATTTCAGCCCAAAATAATATATATATATATATATATATATATATATATATATATATATTATTATTATTATTTTTTTTGTTGTTGTATTTTTTGTATTTTTTTTTTAATTAAGCCTTTTTAAGACATTAAGATTTTGACAATTAAGCAGACACATTTAAACCCCCTACATTTTAAGTAATATAAATGTAATTCTTATTGAAATGTAAGTTTGTATAGTATAATTGTAATGGTATGGTAGTATTTGTTGTATTCAATTTAATTAAATGTATTTTAATTAATTAAAATCACTGTGTCCAGACAAGATCATTTTCATCTTCATTACAGTAATGAGAATGCGTTTTTGCTTTTTGTTTTTTTACATTACAGTAAAATGCATTTGTTGTGTGAGAAAATGTGCTTAACTGTCATGAAAATGTCACAATGCAAAAAAAACAACAACAAAAAAACAATACAACATATAATGTCTTATTTTTTCTTTTGATTTTGTGGTTAAAATATGAACTGGGTACTTCTTTGTGAGATTCACCCCCCCCAAACAGTATGTATTTGTAAATCCTGCTGCATCATTTGATTTGTGCCATACTCTCATGTTTAAACAGTAAACATATAGTAAACATAAGACCACCAAACCACAGACAAGATCAGGAACATTTAGTAACCGCACACAACGATTTCAACCAATAAAAAAGCTGGCATTAAAACAAAACTATTTTTTGCTAAACTAATATTTGGTTGAGAGATTCCTTAAGCTTTCTGAAAATATTATCCCTTACTGTCTACAATTTTCAAAGTAATAAAAACAAAAGCAGTTGAAATCCAAATCCAAACCTTTGCACGAAAACTGTGACAACTTTGATTTCAGTTTCTTGAACTGCTGAAACATATGTGTAACATATTGACATGATGGTTATGGCACTTCCAACTGAAGTTTTTTTAGTCAGAAATGCTCTATTTAGAGTGAAAGGAAAAGAGAATAGTTCTGATTTATAATGTAAATGATTTGTGTCTTTTTATTTGATTTCATGAATTCACTGCCTGCTTTTTGTTTGACTGCTATATTTTAATGTATTTGTACTTTTCATTGTGTTCATTTATTATTTATCATTTGTTTGTCTAGCAAAGTGGTATGTAGAGCTGGTGATTTGATTTCATTGCCATGGTGGTTCTGTTGCTTGGAATTGTGATAACAATAATAAAGGGACCAAAATGTTGAACAGCAAATTTTCATCAGTGTTGAAGTTCTGTTCTTTCATTGAAGCAGTGAAGGGTGAGTTCCCAACAAACGAATGATCCCTCAGTCCCCAGTAATGATAGTTGAACATTTGCAAAGCTTTACAATCCCACGTATACTGGAGAGAACTATTAGTGTCGTTTTCAGAGGCATTTGTGCATGAACATATCATGCATTTGTTTATTTTTAATAATTGTAATAAAAAAGAACTAATGCTCTAACACAATGTACAGTACTATACCGTACTATAACAATGTTGTAAAAAGTCATTTTGTGCTTCTAGTGTGACCAAATAGAGTTGAATAATATCTAATCTAGTACAGGTAGTATGATAGTATGCTATTCCAAACAAAACTAGTGACACTTTCAAACAGGTATCCCCAAACACCCATCTGCCATTGGTCAAACAAACAAACTCATGCCATTGGTTGAGCCAGAAGTCGACATTTCGGAACAGCTCAAAACAGAGTAATGGTTTGATAGTGCCACAAAGCCAGCAATCTGTGATAAGTGTGATTTGGAGGTTATAATTTTATCCCTCTAACATTACATTTTACTCCAATGATGTTAGCTTTAGGTTTGGGGTTTGGGTCGGGAGTACAGTTTATAAAATATGTATTCCTCTTCACTGTATTACAGCATGTACAGCTGAAAACAACTCACTACACAACTTGCATTTGGCACCCCTCCATAGACATTTCACCCGGAAAATGGAGCTCACATGTGCTAGGGATGGGCGATGCCACTTATTTTCTATTCGATCCGATACCAATATTTTCAAGTCCAATATCGTCGAAACCAATACTGATACCGATACTTCTGTTAAATGTATATTTTTGCGAATACTTGGTATAAAATGGGTAATTTAAAATAATAATTTTTGTCATTATTCAAGTCATTATTATTATATTTTTTTAAAAAATTATTAGACTTCTGTTTTGTTTACCCTTACAAAAATTAACCATTTCACTACAGTAATACAGTATAGTTTAACCATGATATTTATGTACCACACAATTAGCCATGGTTACTACTACAATATTACTGTAGTAAATCAATGGGTTCAATGGTATAGTAACTTCATGTTAAATATGTATTTAAATGAATAGGTGTCATTATTGTTTCTACTTTTTAATACTTGATTATTAGTCTAACTAATAAACTAATTCATAATACGTAATAAACTGTTATATGAGTGTAGAAATGTTCACGATAACTTGTATTACCATATATAGCCTACATACAATTTTATGTTTTTTTATTATTTCTTTTATGTAACATTATACGCTTTTCTGTGTAGAGTGAAATTGTTTTCCTACTTAGAAATATAAATTATTTGATATCACGAGAAAAAGGCACCACGGACAGCAGTAAAGGGCAAAACAAAGGAAAAAAAGAGCAGGGGTGCAATAACATGCAGTATTTTCAAAAAGTTGAATTGCATATGTTACATTTAAATGTATATACATATATTAAACGTAAATAGGAAATAAATATGCAGTGCAAATTATAGTTTCTCCAGGGATGCTTGTGTGCCAGACGCTGGAAATGTCCCGCCCTTTACTGAAACGGAAAATATGATTGGTTGGCAAATATCCAATCGCGTCAGAAATGAACGTTCTGATTGGTGGATCAGTTCAGTCTGACTGTCTGTCTTGCCAGTGCTCTCTAGTGCATCTCCGATCGCGTTTAGAGAGAATCTCTGCACATATTTTTAAATAATAATAAAAAAAGAAATTTCACTCAATGGTGTTGCGGCATCACGTTATTAGATTAAAAAAGTTCCGGGTCAAATGCTCGTTGTTCTGGCGGCCATACGTATCATCAGTTATTTCATGTGGGCATACGCAATATTCTAAAACTGATAGGAGGGCATATGACGTATAGACTACACACCAGAAGCTGTTTCTCTGATTTTCTATTTTGTTTCTATCAAACAAGAGGGCGCTGATCCCTCTTGTTTGAACGAGTTTTGTGACGGCACAAGCGCTTGTGTTTTCCAGCATTTATGAAGTTAAGATGAGTAGAACAAACAGTTCCCATCATGCACAAGTATTTGCTAATATAGCCTAATCCTTTTTATTTCACTTTGAAGCTTATGATTGTTGTTCGTGGTAACCAAATAATAATACTCCTAGTTACAATAAATAAATACATTATTTAGAATCAATATTTTTGTGTGAGGATCGATATTTTCGATACAACATCAGTATCAGAAGAAAAATAATGATTTATGCTGAAATTATTTAATAATGTGAGAAGAAATAAATCGCTGAACAGCAGAAATCCAGAGTCCAGCAGGGGTCTATGTCCTTCATGTAGGCCAAAACCAGTTTCTCAAACGACTTCATGACCACAGACATGAAAATGACAGGTCTGTAGTCATTAAGTCTTGTGATTTTGTGTTTTTTGGGGACCGGAATGATGGTGGAGCGTTTGAAGCTGCAGGGAACTTCACACTGCTTCAGTGATCTATTGATGATTTGTGTGAAATTACAGGCAGGTGAAATACTGTCTAGACCTGAAGCTTTCCTTGTCTATTGTTTCCGAAATACCCGGCACACATCATACTCACAGATCATAAGTGCCGATTGAGTAGCAGGAGGAGGGAGGTTCCAGGAGGTGTTGGGGTGTGTGTGTGTGTGTGTGTGTGTGTGTGTGTGTGTGTGTGTGTGTGTGTGTGTGAAGTGAAACATGAGACTGGGCTTTTCAAACCTGCAATAAAACACATTCAGTTAATCAGCTATTAGTTGACCTTCTACAGAGCAAGGGGGAGGTGTCTTGTACTTGGTGATGCTTTTTAGGTCTTTCCACACAGATGCAGGACAGTTGGCAGAATTTTTTTTTCTCAGTTTTTCAGAGTAGCTTCTTTTAACTATTCTGATTTCCTTAGTATGTGTGTCCTTTGCCTGGTTGTACAATGTTTTATCACCACTTCTGTATGCAGCGTCTTGGGCATGACAAAGCTATCTGAGTTTTCCTGTAAAACATGGTTTATTGAATGATAAAAATGTCCTAGTGGGGATGCACACATCCTCTCAGAAACTGACATATGTTGCCACAGTATCTGTGAGCTCATCCAGGTCTGTGGCTGCAGCCTCAAAAACACTCCAATCAGTGCAGATAAAACAGGCTTGTAGTTCCAGCTCTGCTTCATTGGACCATCTCTTTACAGTCATACCTACAGGCTTAGCTTATTTCATTTTCTGCTTGTAGGTCAGGAGAAGATGAACCAGACAGTGATCAGAGAGTCCTAAAGCTGCACGTGGGACAGATCAATATGCATCCTTTATAGTGGTGTAATAGTGGTCCAATATACATCATTTCTTTCTCTGGTGGGGCATGTGATGTGTTGTTTGTATTTTGGCAGTTAACGGGTTAGGTTAACTGTATTCAAATCTTCCAGAATAATGATTGGTGTTGTTGCTCGGTGTATGTGATGTGATCAGCCAGCTGTTGCTATGCTGCGTTCATGCATGCTTGTGGCGGGACATAAACTCTCACCAGAATAAATAAGGAAAATCCCAAGGTGTGTAGAAAGGATTACAGTTGATGAAGAGCATCATCAGCGCATCTTCTTCAATGCTGTTGTAACTGTACACCAACTTTCATTGACGTAGAAGCATGTTCCACCCCCTCTCTGTGATGCGATTTACTCTGAACAGCTGGAAGCTCGGCAGATGTAACGCGCTGTCCGGAATGACTTCACTCAACCAGGTTTCCATGAAAAACGGAGTTAGAAAAGTCCTTATATGGTTGAATGAACAGAAGTATTTCTTCAGTTTTGTTGGCAAGGGAGCAGACATTCGCCAGATGAATGCTCGGCAGTGGAGGCCTAAATCAGCGCTGACAAAGCTTCACAAGCGCGCCGTCTCTCTTCCCTCGCGTGCATATTTTGTAGAGCACCATTGCACCTCAAAAGAATTTCTAAAAGATTTCTAATAAAATGTCTGAATAATCAAACACCGGCAAAATTATCAGGTATGCTCTGCCGAATATTCAAACAGTTCATCCCTGGTGAAAGTGATCGGGAAAGAGTGACAAAAAACAAAAAGAAAAGTAACACAAATGCAAGAGAGCTCCACACCGAAGCAGCTGTAACCACTCCTGGTCACCCCGCTCCATACGGGACTCGAACCAACGTCTCCAGCATGGGAGGCTAAAGGCTACAGCCTCTAGCATCAGTCGCTAGTGCACCTTTTGAGGTTTACACACTGCACAGCTATCTACCAGCTGGCTCCCGTTACACAGCCATATGTGGTGCCATCATAATGTAAGTCAAATGTGTACAGAACAGGCCAAAATGTACATTTAAGTACATTGTGATAAGTGGTTGCCAAATATATCTATCTAGTGCATGTTTACATAGAGAAACATATGTAAAAAGAAAGAAACATTTTTGTGTAAAAAAAGGTCCCTAGTTCTTTAAAAGTGCATTTTTACCACCAATCTATTTCCCTCCAAAACTAATTTATTTGAAAGACTACAAAATTAGCCCTTAAAAATGGTAAAATGTTTTGTGGCTATGTAATGATGGTTGTTTCATTGCTATAAAGTTCTGGTGGTACTGTATTCCCGCCTGCCTGTCGCACAGATCACTTCATAGTGGCTGTCAGTCCATTCCGTGTGCCACAGGGCATTATCTATCAAATCTACAAATTATTAATCCCCCTCTCGCAGTAAGGCTGTTGCAAGGCAGGTCAGTTCTGATGAAATATTAACACTGTTTATAAACATTATTATTTTACACCTGTGGTATATGTTGGTAACCTATGGAGAGCTGCTGTCATATCACTCAAAGTAAAGCACTGAGAAAGTACTGCTTTGATCTCACAGAAAATGACATGTGAAGTTACATTTGGGTACTCTATGTTGCTTTTATTAAAGATTACTTGCTCGAAAAGATGAAAAATGTATTCTAAATGATCATAAGTGAATGGACTTTAAACAAGTTGACAGTATGTCAATGCATTTGTGAGTATGGCTGTATCCAGAAAAGAATACTAATATACCATTCTTACTAATTCTGCAGGATATAAAATAAAGTTCTTTAGTGCACAATATAAATGCTTATAGTTTAAATTATAGGAGTTTCTCTTATACCTTTCTCTACAAGAAAATATCACAAACAAAGAAGCCTTCAAATTTGGGTTAAATTCAGGTTGATCGAGTGTTGAACATGCAATAGATCCGAACCGATTTATTTCATCATAATTTGTTTGTCATAATTTTTATAATGGAGTGACTATTTGCACCCAAAGGGAAATATCATCTAACACACAGTGCAGCTGTTTGCATCCCAATAGTCTGCTGTAACCACAGAAATATACAACAAACTAGACAATAGATGTTGCTACAGTGATGTGGGGTGTAAAGTTAGTATGAATGTGCAGTGTTGTTCTAGTAACCGCGGTTTGAATCCACCTTTTGTCACACTCTTTTTCCCATTTGATTTCCCATTTCCACTCTTAATATTTCCTTTAATACTAAAAATAATAGATAGTAATTAATATAAATGTTGATATAATCACAGTGATTTGATCATGGTGAATGTCGAGTAGTGCAGAGAATGGTCTGATCCAGAGGTCTGTCGATCGCATTCGGCCCCGCAGCTCGGCATCGCTTGTATGTAAATTGCATCACTGTATTACTGTAGTAATATTGTAGTAACCATGTTTTTAGGCAGGTACCATATATTTAATGCAATTAATCATGGTATAACTACAGTAACATTTTGTTAATAAAGTAACCATGGTTAATTTTGAGGTAAATTTACAACAAAATACCATGGTGAAACTGCTTACTGTAATAAAACCAAGGTTATTTTTTTCTAAGGTAATGTTAGGGTTAGGTATAGAAGTAGTGGTAAATGTGGTGTGTCTGTGGGACTCTAAATAAACACATTAAACACACTGCAGTTATACCCATATACTATATTAGTATTTAAATATAGGTGCAAATAGCATGACACCGCAGAGACTCCTAGCATGTGGAGGCTCATGCTACTCTCCGCGATCCACGCACAACTTACCATGTGGCCATGTAGAGCGAGAACCACTAGTCGTGACCACGAGGAGGTTATCCCATGTGACTCTACCCTCCTTATCAACCGGACCAATTTGGTTGCTTAGGAGACCTGGCTGGAGTCACTCAGCACACCCTGAATTCGAACTCGTGACTTCCGAGGTGGTAGTCGGCATTCACAAATCGAGAGAAATGGACCTGAAACACACACACCTTTCGTGTGAGTTGTATGAGATATCAGCTGTTGCTCTACAAGGACGCTGCACTTGACAGAATTGGCTGTTCTAAACGTGTTCTCTCCTGTGTGAGAGTTTTATGATGTTGGGTCTTGCAGAGTTCTTTCACTTTTACAGGAAATGGCGCGTTTTGAGCGTAGACATCCTGGTGCCAGCCTCACACGTCCGCCTTGCACAGATACCCCTGTACATATGGGCAATTCCTACAATTCTGTGACATTTAAATCCACATTACAAGTGTTTGTGGTATTTATGTTGTTTAATTTCACCAAATTACAATTTTGATAGGCTTGTTAAAAATAATAAAGACTTTTTATTATGTTAAACACTTCTTTTGGCTTAAAAGTTAAATTAAATAATTGAAATCCTTTTCTTTTGCACTTCCATTGTCATTTCCTCATGTCCCAAAAGCTGCATGTGAAACATCTTTGACAAAAATAAATGCTAAATCATAGGATTTTAAATTTTCCCCACATACAGTTAAGAGTTTAGTGTTACATTCTCTCAGTAACACGTATCAATTTGTGGTAAATGTGTAATTTTAACAAATTGTTTGAGGGTTTTTTTGTGTCCCTTGATCTATTGTGCACCCTGTTATGTGTCATGATACTATGACATTTTATTGAAGATATATGTTAGGAAATGACATCACTCACACTGGAGGTGTACATCACTCATTCTGCAAAATGACCGAGTTATTTGAAGTTTATAACTATATTGTTTTATTTATGTTGACTGGCTTAACATGTCACATGACAGTGAGCCGATTTGCTTACAGATAACAAGTTAAAGAACCTATCAGCTTGTGCCACATAGAGATTCATGGCTGAACTTTGTCATTTATAAGCTTGTTTGTGCGTGATTAAATTGTGCGGTTGCTCAACTGAAAGAGCATTGCACTTATGATACAAATATGAGTCCTTTATATGAGACGACATGTGAGCAGAAAGTGTGACATAAGCACCAAAAAAAGCATGTGGTTCCTCTAGCATTTGTATTTTCCCATCTCTCATTTGCTTTCTGACACTATTGGTTAGGTTTAGGTTTAAGGTTTAGGTTAGGGAGGTAGGTTTGTTGATTTAAAACTTAAAACCTTTAAAAAACTTAAAAAAAAATAATTTAACTCACTTTTAACACCAAACAGTGGACATTTCACTCCAGAACTGCAGCAATATGCGTAATGAACCACTTGAAGTCATACTGCAAAAACATGGTCAAAGCCATGTACATAAAAAAAAAAAGGATATAAATATATACAGCCGTGGCCAAAAGTATTGACAGTGACATAAATGCTTTGTTTTGCAAAATTTGCTGCTTCAGTATTTGTAGATTATTTTATCACATGGTTCTATGGTATACTGGAAAACAATGATAAGCATTTCATAAGTTTTAAAGGCTTTTATTGGTAAAAACACTCAGCTTCTGGGCCAAATCCTGACTGATGGCGATCCATTCTTGCCTTATTAGTGCTAGGATTTGATCACGGTTTGTGGGTTTCTGTTTGTCCACTCGCCTTTTGAGGATTGACCACAGGTTCTCTACGGGATTAAGATGTCAATGTAATGATCTCCGAGCCACTTCATTATCACTCTTGCCTTGTGACATGGTGCTCCATCATGCTGGAAAATGCACAGATCATCACCAAATTTCTCTTGGATAGTTGAGAGAAGTTGCTCTTGTAGGAACGTTTTGATACCATTCTTTATTCATGGCAGTGTTTTTGGGCAGAATCGTGAGAGAGCCCACTATCGGACTATCAATTTTTCAGATGTCCCAAACAGTCGGAAGGGGGCTTCATCAGAGAAAATAACGTTGCACCAGTCCTCTGCTGTCCAATCCTTGTACTTCCTGCAGAATTTCAGTCTGTCCTTGATGTTTTTTATTGGAGAGAAGTTGCTTCTTTGCTGCCCTTCTTGACACCAGGCCATTGTCCAAAACTCTTCTCCTCACTGTGCGTGCAGATGCACTCACACCAACCTGCTGCCAATATTGAGCAAGCTCTGCACTAGTGGTGACATGATTCTGTAGCGGATTCCTCAGGAGGAGACGGTCCTGGCACTTGCTGGACACTCTGGGACATCCTGAAGCCTCCTTCACTGCAGTTGTACCCCTCTCCTTGAAGTTCTTGATAATCCGGTAAATGGTTATTTTGGGTGCAATATTTTTTGCAGCAATTTCCTTGCATGTGAGGCCATTTTGATGCAAAGCAATGATGGCGGCAAGTCTTTCTTTAGAGGTAACCATTGCTAACAAGAACACAATGATTGGAATAATTTCTTCCCTCCTTCTATAACAATCAGTCTGCTCTTATAATCCAATCAGAATGATAGAGTGATTTCATCTGACTAGTACTTGTTCACAATTTCCCAGGTGCTGCTGATATGATTAGTGAAATTATGTTGGCTGGTCGTTTTTTGCCAGGGCCAAAAAACAGTGAAATTTGGGTTTTTGTGATAAAGTTAATATTTTTGGCCAATGAAGCTTTTTGCAATTATTAAAAATGCATCTGATCACTCTGCACAATAATCTAGAAACAATGTGAATCAACACCACAACAACTGAAGCAGAAAACTTTGCAAAACACAAAATTTGTCACTGCCAATACTTTTGGCCACGGCTGTATATATATATATATATATATATATATATATATAAAAAACCGATCAGCCACAACATTAAAACCACCTGCCCAATATTGTGCGGGTCCCCCTCGTGCCGCCAAAACAGCGCCAACCCACATCTCAGCATTCTGAGATTATATTCTTTTTACCACAATTGTATAGAGAGGTTATAAAGTTACTATATACTCAGATAACTGCTCTGTACAATTATATGCATTTGTATATATATATTATTATTATTATTTTGTTTTTATTTGTATTTTTTTATCTAGTGGTTAACATTTTGGTTTACTTTTGCGAATGATCACAAGTCACAAGCTAATTTAAAATGACCATAATCATTACTGTTCTCTTTGGTTCAGGCTGTCTTGAAACTGCAATGCTTGACCTCTTTGGCATGTTTATCAAGCATATGATAAACTTCAAAGCCATCACAGATGTCCAAGGGACTCAAGATGGCGCCGAGTATGGCTGCTGCGTTGCGAGCTCCGACACAACACTGCAGTTTATTGTTTGTTTTCTTTACAGTTTTAAGTTTTTTTGTCTTGGATGTTTTTTGCCTTTTTGTATACAACAGACAAACGCTTTTGGACATTGGTTCTACAATTACACACCGAAAACCAGACTTCAAATTCCTTAATGCCGATCCGCTGTTTACAAACACGCCAGCGGAGCCCTTTGTCTGAGCTGCCCGGCCGCGGAAACGCAGAAGGAAAAGGGGAAAAAGAGCCGCCGTTCTCATCAGAGTAAGACATTGCGCAAATTGACCCCTGCTATCCAGTATACTACTGGCAAATGTTCAGTCTCTGGACAACAAGTGTCCACATCACTGAGGAACTCACATGGTCCTACATTGAGGCCACAGCACCTCTTCTTCATGAGACGGCTGAGGAAGTTTGGAATGAACCACCACATCCTCACACGGTTCTACACCGGTACTGTAGAGAGCATCCTGACTGGCTGCATCACCGCCTGGTACGGCAATAGCACCGCCAACAAACGCAAAGCCCTGCAAAGGGTGGTGCGAACTTCCAGACACATCATTGGAGGTGAGCTTCCCTCACTCCAGGACATATATACAAGGCGGTGTGTGAAAAAAGCTCGGAGGATCATCAGAGACTCCAGCCACCCGTGTCATGGGCTGTTCTCACTGCCACCATCAGGCAGGCGGTATCGCAGCATCAGGAACCGCACCAGCCGTATTGTGTTGTGTAAGTATGTGTACATTTGATATGTAAATTGTGTTGTATAAATATGTTGTTTATTGTAATTGGTATATGTCTCGTCACTGTCATGACTGCTATGTTGCTCGGAACTGCACACAAGACTTTCACATACTGTTGCACTTGTGTATATTGTAGTGTGACAATAAAGTGATTTGATTTGATTTGATTGATTTGAGATGATACGATCATAGTAACTCTAACACCTCCACTGAACTCAGCCTGCAGGTTTGTATTAACACCATGCTGGATATGGTTACAATGTGTGCCAACTTGCCCGTGAAGTAAGTAAATAAAGTCATATAACATGGGTATGATCTACACTATGCTATCTGAATAGAAACACCATTGACTTCTAGTATTTTTAAATGAAAAAAAAAAGGTAACCACCATTATTATTATTTATAATATATAGAGATAGAGATTTGAACCAGCAATAGTAACAGTGACTCTTGCCTTAGCAAGCAGCACTAATTAAGATATTGAATGTAATTTGTGAACAATTTTCCACATTTTCACATTTGTAATGGATCTTATTTGTTCAGTAAAGTGTAAAATGACAAATGTATAAATCATCTCAAAGCCATTACTGGATATAATTTATTAGACAGCCTGTACAATTACATTATAAATGACAATCTGTTAAGAATCATTTGTAAGATAATTACAAAAATATTTCCTCTGCCAATCCCTTAATGTTCAATCATTTCAAATTCAATTCTTAATCTGGGCGTGCAACTAGGAATCACACATCCACTAGGAATTCCTAATTTAATTTGCCAAGGTTACCCATTTGGCACATAACACAACATTATGCTGAGCGGCATGAGATGGCAACTGATTTGGGTCAAGCACAGAGACTTCTCTCTCTCTCTCCGACCTTGAAAGCATTGGAAGTGGTCAGAGAGATGCGAGGTGCCCCTGTCTGTCAGGCTTTGGTGTTTTCTGTAGTTCTTGGCAGAGAGGCAGGACTGTTTGGAGAGACTCGGAGGTAGGCGACCCATGACTGTAGGCTTCGGGTCTTGCAGAGGGTGACTGATTCTGATACAAGTGGAGGTCGGCCAACAGATTTATAAATGTCTCCTAACTCACGGGCCACGGGGAGGAATGCTTCAGAGTGTCAGCCATCATTGATTCTGGCAAGTAATGGATTGAGACAGGTTGGAAAAGAGGAGGGACATGAGGGAAATATGAAGGGGAAAGAGGGAAATACAGTACCGAAGACCAGAAGTGACAGAGACAAGAAAACTGTGGGAAAAGGAAAGAGGAGCTCATAAATTGTTCTTTTTTATAAGCATTAAGGCACAAATCCAATGTTTTTGTGTAGCCAAGTGGAGAAATTTCATGTAATTTAATTCAAGTCTGAAATTGGATGTGGCCCCTTTAAGAACCAGAATTTTGCGACACCTGCTTTCCAGTTCTCTCTTGTGTTGCCAGAGTTTTGCAACACCTGTTCTGTGGCACTCTCTCGAGTTAGAAAAGTGAGAACATGTATTACACAAGACAGCGTTTTGTTCATCGTTTGAGATTTCTTTGGGTAAAAATAAACTGTCACACAAGATGCTTATAAATTGCATTAAATATGTGTTCAGAAGAGTCCGGTGTTAAAACTGAGTGTTTGTAATGGATCATTTTTGAATGGATGTGTATGGATGTGTGGAGTGTGACCATGTTTTGGCACACATGTGAGAACTGGGTATGTAAATTTAGTAATAGTCATATCTTATTTAATGATTTATAGGCCAGAGTGTTTTCCAGTTTAGTGAATAAGTGTAATGGGTGTTATATGTGAAAATATGATAATTCTATTGGTTTAAACTGTTATACATGTCCTTAAAGCCTGGTTCAAAACTGCATAAAAGGCTTTAAGTGATTTAAGCATGTTTAAGAATGAATTAAGGTGATGTATGCTGAAGCATATGGCTAGGCTAACACCCTGTTTGTATTTTTATTTGACATTAGCCTCTACCGTATTTCATTCTACCTTATTTAATTTCTGTTTTCCATTACCTTGTTTCATACTTTACATAGTATAGGGATAATCTCCTCAACAACTACCAAGCAGCATCCACTTAGATGATTGCACCAGAACACCCAACAGCTATTGATGTAGAGGAGAGTAGAGTGATGTAGCCAATTCAGGGATGGGGATTGGGGATTATTAGGAGGCCATGATAGATAAGGGCCAATGGGGGGAATCTGGCCAGGACACCAGGGTACACCCCTACTCTTACAAGATTTGCCCTGGGATTTTTAATGACCACAGAGAGTCAGGACTTTGCATCCAAAAGACAGTGCTTTTTTACAGTATAGTGCCCCCATCACTATATTGGTGCATTAAGACCCACACAAATCACAGGGTGAGCACACCTTGCTGGCCTCCCTAATACAAACTCAAGCAGCAACCTTGGTTTCCTCAGGATGTCTCCCATCCAGGTACCAGCCAGGCTCAACCTTGCTTATCTTTAGTGGGCAACCAGGCAAGAGCTGTTGGGTGATATGGCTACTAGAATGATTTTAGATGAAGAAATTACGACCTACATGAAGAAATTACGACCTACTGATTCTGAATTGACAGTGAGATCAGTCTGTAGAAATTGTGATACCAATTTCTTTTTGAAATTACTGACATTTTTTTAATAAATAATTACAATACAAAAATGAGGTACAAATCTAGCTAGCCCCTATCAATAGCTTAATTTTGGATAGATTTGCATGTCACTTGCATCAGTGTTATCCATTCTGGCATTTATTTATTTATATTTCAATAAATTGATGTATTATGTTTTATTATGTTTATTTAATGTTTATCTCAAGAAATGAAAAACATTTACATTTTAAAACAAGGTTGAAAAAAATTGCAAACCACATATAAAAGAGTAAATTATATGATACTTAATATAACTTAATTCATAAGAATCCTCAAAAGACTAAGGAGAAGGAAAGTTCTTAGCATATATTATAAGAAATTCATAAAGAAAAATGGTATCAAACTAAAAACATTTTATGTTTAAAGAAAAAAATATTAAGATGAATCTGGCCCCTGAGATGGACAAGCAATAATTTTTGATTGTTACACAAATTGTGTTGCTGACGATGTTTATCAATCTCAACCATTCCAAAGTTACCAAAGTTATTATCAAAATATCATTAAAAAAAAACATCTTTCATTAATTTATGAAAAATACAAGTTTATCAATGCCTACAAACTAACATGTAGTTCCAAACTAGCTAGCCCCTGCTGGGTGATCACTTAATTTAGGATAAATCTGTAACTTTGTTTCTTACAACAGGGTTCATTCCTGGTGAGTTTGTTTTGTATTTATTTACTTTTGATTTAATGTATTTATTTATTTATTTATTTTTACTGTTTATCACAGGGAAATAATTACATCTTTTCTGATATATCACAAATATTGAAGCAGGTTTAAAAATATATAAAAAATACATATAAATTAAATTAAAAATAAAATAGAATAGTAAATTAAATGGCTCACATAATACTTAGTTTAACCTCCTGTGGCCAGATTCACAAAAATCATCCTAAGAAAAGAAAAAATAAATTTTTAGGATATATTATGAAGTATCTTGCAATAAATGTCAATATATATATATATATATATATATATATATATATATATATATATATATTAAACATTCTAAAGAAGTCTTTCTGGGAATACAAAATATTAATAATTGTACTTAAGATTTTTTATTGCCCTGAAGAATATTTTGTGAATCTGGCCCCTGTGGTGGACAAAGTATGTTTTTTGTTGGTTAAGCAGCTTCATTCACTGACCCTTTAATTAAAAATAAAAACATTTTCACGTTTTAAAGCGTTTCGCCTCACCCTATTCTGAGAAAGTTGCAAAACTGGCACAAGATCTAATAAGATGGCACTGCCACAGCCAATGTTCTAGTAGCGAACTTACTGCAGAAAAATGATGATGATGATGGTGATGATGATCATAATGTTGAAGCTTCTGGTCCATGCCACAGCATCATTATTAGATCAACATTTATCATATTACAATCCAAAAGCCTGTCAAAATGATCCCTGTAGATTTAGTGATGGTGGTGTAGTGGGCTAAAGCACTAAACTGGTAAGCAGAAGGTTGTTGGTTCGATCTCCACACCCACCACCATTGTGTCCTTGAGCAAGGCACTTAACTCCAGGTTGCTCCAGGGGGATTGTCCCTGTAATAAGTGTACTGTAAGTCGCTTTGGATAAAAGCATCTGCCAAATGCATAAATGTAAATGTAGATTTCCTAACTTCTGCGCTGTACATGTTTGATGTACATGGGTTTGATGACAAAAAGTACAATGCAATTTAGCACAATTTAGCTACATGGTTTGTGCTATCATGGTATAGACTCTTTAGTGTACCGTATGACGGACAGCATTGTGTAAGCATACACAATATGCAATATGCGGGCTGCGGCGAGCTTTTTACACCTCTAATAGAAGCTGACAAAAACAGCATTTTAGCCGTGTTGCATAAGGTCACTATGATAATGGTTATTCAACACCATAATTGCATGTGCCACAAGATAGCAATTTTCTTTGAACACAATCTTTTGTGATTAATTTTAAGTCGTGCAAGCTGACTGTGAAGGTCTGATGCCAGTCCCGATGCATCTTCTATGATCAGGCGGCAATTTTTGCCAGAAGTTACTGTTCCCTAAGTAATTGCCTCTCAAAGATGGACATGCTAATTTAATTGTGTAAATCTGTGTGTCTTGTTTTGTGCTTGCTGCTGGGTGCTTCACACCTGATGAGGAAATGTTTGTGTTGAAGGGCTCACAGTTGCCAAGTGACGTGATTAAATTGTATGGTGTATGAGTTGTCCTGAAAGTCTTTAAGACTATCCAATTACACATCTTTCACGCACACAATTTTGCTGTGACCTAAAGAGGGGATGAATCTGTATTTTGCATTATTTCATTAAATAAATCTGAAATACTTGATTTTGATTGGTTATTCGCAGCATTCATCATTCTACCGCTAAACTGTAAATTTGAAAGTCGTCCCAGGCAAACCATTTCCTAAATAACTGTGCTAGTTTCAAATCACGTGTAGCACTCTACTAAGTTCAATATGAATAAAAAAATTATAATGCCAGGACATGAACCCCAGGTGATGGTCCAATCACCTGAGGATGGAGACTCCACATCCACCCCTCCTGTGTTCATGGCACCATCATTTCTCACGATTCTTTTCATCACACATCTCTATTGTTGAAATGACCAGCTCGTCCGCCGAGCTTTCTGTCCTGCTGGACTGAGAGTGTTTCTCTGCTCCGATATCATTTAGATCTGCCAGTTGATGATGCTTTTAGGGGCTGGGTTTCATCACAGTGTCATTGAGCAGCCAGGTTGTCGCCACCCACTGTCCTTTGTGACTTCATCAAACCGGGTCAGAGAACGTGCAAAGCCCCCTCTCGAAACACTGACACCTCAGCGGTACGAGTTATAAAAAAAATAATAAAAGGAATTGAATCACAGGCTTCTCCCGCTGCATTTGTTATTGGTTTATGTGTAGAGCGATGAAATTGTGAAAGTTATAAATGTGAATGGAAGGGCAGGGCAGCGGTGAAGCTCCATTACTAAACTGGAGTGGAGCTCCTATAGCAAAAACAAAATCAGCTGAACAAGGTTTCAAAACCAAGCAAGCTGACTTGCTGTCTACTCTCTACATAGACAGCTTCCTTCTAAGGGGACGTTCACACTAAACAAATCCTTGTGCCAAAAAAAGCTAGATGAAGTGTTACGATTTACAAATGGAGTAGAGAGCAGGTGTCAAGTTGTTGTTTTTTTTTTTACTGTCACAGACTCTAAAAATGCTACGTTAACATGCAGTACAACACTCAGAGATGTCCATGTAGTGCATTTATATCATTTAAGAAAAAATCTATTGAAAAACTGCACAGATGCCAAAACGTGTTCGGTTTGAACAGCTCATAAGGCAAAACGCTAAAATGCAACCTCACAAATTACAGATTTGAAACACTCCAGTAAATTGTAGTAAAATACAGGGTTGAATGGTCATTGAGCTTGATGAATCCAATCATTATTTGTAATATACAATATTTGTAAAACATTGAGAAAATGGAATGAGATTATGCACTTGTCTTCAAACCATACTGAAAAAAATAATTTGAATGATGTCACTTCCAGTGTGTCACCAATTTAAGAAACGTTATATATTTTGTAATGGAAAAAATCATGCTCTAACAGGGTTGAATGCAAAATGTGGGACACTGCAAATTTTTATATATATATACTGCGGCCAAAAGTTTGGAATAATTTACAGATTTTGCTGTTTCGGAAGGAAATTGGTAATTAATTCACCAAAGTGGCATTCAACTGATCACAAAGTATAGTCAGGACATTACTGATGTAAAATACAGCACCGTCACTATTTGAAAAAGTCATTTTTGATCAAATCTAGACAGGCTCCATTTCCAGCAGCCATCACTCCATCACCATATCCTTGAGTAATCATGCTAAATTGCTAATTTGGTACTAGAGCAAACACTGCTAAAAGCTATTTGGTTCATTAAATCAAGCTAAATATTGTCTTTGTGTTTGTTTTTGAGTTGCCACAGTATGCAATAGACAGGCATGTCTTATTAGGTAAAAAGAAAATGGCAAATAAACAGCGTTCTCTAGAAACTCGTCAGTTAATCATTGTTTGAGGAATGAAGGCAATAAAATGCTTGAAATTGCCAAAAAACTAAAGATTTCATGCAAAGGTGTACACTACAGTCTTCAAAGACAAAGGACAACTGGCCCTAAGGAGGACAGACAGAGATGTGGAAGGCTCAGATGTACAACTAAACAAGAGGATAAGTACATCAGAGTCTCTAGTTTGAGAAATAGACACCTCAAATGTCCTCAGCTGACAGCTTCATTGAATTCTCAACACCAGTTTCATTTACAACAGTAAAGAGAAGACTCATGAGTGCAGGCCTTATGGGAGGCCTTATTGAGCTTTTGTGGGATCAGCTAGACTCTAAGGTTCGTGAGAAGTGCCCGACAAGACAGTCACATCTATGGTAAGTGCTACAGGAAGCGTGGGGTGAAATGTCACCAGAGTATCTGGACAAACTGACAGCTAGAATGCCAAGGATTGTCGTGGCTTCTGCCACCTGTGTGAAAAATCACTTTCTCTTGGGTTAAGTCTTGGGGTTTTGATGCCAGAAGATAGACTTAATTATCAGAGATAAAAAAGCCAAGTTGCTCTGCAGAGAAACTTTTTGCACCTGCTTAAATACATATGATCTACCAAGGTGTGGCTAGTACATTCCACACATGACACCACCATCCATCACATTTCCAGTATATTGTTTCTCAAGAAATGAACAGGAAATGTCCGTGGAGAGGCTTCACCATATGTCTTCTCTAGTGTCAACACAGGAGACTTGTATACCATATGTGAGCACATTCCATTCTTACACAGGCACACACAGCAAGATACATGCTTGACCACCAGAAACAATTGTAGAATAAAATGGCTATATTTACACTGATTATACTTGAATCATTTATATTTATCTTTCCACAGGATCTGCAAAGCTGTCATTGCTGCACGTAGAGGATTTTTTGATGAGAACTCTTTGAAGTAGTTTAAGAAGTTCTGAAAAAACTTTCAAACTGTAATAGTAATTTTTCATGTTATGAATGTCCTGACTATACATTGTGATCAGTTGAATGGTTAAGAGACAAATCTGTACATTATTTATATATATATACAGTATATATAGAAATACTCCAGGTAGGGAAGGAGGTATTGCCCCAAGTGAAGGAGTTCAAGTACCTCGGGGTCTTGTTCACGAGTGAGGGGACAATGGAGCGGGAGGTTGGCCGGAGAATCGGGGCAGCGGGGGCGGTATTGCACTCGCTCTATCGCACCGTTGTCACGAAAAGAGAGCTGAGCCAAAAGGCAAAGCTCTCAATCTACCGGTCAATTTTTGTTCCTACCCTCACCTATGGTCATGAAGGCTGGGTCATGACCGAAAGAACTAGGTCGCGAGTACAAGCGGCCGAAATGGGCTTCCTCAGAAGGGTGGCGGGCTTCTCCCTTAGAGATAGGGTGAGGAGCTCAGTCATCCGTGAGGAGCTCGGAGTAGAGCCGCTGCTCCTTTGCGTCGAAAGGAGTCAGTTGAGGTGGTTTGGGCATCTGGTAAGGATGCCCCCTGGCCGCCTCCCTAGGGAGGTGTTTCAGGCACGTCCAGCTGGGAGGAGGCCTCGGGAAGACCCAGGATTAGGTGGAGAGATTACATCTCCATACTGGCCTGGGAACGCCTCGGGGTCCCCCAGTCAGAGCTGGTTAATGTGGCTCAGGATAGGGAAGTTTGGGGCCCCCTGCTGGAGCAGCTGCCCCCGCGACCCGACTTCAGATAAGTGGTTGAAGATGGATGGATGGATGGATGGATATGGATATATATATATATATATATATATATATATGTTAATTAAAATTAATAAGTTATTAAAAATAATATTAATATTAGCTAATTATTTAATGTTAACAAATACAACCTTACAGTAAAGTGTTAGCAATGTGTTTAAAACTAGCTACTTCTCATGCTATGTTGTTTTCCTCTGATTCTTGAAAAAAATATAAATAAATAAAATAATTGGGCTTCTTGTATTTTAAGAACAGCTTTCACGTTTGAATCACACTTTTGGTGCCATAAAATGTTGTCTAGATAGTCTGCTCACTAGATTTTGGAACAGCGCATTTTTCTACACCTTTGACAAAGGAACACGGGCATCCAGCTGCATTACACAGCCTGTAATTGTAACTGCAAGGTTTTAAATAATAAATGATGAATGTCAGACCAGACTTAGGTGAGTAAGGCTGAATGAAAAATCAACTGTAACAAGACAAGTTTAACCTTGAGAGAACCGATAAGAAGAATTCATCCATTCACTTTTTATAAAATGTACAAATTATTATTTTAGCGAATGTCTGGAACTTTTAACTTCCGAACAAAATATTTATAAACTTGCAGCAGTATCGACCACTGTCTGACCAGCCGAGCAAAGTGCTTTTCCAGAAAGAATGAAAGAAGGATGTGATTACACAGTGAAAGAACACATCTTTTAACATGTAGAACAGCGAGTGGATTGTTGAGGGGCACTGATGTATGGACAAACAGCCATCATATGCAGCCATCTGTCTCTCTTATTTATATGATAACAAGTTGAGTTTCATTAGCATTCTATAAAGACAGCAACACAAGTCTTTACTGATTGAACTGATTGATGAGAAGAAATAGCATCCATGGAGAATCATTTTGGATGCAATTTGCAAGATTACACAGTTATTGAGGTATTGGGAAGACCTATTCAAAGGCAGAATTGTTTGTACAATGCATTTCCAAACAGGATATCTATTCAGCAGACTGGCTCTTTGGGATTGTGTTGGATATTGAGTGTCTTGGAGGTTTATGTTCAGTTGCTTAAGTGAAATGCTTTAAATATTTGCTATTGTTCTTTAATGGATTTCAAACAGAGACAGAGATGTGATTACAGTTTTATGAGCCACAAAAATGTTTGCAAAAGCTCTCCAGCATGGAATCTGATATGCAATATAGGGATTGTGACAATTGTACAAAATGTAAAGCTCTAATAAAATGACAAGTTAAAGGGGCACTTAGTTTTTTTTTTTTTTTTAAACATTGCTGACAGGCCCAAGATCAGCCTGGCCAGTACCTGGATGGGAGACATCCTGAGGAAAACCAAGGTTGCTGCTGGAAGTGGTATTAGGGAGGCCAGCAAGGGGTTTGTGTGGGTCCTAATGCCCCAGTATAGTGATGGGGGCACTATACTGTAAAAAAGGACCGTCTTTCGGATGAGACATTACACTGAGGTCCTGACTCTCTGTGGTCATTAAAAATCCCTGGGCACTTCTCGTAAAGAGTAGGGGTATAACCCCCCTGTCCTGGCCAGATTCCCCCCATTGGCCGTTATCTATCATGGTATCAATAATCTCCTAATTCATCCCTGAATTGGCTACATCACTCTACTCTCCTCTCCATCAATAGCTGGTGTGTGGTGTGTGGTGGGCGTTCTGGAGCACTATGGCTGCCATCCAGTGGTGGGCCATGCGTTTAATGTCTAGGCCTTCAGTGTGATTCATGCTATTAAGAAAACACAGTTTCACAATGAATAAGATACCCTATGCCTTTGTCATACATTGTTGCAGCTAACTAATGATACAAATTGACATTTTAAAAACACGTCCACCCACGAAAGCCAGAACTTGAAATGACACTTAATGATCAATTTAGCCTAATCTCCAAAACAGACATTAAAAAAATCATGTACCAAAAAAAAAAAAATAAAATCATGTAATGTGGAAATGTGGAACTCATTTATTCGATATTACTTAATAAAGTGGATGTTTATCACTTACATTGTATATCTTCCTGAGTGTCGACATGTTTGTGTGACATCATGCCCCTGCATCTTGGCAAAATCAGAGTTGAGAGTTTCTGCACAAGCTAACAGTTGTAATTCTGACTTCAAGATGCATTTCATTGCACTTTTCCTAGTAGGAAGTTGTAAAATCTGTCTTTCCGAGTTGAATGGAACGCAGCACTACTTATCAAAACTTGATCTGACACTGAGCGCTCAAGCAGCCTAATTTACACAGAAAACTCCTGATCAATCACATGGTCATGCAGAACATCTCGTGTTTTTAAATCGATAAGAATCTCTTTCTCAATGGTGATGACAGCCGACTCATCAGACAGCTTGATCTTTTGCTCTTGAATTAAGTACATCACTTAAAGCGTGATTGCGTCACTCAAGGCCAGCTAGAAGGCCTCGACTGGGATATATCCTAAAGATCACACCCACCAAGAACATAGAAATTAATTTTATTGGCTGATGTATCTGACAATCTGACTTTATATCCCTATTCACTTGCACTTTTGAGGGATTCTGTAGAAATTCTTAAGGCCTGAGGGGGTGGAGCTCAAACTCACACGCTGCTTCGGCTAACAAGCTTGGCTTCGGGCATGTGATTTGTGAAACAGTTGTCACACTTCAAGGAGCATCAAGGAATAAATTCTGATGGGATAATCTTTTAGTTTTTCTCTATTTGTTTGTAGATTAATTAAAGAGTGGAAAGTGATTAAAAATGCATAGGCAAAAAGATGATTTAGAATGAAAGGATGAAAAATATTTATTTATTTGGCATGTTAGGCCAGCAGAGAATGCTTTGCTGGCCATGAGAAATCGCCACTGCTGCCATCATATCATTCAGGTGGATGCTGCACTCTGGTAGTGGTTGAGAAGGTTCCCCCATACTATGTAAAGTGCTTTGAGTGCCTAGAAAAGCGCTATATAAATGTAAGAAAGTATTATTAATATTTATATTACTTGCTTTCTTTTCTTTCAATTAATGTCTCTGTCTGTCTTTTCAATACAATTGCAGTTGATAGTGACTCACTTTAAAGCATAAAAAGGACCCACATTTTTATCAAAGTAGTCCATACAACTCACGTGTCACATTCCAAGTCTTCTGAAGGCATACAATTGGTTTAGTCAAGAAACAACCACAAATATAAGTCATTTTTCAGTGAAAATCTTGATGTCTGCTGCACATTAATGGGTGCTATGACAGAAGCTGATTCATTGTGGCTTGTGTGTCCACGTGAAGTTTTCGGGTGGACCCTCACTAAATTGCATGGCCTTCTTTCAGGTAGCCTGGTCTCAAGAAAATTATATGAAAGTGGTAGCTCTTTAATTGTATCGCAGCAGTTGCGAGGTGATAAGTTAAATGCTCTCTCAAACAGATCAGGTTTTGAAAGTTAATGCTTAGACCCTATACCAAGGCTGAATGTACATGTTTCCATTGATCATGGAATAAATATTGTGTGTGTGTGGGGGGGGTGTATTTGCTTGTTTAGATTATTGGGGGGTCTATGCCCCTGAACCCTACCGACAGTGTCAGAATAAGATGAAAACTCAGTTGAGCATCTGCGTAACTTGATCGTGAAGACAGGCTTTTCCTTATGTATCCCGCATAAGAATATTACGGGGACATATGGGTCTGCAGAATCATAAGGGTGAGTAATCTGTCACACTTTCATTTTTGAATGAACTTCCCCTTTAATTTATAACACAATCATCTTAATTTTCTCAGAGTTACAGTTCAAAATGTACTGCATAAGAGGAATGATCCCACTATACATTCTTTGGTCTGTATTTCTGGTCAGGCTTGCCAGCATTCAACCAACCCCCATCCCCCAAATCCTCTGAACTTGTTCCTGGTTTCACCTCTGCAACACTTGTGTATGACTGCCTGACAGGACTGATCAAACACAGTAGGTCATGCTTCTCTTTGAAACAGTGTGGTTGAGCTAATACTGAAGTGTGATCTGACAGAACTCGTGTCAGGGAGAGCCCATTAAAGATAAATGAGAAATACTGATGGCATAGCATTGCTGACAGGCCCAAGATCAACCGTGAAATGGCCTGAGCCTTCTCTAAACCTCTTTATTTGAAAAAGCTCATAAAGGCTGCAATTCTCAGCCACACACATAACCTGGATTTAACTGTACCACCGAATCACAAACCCATCAAATTGAATTATTGTACTTGAACATTCAGTGGTTTTGGAGGATGTAACAAAGGCAATTTGATATACCTGAATTTACCTTGTTCCTCTGATATCAGGGTGAATACCTTTGAATATACTGTAAAGTCCTATTCATGCATGTACTTTAAGCAAAATGGGCCTTGAAAATGTACAAAACACAAGTCTGGGTCAAAACAAATAATTTATATGCATAAAGTAAATAAGACAATTATGAGAACCATTAAGAACCCTAATTCTGTCTGTGTGTACTTCCTGGATGTGGTCTCAACCTCTCCGCCTCTGACGGCCATGATCACTGCCTCATGTGTCTGGGCCGTAGTCACGGATGCGGTCGTGGCTTTCCTTCTTCTGGGGGAAGGCCACTCCAGCCGCTCCCCGCCCCGGTCCTTCTGCCTGCAGGCACATGAATGCGACAGATAGCGCTAGGGCTATTTGGGGACCCCAATAGGAGTGGTTTTGCCGGGTGATCCCCCACGGACCTTCCATTCCCCAGTATGCACATTTTCCCAAGTCCAGTTCTGGGATGAGACAGGCAGCTCACCCCAGAGCGGCAGCTCACCCCAGAGCGAGTTTAATGTCTCGTTCAGGGCTTGAGAGCAGGATGAGCTCTCAATCGCAGCATTGGAGAGTGGATTGGCACAGTCGGACGCAGGTGACTCGACTGGGTTCCCACCTTCGGGTGTGGTCGCCCAGTCTGAGGCCAACGCGGAGCTGAGGGCCACACTTGCCCAGGCTGCAGCGAGTGTTGGGCCGGAGTGGAACACTCCACCCTGCCCTGAGCCCTCGTGGCTCAAGGACTGGTTCCTGGGTTCAGAGCACCACTCACAGCCGCACCCACCCTGGTTCCATTCTTCCCAGAGGTGCATGAGGAACCGAATTCTGGGTTCCTCCGCTCTCACTACACTCAATGGTGGGACGGCAAGGGGGTTTACAGAGATTCCTCAGGTGGATAAGGTGGTTGCGGTGCACTTTTGTCCAAAAAATACCGCCACCTGGCAGAATCGCCTAGACTACCGTCAAAGGCCTGTAAGTCTACGTTGTCACTGACGGCCAAGTCTTACAGTGCCGCTGGACAGACCACCACCTCCCTGCATGCCATGGCCCTCCTGCAAGTACACCAGGCCAAGGCATTGAAAGAGCTGCACGAGGGTAGTCCCGACCCGGGAGTGATGTAGGAGCTGCGCTCGGTGATCGACCTCACCCAGGCGGTTGTGACGACAACCTCAACCATGCAGCGGATGTGCTGTCACGGCAGGTGGTGCTCAGGGAGAGTGGAGACTCCACCCTCAGGTGGTCTAGATGAAAACCTGTTTGTTTCTCGGGAATCCTCCCACTGCCCGCTCTGGTACTCCGTGGCTGAGGCACCCCTCGGCACAGACGTTTTGGCACATAGTTGGCCCTGGGGGCTGCGTAAGTATGCGTTCCCCCCAGTGAGCCTGCTTGCACAGACTTTTTGCAGGGTCAGAGACAACAAGGAACAGGTCATCCTGGTGGCACTATATTGGCCCACCCAGACTTGGTTCTCGGAGCTCACACTCCTCACGACAGCCCCACTGATGAGTTCCCCTGAGGGAGGACTTCCTCTCTCGGGAAGAGGGCACCTGCGCCCAGACCTCTGGAATCTCCACATCTGGCCCCTGGACAGGACGCAGAAGACCTAAGTGGCCTACCACTGGTGGTAGTAGACACTATCACTCAGGCCAGGGCACCCTCTACAAGGCAGCTGTATGCCTTGAAGTGGCATTTGTTCACAAATTGGTATTCTTCCCAAGGTGTATATTATAAATATATATTTAAATCAGAATAAATTATAGTTAGTAAAAACAAATACCATTGTGTATAAATACTTTGCTATTTAAATAATGTAACCCTATTTTTTCTGAGAATCTTAATATCTGAATAGCTTTCATTTCCTTTAAGTAAAACATATTTTCTAAATTCTTTATTTTTATTTTGTGGTGAAATTTGACCCTGGCATCTTCTTGACATGTTTCATAGGATTCACCAAACTACTGCTTTATAAATCCGGAACAAACCATTAGAGATTAGAGAAATTCTGGTGTAAAAATTAAAAGAAAATGCATTTTTATCCTAAGTTAACTTCCCCGTTTTTTTTGAACGGGTTTGAGAATGTAGCAAATTCTCCCTAGAATGTGCCAAAAACCTCTCACGCCATTCCACTCCAATGCAAGACAAGAGGATTTCCCTGATTAAGGAGTTATTTTATGTTGTCTCTCGTCTCTCACCCATGCCAGTGTGTTTCGCATGATTGTACTGCATCTAAAGCAAGCTGGTAACAGTCTGAATGAAGCAGGGAATGTGGCCTAGTGGTCCTGCTCAAGAAGAATGTGTTAAATAATGAAAGAAGTTATGATCCTTGCAGACAGAAATGTGTTAAAGTACAGTAGATGTACTGTAGCAAAGGGTCACCTGCTCACCTGCCTCTCTCTCTTTGTAGCTTTCTCTCATTCATGTCAGACAACCTTGCTTCAGCGTATTGGATATTTTTCATGTGTTTTTTGCAGTTGCTGCCAGGTTTAATGAATGCTGAAGTTTTTTCCTAATAAAAGTTCAGATCACATAATCTACACTTTTAGGGGGAAAGTAGTTCTTGAGGTCACGTATTACTTACAAATTTACAGCAGATGTGCCAAATATACACTCAAAAGACAAGAAAAATGTGCCTCAATTTCAGTTGAAATATCTGTTTTAAATTCAACATGAAATCTAAATATTTACTTGACCCTATACTGAAAAAATGGTGTGTTAGTTTAATTTAAAATATATATGTAGCATTTTTGCATCACGTTTTTAAGTAAATTCAACTAATGGTAATGCAGATATGTCAGCATAACTAGAAAACTTCTGTTAGATATTCAAAAATGTATCTGTTCATTCGAATTAATTAACTTAAAAAACATTTGTCACACTAATAATATTTACAACTAATAGCATGTTGTTTCAAATGAATATTTATGTTCTTGTTTCTATGGTACCTAATTAAATTGGCTCAAAAGAAAATACTGACAGAGGTAAGTCATTAAAATTCATTCCCCAAAGAAGTACAGATAAACCTGTACTTTAGCAATGCATAATCACATGCACAAGGAAAAATTGTATGGATTGAATAGGATCCAATTTAACCGAAGAGAACACTAATCACCCAAATGGTGACTAATTACAATAAAACAACAAGAGCTAAAATCTCTATGAATTCTAAATAACAACTAAGTAAATGTCCCAATTAGTTATTTTTGACTAAACAAACATGCTTACACTATTCAAGCGCAAGGGCTTATTGGTTTTTCCCACAACCTCAGTTCTGTACTTGATCGATTTGAGTTAGTAGTACTTTAAGTCTTTTATTTTATTTATCATGAAGTTCACTTTATAATTGATGTTTGATTTGTACACATTAATGCAAATTAAGTACATTTTAATAAATGCCAAGGTAAGCCTTTAAGGGTCATAATGTAATTATTCCGCTGTATAATTATCACAGTGCCTGCTTACTTTTTTCAACTCTTCCCTCCAATCGCCTGTCAAATAGAGATCACTAATCACAATCCAGTAAATTCCTGATTAATCAGATCAAGTCTAGCCCTATTCTAATCTGTGTCATGTTAGGAATAAGTTCAGATCCAAAACTTTCTTTGTGCGTGAGGCAAAATTTAGTTTTTGTCAAGTTTGTTAACAAATACACAAGGACATGGACCAAAGCTATATAAAAAAAAGGCAACCTCAGAGAAATATTTGACATCCACAACAAAAACGTCCCTTCAATTCCAGCAGAAATACCTGTTCTATGAGTTAAAATGCAAGAATTACCTGACTCTACTCTCTAACTTTTACAGATATATAATCTTTTTGATGCCATTTCATGTTCCCACTTGAACAGACCATAAGGGCTCATCTCTGAATATTTTTCGTTCTCTGTACTTGTCGGTTCAGTGTGTCTCAGAACAGAACGTCTCTTATATGTCCAATTACCTTTTGAAAACTCAGTGTCTCACAGCACCTTTTTCCCACCTGTTTGAGAGCAATTACAAACAGTGGCCTTGACAGCGTGTCAAAGGACAATGAGATCCAAAAAATTCACCTTTTTTCCAAACTACAATCCATTTCTAATATTAAAGAAATGCATTTTTCGCACTACACCATTATGCAGACACAAAGCATGCTTAATTTTTGACAGGCATTCAAAAGTAGCTGTGTATTCGACCTTAATATATTTTTTGCGAGCAACATATAAATGCATTTTTTTTTTTGTGGGCTTAAAATAGTACACTTTATGAAATGTGAGTGTTGGCAAAAGATGGCAGAATCCAGTTCATTTTTTTAGAGCGACTGCCACGAACCACTATCATGGAATGATACAATGACTAATGGTAGAATAACTAATATTTTGTTAATAACTAATGTTAAAATACGAACTAATGTTAAAATACTCATCAGATGCAAAATGCTTTTTATGTGATAAATTGGCATACTAACATTTTCTGTTTAAAGTTAAATCTAATTTTCATATTTAATTTTCAACTTCACTGCCATGATGACGTAATACTGTAAATTATAAAATGACTGGAAAAACTATTATTTAAACAACATAACAGCTCAAATAATAATTAAACAGAAGTTTAACAGAAGAATTTATGTAAGTGCTTTTATAAAATTATAACGACAATGGCGATGAAGTGAAGAAACCAGGTGCAGTTTTTTTACATGAAGAGTGATCCAAAACAAAACATACACATGAACTTGACTTGACTATAAAAAAATATAAACATAAACTTGGCATGACGTGACTCGACTCAGCTTAGTTTAGCTTAGCTTAATCAACATTACATAAACAATACCTGACAAGAAATAATGGAAAACATCTTAAATACACAGACATCGGTAACAAGTAAACAAGACAACCAATCACAAGACTGAACTAATAAACAACATAACAAGACAATGACCATGAAACAATGACATAACAGAACGAATAACTTTAACCAATGGGAACAGGACACATGGACATGAGGGAAACAGGACAATCACATGACTTGACATGGAAACAGGGTATCACAACCCTAACCATAACCCTAACCTAACCCCCTAACATGAACAAAAACACATATTTCTGCCTTTATACTCTCCAAAAATTGGCCCCATTCACTTCCATTGTAAGTGTCTTACTCTAACCTTTATTTTTTTATTAAAAAAAAATTTTAAGAAAGGAGGGACGAGTCTAAATAAATGTTTCTGGTAATAAACATTATGTCACAAATGCTGTCAATTGAGCAAAATGTGTATTAAACCATGAATATTCCTTTAATAAACACTCATCTGAAATGATAAACATCATTTTACCTTAATTTTAAAGTCCTCTGCAAAACACACATAACACAGTTAGCGATAAATGCTATCGTGGTCTAGGCAAAAACATTAGCTAAAATTGTCCTGGCACTAAGTGAAAATCAGCTTAACCCACACAAAACATTGCCCTATGGACATAATCTGAAGTAATGCAACGTTATCTGTGAAACATTTCAAAATTGCTCTCAAAGTACACAATCTTCATCTTCATCAACTAATGTAGGCCTAGTCTAATGACCCACAAATAGCATGGCTGTTGCCCCATGCAGCAAGGTGCTTTCCCATGGAGGAAATTGAAAATTGATTTTGTGGAGAGCGACAGCAAATGAACTGAGAGGGGAACGGGGGGGCATAATTTCCTTTCTCTGCAATAGAGCTGCATTCACCTGGGCTTTATTTCATTTCTAAACCACAAATCTTGTTAGACCTCAATGTCTTTTTAATACTGTGATATCAGCATTTGTTTTACAAACAAAAAAGGAAATTGTGTTATCCAATCTATGCTAGATTTCACACTTTATTGTTTTGCTTTTCAGCCTTGCATTTGTTTTTACTTATAGTTTCTAATTTATCCGAAACATCTAGAAAACCAATTTATCTGAAAATAATATAATGCACCAAATTTAAAAGTACATTCATTCTGCTGAAAGTCTGAAAATCGATTTCCCTGCCTCCTAGTTACTTGCAGGGTACCACAAAGTCCTATCTTGTTTGGACATGGTAACATAACCAAAACCATGTTTGCTGGACACATCCCATGGTAATATCATAGTATTATTTTAAGTACTGTCCTTTGGATACAACCTGACGAAAAATACATTGGCATTACCATACAAATATACCATATGCATTTTGGACACCACCATGATATTCTTTTAATTTTAGTCCCATGGAATATGAATATGGTAGGCTATATAAAGTATAAAAGTACCACAGTATCACCATCTGTTCACTGGTATTGGCAAAGTACTTTGTGGTAGGGGTAGCTTAAACTTTACAACATAAAATCATGCAAAATGATGGTGAGTACTATAAAGAAAAAATATCAAAACCAGCTATATGTATTTTCTCTCTATGACTCCATGTCGTCTAATTGTAATTTTAATAATGTGAAATGTGAAATTAGAGGAAATGCAATAACATGCCAGATTTTCTAATGAACTATACAGTATGATCAGACTGGTATCAGTACAGAACAGCCGCTCTCTGTCTAGTATATTTGTCAGCTATGTTATTTTTCATTTTTTTGTTGTGGTTGACACCATCTGTGCCCGGCTATGAATTATGAACCTATTTTCCTAAAAGCACTTTTTAAAAAATGTATTTTAGGAAAGCATAATTTATCAGTTGGCCACAGCACATTCATTTACTGACCTCTCGACTGTAAAAATTAGTTGAAAATTTAAATTTTTTACTCAAAGAGAGCCAAGTGATCAGTTGTGCATGGCTGAACATTTCAATGTAATTTTGCTAAATAAATGTTAATGTTCTTATGCAATGAGGTCTTGTATAACTGAAAAAAATATCATACAATTGTGTAATGTTATATATATTAATTATACTTCTGTTTTGAAAAAAATAAATAAAAATACTTTCAGAGTACAAGTTCAGTCATATTCTAGTTCCCATAGAGAACACGTAACCATAAAGGCTCAGATTAGTGTGCGTGTGTGTGTGTGTGTGTGTGTGTATTACTTAAACTTCTTGACTACAAAAAAAATGATTCATTTAATTTAAGGTCCCGGCCATTTCAGCGGCTTAGTACAGTGTTATGTCAGGACACCCAGACAGGACACCCAGGGTCGTGTCTTGTGGACTCGACTGGGGGAGTAGAGCGTATGTCTTCACCTCAGGGGAGGGAAAAGGCGCTATGCACAAGCGATACACCCCGCCAGCTGTTGTCTCCGAATTCTACATGTTCGTACATGTAGGTTCTTCAGATCAGGAAGAACACCCATTTGCGAATAAGTGCCATTTTGGGGCAAAAAGCCTGGTAGAGGATGCTCTGGCTTGAGTGATTCTGTCTACGACAGCTGGTGATAGACCATTTTAGACCTTCCGCATCCCGTCCGAGGGCCGAATGTGGAGGCTCCAGAGGTCTGGGCATGCCAGAGGGAGCCCCATCCCTGAGAAAGAAGGTCCTTCCTCAGGGGAATTTGCCAGGTAGGTGCTGTCACAAGGAACGGGAGATCCGAGAACCAAGTCCGAGTGGGCCAGTAGGGGGCCACAAGAATTACTTGTTCCTCATCCTCCTTGACCTTGCACAGGACTTGTGCAAGTAGGCTCACTGGGGAAAATGCGTACTTGCGCAGCCCCAGGGGCCAGCTGTGTGCCAGCACGTCTGTGCAGATGGGAGCTTCCGTCAGAGAGTACCAGAGCGGGCAATGGGTGGAATTTTGGGAGGCGAACAGATCTACCTGTGCTGTGCCGAGCCCAAATCAGCTGGACCACCTGAGGGTGGAGTCTCCACTCTCTGCTGAGCATTACCTGTCGTTACAGCATATCTGCTGTTGCGTTTAGGTTGCCCGGGATATAAGTGACATGCGATGAGAGGGAACGCCACCCTGGTGATTTATATACGCTACAGTCGCTGCGTTGTCTGAGCGAATCAACGCGTGCTTGCAGAACAATGGCAGAAATCTGTGCAGGGCAAGAAATACAGCCAGCAACTCTAGTCAATTGATGTGCCAACCCAGCCAAGGACCCATTCCAGGAGCCAGCGGCTGCGTGCCTGTTGCACACTGCGCCCCAGCCCCACTGGGAGGCGTCCGTAGTAACTACAACGCATCTGGACAGCTGTTGTATTAGGACTCCTGCCATAGAAAACAGAGGTCTGTCCAAGGGCTGAATACGTGACGGCAAGTGCCCATCTCGGGACTCGAGTCTGAAACCAGTGCTGAAGCGGTCTATTGTACATCAACCCGAGTGGCGCAACTGTTGCTGAGGATGCCATATGCCCCAGGAGACTCTTAAATTGTTTCAGTGGGACCGCTGTGCCTGGTCTGAATGTACTCAGGCAGTTCAGCACTGACTGCATGCGCTCGCTTGTGAGGTGTGCTTTCATTGAGAATGAGTCTAACTCCATGTCGAGAAAAGAGATGCTCTGAACCGGGGTAAGCTTGCTCTTTGCCCAGTTGACCCGAAGCCCTAAACGGCTGAAGTGCGTGAGCACCAGGTCCCTGTGTGCACAGAGCAACTGTCGAGAGTGTGCTAAGATTAGCCAGTCATCGAGGTAGTTGAGTATTCAAATGCCCACTTCCCTTAACAGGGCAAGAGCTGCCTCTGTGACTTTCGTGAAGATGCGAGGGGACAGTGACAGACCGAAGAGGAGGACCTTGTACTGATACGCCTGGCCGTTGAAGGCGAACAATAGAAAGGGTCTGTGATGGGGAAATATTGAGACGTGAAAGTACGCTTCCTTCAGGTCTACCGCCGCAAACTAATCTTGATGCCGTACGCATTTCAGAATACGTTTCTGCATCAGCATCTTGAACGGGAGTCTTTGTAAGGTCCTGTTCAGAACTCAGGTCCAAGACTGGCCGCAACTCACCGCCTTTCTTGGGTACGATGAAGTAAGCGCTGTAGAAATCCTTCTCCATCTCGGCTGGAGGGACAGGCTCTATTGCGTCCTTACGCAAAAGGGTTGCGATCTCTGCATGCAGGGTGGAGGAATTTTCGCCCTGCACCGAGGTAAAGCGGACGGCACTGAAATGGGGCAGGCGCCTGGTGAACTGATTTGCATTGCCGAGTCGGATGAACCTGGCCAGCAACCGTGACTGGTTGGAAAGCGTAAGCTACGCGTCCAAGCTCCGGGCAAGGGGCACTAAGGGGACGATCATGTGTGACGTACCTGGAGGTGGGGCATTGCGGCAGGGGGGAGCAGATGACGCCACGTCAGGGAGCATTGCTTCGTCCCAAGTTAGTTGTGCTGAGGAGAGGCTCGAAGCACTTATCTTGTTCCATGTACCCGGCCTGGGGCGGGTAGATGACTGAGGAGGAGGTTCTGTAGCAATGACCTCTAGCATTCATGGGGGCCTGACTGCAGGTGCTCGGTGTCTGATCGCCGTGAAAACGGCAGATGTGGGGACCAGCTAAGTGACCCAGGGAGTGAGGAAACTGCACTTTTTTTGACAATGTGGTACCGCAGCCCGTTGGGGGTGCGGCAAACAAAAAAAAGGTTCTCCACCCGGCCCTCCGCCGGGGGATGGAGTGGTCTGAACACCAGCTCCACGGTAGACGTCTCTCTCCCTGGGTTGCCCATCTCAGGAGCGTTTGGGAGCCTTCTGGGTATGGGAGGAGGTCCGTGCGACAGGGGTCGTCCACCTCCTTCGAGGAGCTTTACTCTGGGGCTGAGAGCTGGCTGGGGTTTCACTGCCACAGGGTGACGCCCCCAGCGAACAGACGGGGTGCGGGATATTGAGCGGGGCAAGATATGTTGGATGGCATCCGTCTGCTTCTTCACCGCCAAGAATGTTCACAATGAGAACATGAACCATCCACAAACGCTGCTCAGTGTGTTCTCTGCCCAGACAGGTGAGGGAGCGCCCGTGGCCGTCTGAAGCTGAGAGGTAACGACCGCATCCAAGAATAACACGGAAAAGGACGGAAGGACATCTTGAAAAAGATGTGTCTTTGCTCTTTTAGAGAAATATACACTTTTAGATCAATAAACCCATTAAAATGCTTTTAATGTGGTTGTCGAAGCACCCAGTGGCGTAGTCTGCACTGGGGTGCAGAGAAGAGAAAAGCCGATTATTTGTGCCATATCTCCAACAGCATATGCTCTTGTTAGAGGTGCATGGAACAGCAGTGGATTTATTCAGCGAGCTGAAACATAACCGCTCGGCTCCAAAGAATGATTCTGTCTGAACAGACGCACGCTTCCCTCCTTTTATACCCGTACGTACAGGGAGGGGGATGCACATTCTGTTCGCCAATTCTCATTGGCCTTTTCTCAAAGATAGAGGTACCCGAGGTGCTCAAGAGAGACCCCTAGTGTCACTACATCGACACAACATCGAGTGAGTGACAGAAAGGGAACTATACATTTTCACGACTGTATTAAAGACCAACCTACATTAACACACTTAATCAAGAGTAATTTTTTTCCAAGGTAGCTTACCTGATAAAGGGCTGAAGTTAGATATTGGAAGACCGAATCCAGCCAAGAACGCTAGAAACAAATGTGACAGTAAAACCAAAGTGACATTGAAATAACGTGGTTGATCCTGAAAAAAAAAATGCTTTTAATGTTGAATTTGCTTTCAAATGACAATAAGTTAGGTTTAGCCATTGGTTGAGAATAAGAATATCAGCTTTGTTCACCTCTCATATATCTTTGGGGACACTACTACAATACCAATACTTTTAAGTCCAATATTGTCTATACCAGGTCAATTATTCAAGACATTATTTTTTTTTTGCCTAAACGAATTTAAGTTTCTTGCTGGCATGGTGTAGAGTATACTGCTAACAACAATGGTATGGTAACTTCATGTTAAATATGTATTTAAATTAATAGGTGTCATCATTGTTCCTTTTATTAGGCTACTGTGAAAATGGTTAATATTTTATTATTATAACAAATAAACTAATTAATAATACGCAATAAATTGTTAACCATTAATATGAGTATGTTAACACGTTATCTTGTATTACCATATATAGCCTACATAAAAATGTATGTTTTATATTATTATTATTATTATTTGTGTACTATTATGTGATTTTCTGTGTAGAGTGAAATTATGACAGCAGTAAAGGAAACATAAGAGGGAAAAAAAGCATCAAAAACTATTATGGGTGCAATAACATGCAGTATTTTCACAAAGTTTAATTTCATAAGTAAAATTTTAATGTATATACATATATCTACGTTTAGCAGGGAAATAAATATAAAGTGCAAATTATAGTTTCTCCAGGGATGCTTGCGTGTTAGATGCTGGAAATGTCCCGCCCCTTACTGAAATGGAAAATATGAATGGTTAACAAATATTCAATCGCGTCTGAAATGAACGTTTTGATTGGTGGATCAGCTTAGTCCGACTGTTTGTCTTGCAGTGGTCCCCAGTGCATCTCTGTGCATGTTTAGAGAGAATCTCTGTAAAAAAAAAATATAATAATAATAATAAAACACAATTCCCTCAACGGTGCTGCAGCATTGCGTTATTAGATTGAAAAAGTTCAAAAGCTTGTTGTTGTTCTGGCGGCCAGACGTATCATCACTTATTTCAGGTGGGCATACGCAAAGTCCTAAAACAGATGAGACAAATGTTGCAAAAATGGCATATGCCACCTTTAAACCTTGGTTGCTTTATAAGGATACTTTCCTTGTGATTTGAGCATTATAAAACAGACATGTTTAAAATTACTACATATAGCCATACTATAAAACACTTCTCACAAAATGCAAAGCATCTCATAAATAAACTATGGAAATGCACTATTAACTCGGAGGAGATAAAGCAGAGAGATGAGAGATGGTTGAGACATTTTGAGGGTTGAGAGATGTTTTTTTCTTTTTTTGCCCAATGCTAAAGTTGATGTTCAGCGGACCATCTCTGAAGGTGATTTATTTGGGTGTTAATCTGGCTTGGCACTGCTGTGTGTGTGTGTGTGTGTGTGTGTGTGTGTGTGTGTGTGTGTGTGTGTGTGTGTGTGCACATGTGTGTGTGTGCACATGTGTGTGTGTGCTGTATTTACTGACTGTAGATGTGTCCCTTCAACCTGATGCACAGCTGCACACCAGAGATAGCAACTTCAATCCAGTGGCCCACACACACACTCACACACAGGCAGCAATACACATGAGACAAACATGTACCGGTGAGTACTCCGTCATATGTAACACAGGACAGATAGTGTTGTTGTTTACAAAATTGAAGCAGCTTTAGGTGAAGGGTAATTTCATTTCATTTTTCAGTCTTTTTTCTTGGTTGGTTGTGTAAGAGAGCGAAAAATAAATAAAGACTTCTTGTGGTTTTGGGTTCTCTTAACTTACTTTCGAATTACCAAACAAAATGTGAATGGATGGATACTTGAGTTTGTGTATACCTGTGAGGATTTTCCAAGAAAAACTAAAGACATAGTAGGTGTGTGTGTCAGATGTTTCTTCTAGAATTCCATTGGAGAAATAAAGACAAAAATGGAGCCAAGAGTATAGAACTATAAAATGAATGTGGATAGAACTGTTTAGATGATGAAAAACATTAATATAGAGATCTCAGACTACTATTAATATAGAGAATTAATATAGAGATCTCTACTACTGAATGCAGACTTTGGTATTGGCAAATAGTAAAAAATAATCTGCTCAGTGATGTCATATAATGGCAGTGTATGGTGACCACATCTTCAAGCTTCCAAAGGACGCAAACAGTATAATTCTGAAGTCTAATGAATAACTACATGCAAATTGTGTCTTCTTCTGAAGGCATAAGAAACAGTGGCAGAGCTTGGGGGCGGCCAGGATTGGCTGTGGCCACCATGGACCAATGGCCTGGCCTGACTCCCAGCATGTGGAGGCTCATTACTACTCTCCACGATCCACGCACAACTTACCATGCACCCCATTGAGAGCGAGAACCACTAATCGTGACCACAAGGGAGATTACCCCATGTGACTCTACCCTTCCTAGCAACTGGGCCAATTTGGTTGCTTAGGAGTCCTGGCTGGAATCACTCAGCATGCCCTGGATTCGAACTTGTGACTCCAGGGGTGATAGTCAGTGTAAGTACGTGCTGAGCTACCCAGGCCCCTTATCCCAAAAATGATCAGCGTAAATCAGAATATTGTGTGAAAATAAGCAAAGAGCATAGAGATGTAGGTGCAAAATTGTAGAAAAACAAGTGGTTTTAATCTTATCATGAAGGGGGAGAACAAGATGACAAGGGGATTTTTTACTGTCTCACCATTATTTGTATATTTTAAAACAGCATAAAATAATTAAAAAACTTTTGCATAATTTTGTCCATTTCATTTGCCATTATTTTTCCTGTACTGACAAGATGCACCTAATGGGAAATACTTCATACATCATATTTTAATATAGGCCTATGTATTCTAATTTATATTGTTGTGTTTATATATAATTTATAATATTGTGTTTAAAAAATCAGTTAGGGACAGCATCAACGAACTATAAAGATTTAAAATTTATTTATTTATTCATCCAGAAAAATGCCCCAACTTTACATCATGGCCATCATCCATTCAGATGGCTCGTTGCTATATTTGTCTAATCATTTTAGCTAGGCACCGTGATACCACGGTATTTTTTGTGAAGGTTATTGTACCGTGCACATTTCATACCGTTACACCCCCTAGACCTGACAATGCAGAACACTTAACTTAATGGCATATAACACATTATGGACATAATGATAGCGAGTAAAGGATTTCTAAGTGAATTCTCCAAACATTCCACTATATGCATAATATAACATGATTGAGGAAGAAAAGATCAACAATAATATTTGCTCACATAGATGCGTGCAATTGTGAATAATGAGGCAGAAATACAATCTCTGGAGACGGCCTCTGTAATACACTGGGCATTATTATAGCCATTACAATTGATTATTAAATTCAGCAATCCATTTATCAAAGTTTCAGCATAATATTGATGCAGTTTTACACCTCTACATACAGTTATTAAAGGAATATGTCAGGTTCAATACAAGCTAATCTCAATTGAAAGCATTTGTGTCATAATATTGATCACCACAAAAACTTATTTTGACTTGCCCCTCCTTTTCTTAAAAAAAAAAAAAAAAGAGTGCCACTTAGAATTGAAGTGAATTGGGGCCAATTTGCATCACACTAAAATCGTGATTACATGCATATTTCTTGTGGCTATACCTTTGAAACAGTGAGTATTTTTACCTTCAAATCTATCTTAAATTGGCCCCAATTCACTTCAATTCTAAGTGGCAACTTTCAATTCTAAGTACCGGTTACTCTGCATAAAAATAATAACAATTTTGTGTGAAAGTTGGCTTTTGGGTGGCATTAGCACACCCTGGCACACCCTAGTCTACTGTTTGTTTCCTTTCTTCTGATTTTGCCTTTATATTTGTACAAGTCTCTAAATGTTCCTTTTTCAGCTGTTTACTTTTAAACCATCTTCTCTAGCTGATGTCCATTAATTTGCTCACATACACTGGCAGCCAAAGGTTATATATATGTATAAAAGTTATAGGAATAATGCACACATTTTGATCTTATTGAAATAAATTGGTACTTTTATTCACCAAAGTGTTATTCAACTGATCACAATTTATAATCAGGACATTAATAACATGAAAAATTCCTATTACAATTACATTTATGCATTTGGCAGACGCTTTTATCCAAAGCAACTTACAGTGCACTTATTACAGGGACAATCCCCCCGGAGCAACCTGGAGTTAAGTGCCTTGCTCAAGGACACAATGATGGTGGCCGTGGGGATCAAACCGGCGACCTTCTGATTAACAGTTATGTGTTGTAGCCCACTACACAACCTCCACTCCACATTTACTATTTAGAAAAATTATTTCAGAAATTCATAAACTAATTCAAAGAGTTCTCATCAAAAAATCCTCTATGTGCAGCAATGGCAGCATTGCAGATCCTTGGCATTCTACCTGTCAGTTTGTCCAGATACTCAGGTGGCATTTCACCCCACGCTTGCTGTAGTACTTGCCATAGATGTGGCCGTCTTGTTGGGCGCTTCTCACACACCTTACAGTCTAGCTGATCCCACAAAAGCTCAATAGGGTTAAGATCCATAACACTCTTTTCCAATTATCTGTTGTCCAATGTCTGTTTCTTTGCCCACTCTAACCTTATCTTTTTCTGTTTCAAAAGTGGCTTTTTATTTGCAATTCTTTCTATAAGTCCTGCACCCCTGAGTCTTCTCTTTACTGTTGTACATGAAACTGGTGTTGAGCGAGTAGAATTCAATGAAGCTGTCAGCTGATGACACGTGAGGCGTCTATTTCTTAAACTTGAGTCTCGGATGTACTTATCCTCTTGTTTAGTTGAGCCTTCCACATCTCTTTCTGTCCATGTTAGACCATTGTCTTTGAAGACTATAAAGTACACCTTTGTATGAAATCTTCAGTTTTTGGCCAATTTCAAGCATTGTATATCTTTCATTCTTCAAAACAATGATTGACTGACAAGTTTCAAGAGAAAGTTGTTTCTTTTTTGCCACGTTTGACCTAATATTGACCTTAAGACATGCCGGTCTATTGTATACTACAGATGTACTAAACAAACACAAAGACAATGTTAAGCTTCATTTAACAAACCAAATAGCTTTCGACTGTTTGATGTAATGGAAAGTGATTTTCTAGTACCAAATTAGCAATTTAGCATGATTACTCAAGGATAAGGTGATGGAGTGATGGCTGCTGGGAATGGGGCCTAGGGGTCCTATATTTGACCAAAATTACTTTTTTCAAATAGTGATGTGATGTGTACTTTTCTGACTATACTTTGTGATCAGTTGAATGCCACTGTGATGAATTAAAGTACCAATTTCCTTACGAAACAGCAAAATCTCTACATTATTCCAAACCTTTTGCCACCAGTGTAAATCTAGCCAGAGCTCTATCTGTGTTAGGCAGCAGTAACAGCAGTGGTGTAGTTGGATTGAATGTTTGATGGTGAGTCTGACTACCCCTGAGAGAAAGTGACTGATAAAGGAAGGAATCAAGGATGAGAGGGAGGTAGACAAGCCCCAGCAGCTGATTAAGTGAAAGGCCAAACCCATTTCAGCTCGTTGGCAAGCACTAGACAGGTTAGTTGTATCTGATATTAAAGTTGTCCTTTTAGATTTTCTATATGTGCTCTAAGAACCCTTTTCAGTATACATACCTGTTTGGAGGAGTAGAAATTAAAATAAATAAATAATAATAAGATAAAATTAAATAAATTTGACAATTTACAGAACACCATGAGTTTCCGTGGCTGTATTTTGGCAATAGACAGAAAGACAGCTCACAACACACAAAGAGACTGTGTTCGGGTACTGGAAGGTCATACTGCAGCAGGATATTGTCAGAGGACTCTGTCACTTGTCTAGCACACTAAAGAGCCAAGTCACTACAGGTGCTGTCTGATCGGCCAAAGCCACAGCATCAAGATCACCCTCTTTCTCTTCAAATAATCTCTTCAACACTCAGAATTCTGTGAGATGTGACACATGGCCATGTGATGTGCTACTTTGTATAGCTGGCTAGAAAATTGAATGCTCAATAATTCACGATTTGCTCCATGATCCACTTCATCGTAAAGTGCCTGACATTTTTCACCCCAAATGACTTATATATAAATACTTTATGGACTGAACAATGGGTAAGAATTCTTTCACTGTTATTTTTTCATGACATTCATTAAAGTAAGCACAATATCAGTACAAGCCAAAGTTCTAGATTTGTAGTTTATATTGGATAAATTCTACCGATGGATGAGTTCCTGACAGATTCAGTGACTTGATTTTCAAAAGCAATGTCATTTACTGTTTATCATTTGCTAAGGCAAGCATTTTACTATTGCTCACACTTGGGTTAGGGATTTAAACAAACCACTTTTCCTAAGTATAAAACTTTAGTGTGCAACTCGTTCAATTTGTGCTACAGACATGAATGATACCTCAAATCATGTGGCATGGAGGGAAAAAAATACCATAAACTCATATTGAAAAAGAGACTTGAGCCATTGCTATTGACCTGTTTCAGTGACGTAAATGTTTCCTCACAGCCGCCATATTTATGACCGTCACCGGGAGGAAACAATGGTGGTGAATAGAAAAACACCTGTAAACAACATCAAGAAAAATATCAATAATTGCTTTTAATCCATGCCAAGTCCCAGGAAAAGTTCATACAGGTCTGAAGACAGCACACATTTAGCTAAATTGGACTTTTGCGGACATTCAAATATATTTTATCCACGATTCGTCTGACCAATGAGTACACCCACCTACAAGTACATCAACGTACACATCTCTTATTCAGAAGTTACATTTGATTTTATGTTGTTTTCAAGTCTCATTTGGTCACAATATTACAAAACATCTGTGATTATCCCATCTGTATGAATCTAGGAGCTGCTTTGACCTCCTGAAGAAGGCTTTTGTAACATCCCACAGCTCAGCACACTGAAGGTAAATAGAATTTTGTTCACAAACATGGTGATGCGGTCATTCAGTGACATCACATGAAACAGGTCAATAGCATAGCAATTCCCTGCAACTGCCCAGAACACCCAGGCAACATGCTAAAAAACACTCAAAACACATTAGTGACCGCATAACAATGCCCTAGCAACCACCCACAACACCCTAGCAACCAAATATCAATGGTCTTGCAATGCACTCTGAACACCGTAGTAAATGCATAGCAACACCGAACAACCACCCAGAACAACAACATGCAATGTAAATGCGCTAACAGAGCATCTTAGTATTGTGGCGGCGAGTTCTGCACTGGTAAGCACCAGTTTTCTTCAGAACATTTTCAAATCTTGTTTAGAGATTCCCAACTTTTCTGAATGGTGAACACAGGTTTAGCTTGGCACAAACAAAGATTTCAACATGACTGCAAAGCACTTGTTTTATCCTGGTGCTTAGCAGATATGATGCAGATGTGGCAATGGGAGGATAAGAGGGGAAATAACAGGAGACAGAGATGGTTTTAAGTTGAGCCTGTGGAGAAGGAGTGCTGAGAAAGAGGTGATTGAGACACAGGACTGAAAAAGCATGGCCATTGTGAACGAGCAAATTAGAGGAAGATGAAGAAGAAACAAAACAACAAAGTGTGACAGAATGACACTCAAAACGTATTCTGTCACATCTAACACCTTTCCTGTGGCTCCAAAGTGCCGAACTCTGGCACATCTTTGGAATAAACAACAAAACTATGCAATGTCCTTCTGTAATTGTGTGCAACAAACCTCAAAATGAGATCTGCATTGCAAATAGACCATGCAGCAAAAGTGTGCTTTCTATAAACAGCTTCAAAGATCGCTCTTATAGAAATAGTTCTCCCAAATAATTCTGCCATTAACACACCCTTTCAAACATGTTGTTTGAAACTGAATTTCTTTCTTCTGTGGAAAAAAAGGAGATGGTTTGCAGAATGTCAAAGCTGCTCTTTTACAAATAATGTATACAATAATTAATAGGGTCTGGGTCTACAGAGCTCCAAAAAGGACAAAAATGCACCATTATAGTAGTTAAGTCATTTGATGGCTCTGTGTAAGGAGCAGAACATATTCAAACTTGAGCGTGAAGACGTGTTGCGCAAGGTTTTAATTGAATAATTAGGAATGCTATGGGTTCTTCAGTGTTCAGAAGTACCAGATATAATATCAGCTGCTACAACTTTTTCTTGACTCATCATAATTTGGTCAGAATGCCAAAAGACATTTTTACATAAAAAACTGTAGACAATAACGGGACGCCTCTTGCTAAATTTATAAAGCAATTTTAATGAGGTCACGTGTCAATGCATCGTACCACAGTTTCTAATGTAAATCATATTGTGCGCACATACTTTCAACTTTTAAAAATAATACATATACAATTTATTCTGTGTGTGTAAAGTATGCTCTAATCAGTACATTAGTATTCCATCCAAACGCAGTCTATTGCTGCATTCAAGTCTTCCTGGAAAGTTTGTATACTTATGAGGTCAGAAGTCGTAAATACAAGTGTGTTCAAGTGATTTTAGTTGAGCAAGGATTAGCCGTTTTGCACCAAATGTAGTGCAAAGCCATGGGCCATCAAGTTATTGCATTCGGGCTGAATCAAATGATTGGACGGGCCTTTTACAGACCTGTGACTGCATAAATACTCAAACCAGCCCGCCTGTCATCAAAAATCATGCCATGCGATTATCTTATCAGCCAATTGTGGGGCAGCAGTGCAGTGCATAAAATCAAGCAGAAACGGGTCAGGAGCTTCAGTTGATCTTCACATCAACCATCAGAATTGGGAAAACAAATTATTCTCAGTGATTTTGACCGTGGCATGACTTGTTGGTGCCAGTTGGGCAGGTTTGATTATTTCTGTAACTGATGATCTCCTGGGATTTTCACACACAACAGTCTCTAGAATTTACTCCGAATGGTGCCAAAAACATAAAAAAACATCCAGTGAGCGGCAGTTCTGTGAACGGAAATGCCTTGTTTATGAAAGAGGCCAACTGAGAATGGCCAGACTGGTTCGAACTTACAAAGTCTATGATTACTCAGATAACCGCCCTGTACAATTGTGGTGAAAATAATATCATCTACAACTACACAATATTAGGCAGGTAGTTTTAATGTTGTGGCTGTAATATTTAGGATGTTTGGATATAGATATGTTATTAATGTTACATACAGGTTATGCAGTTCTAAAATATATGCTCTAGGGGGTTGACAGAGGTTCAAAGTGAATATATAAGTGCTGGAGTGGTAGAAGTAATAAAAGCATGGAGTTAATCCTGATGCAAGTCTCGGTCATTCTTTTAGAATAATACAGTGGCTGTTCGGTCTATATATAATATTGGTTTTATATATATATATAAAAACAATATTGCTACGGACAGTGAAATATACTGTATTCTCTGTGTGTGTGTGTGTGTGTGTGTGTGTGTGTGTGTGTGTGTGTGTGTGTGTGTGTGTGTGTGTGTGTGTGTGTGTGTGTGTGTGTGTGTCATTCATGTGAGAATGTGTCAGTCTCTGTGGGAGGCTTCATTTGACAGGCAGTAGGATGGAATGAAATGGACAAGGACATACAGAGGAGAGACAGACAGCTTTAGTAGTCTTTAGAAATCGCTCATCTGCCATCTCAAGGGTGTGTGAGTGTGTGTGTGTGCACAAACATCCATTACATCCTTATTTTCCAGCCGCCTCTAACTGACACGCCGCCAAATTTATGATCGCGGCCCTGACAGTAACAAACACGCGATGCCATAATGATATAAGTGTGAATATGTTTTCTAGGCATAACCGACGTGATTTAAACCGCATTATTTTGCATGTTTTGCAGTTCATTTTTGTTGACAGAATATAATAAATGGAAAGTTTGGAGTTCCACTTACCTGCATTTCATTGTAACTGCAAAACAAAATCACCATTTACTTAACCTCATGCCATGTTTATGAATTTCTTTCTTTAGCAGAAGATTTTTAGAGGAATATTTTAGCTCTGTAGGTCCATACACTGCAAGTGAATGGTGACCAGAAATTTTAATCTCCAAAAATCACATGAAGCCAGCATGAAAGTAATCCATAAATCTTCAGTGGTTAAATCCATATCTTCTGAAGTGACATGATTGGTGTGGGTGAGAAAGATCAAAATTTAAGTCCTTTTTTATTATAAATCTCAGCCTGACCAGTAGGTGGCGATATACATGAAGATTTAAATAGCAAAAAACTAAAGAAGAAGGACGTGAAAGGGCAAATTGAGATTTATAGCCTTTATGTGCTTTTTGGACCTTCTGAGTTGTGGTCACCATTCACATGCATTGTATGGACCTACAGAGCTGAAATATTTTTCTAAAAACTTTCAATTGTGTTCTGCAGAAGAAAGAAAGTCATGCACATGGGATGGCATGAGGGTGAATAAACGATGAGATCATTTTTATTTTAACAACCCCTGTCGTATTTTCCAAAGGATACTTCCCAGCTTTCCAAGGATGGATCCACCTTCCAATGAACTGAAAGTGCACTTGCATAACATTGAAAGCTGTCTCAACACCATCATCCATTTCACTGTGTATTTAAAAAAAAAAAAAAAAAACATAAAAGATCAAGACACCATAGTCCTTTTCCCTATGCCACGGCACCCCTATTGTGAGAAAAAAGAGGGCTTAAAAACAATAGTGCTTGCTTTCTGGGTCAGTGGATTTCAGTGCCAAAAAACAGACAGCGAGATAACAACACGCTGTGAATAACGCCGGTATGCAAGCCAAAGGATCGTAATGCACTTGTCGAACACACTTAAAAGATTAACTATCCTTTTAAGTACTTAAAAAAACCTTTGTGACACTGAAAAGAGACTAAAAACCTCTTTAGCATATCATTTGACAATGACCGGATACTGCATTGGAGAAGATTAGGCACTATAATGCCAGACAACTGTAAATAACATCAGGGATTGAGGCCATTTTTAGAACAAAAGCACTTTGTTTGTGTGCATGTCTTAAATATGAAATGTAGTTTAAGGGATGATCTCTATTTTATGAGGAAATAAGTATTAAACAATAAGCCGTTTGAAGTGCGTTATGTAAAGAATAATACATATACTCATGAGTGCCGCTTAAACTGTGCCATTTGCTGCAGACATCGCATATTGGTCAACAAAGCTGTCTTATTAAGAAAGTTATATGAAAAGTCATTTGGCAGTTGAAAAACAGTATAACTGCGCCACCTGTTTCCAAACTGGCCTCAACTTCCATAGGATTTTACCCTGATAATCCTGATTTTACAATGGCCCCCAAAACCTATACAATTAAGCCATGTCATATGTTTGAACGTCATTGCATTGGACACAAAATATTTACTCAAATGGCATCGGCAAACAAATTATGCTTTTGTTATATATGAAACTGCATTATTATATATTTTTTTAAGGGTGGTTTAAGTATCTAAATACATTGTTGGGTCATTATATGTGTAAATCTTCAAATACGTGAAGGTTTTTTGTCCTTGTCCTTGATTTTCTATTTTTTTTTTTTATTTAACATGCATTTATTTTCGACTACTTTTCAAATAAGTTTTTTTTTTTTTTGTGAAGATTTAAGTGTTTCACCCATGTTGCAGACTTTTAATTCCATAAAAGAAGAAGAATAATTTATATCTTTCTATCCCTGTCATTTCCATCGCATGTCCATTATTTATTTATTTATTGTTAAATGAGTCACATTAAAACCAACATTTTACCAGACCCTCATCATCTATTTTTGGTAATATTCAAATACCTTTTATGTATGGATTTTATTGTTTCAGCCTAGTCCCAGACCCAGCCTTTTCTGCTAAACTATGAAACTCCATAAAAAAAATAGAACTACTGCATCTTAAAAACTATGCTAATCTAAACAAAGAGTGAAATAAACATAAACCATTTCAATATTTTTATGTGAAATTTTTTTTTTTCACAAATTATGATTGTCCCCCAGTTGTGGCGTCATTTCCATCACACCTAACAACGTTTTTTCAAAAGATAATGTGCTTGATAACCAAATTCGAAAGGGTGATTGAAGATTATGCTTGAGATGAATGAGAAAAGTGATGTTTAAAGAAAACAAAGTGAAATCAGTGTAAATCACGTTTTTATTGGGTGTCATTTCCAATTAAGCAGTCATTTTGCTAAAACATGTGAAAATATATATTGTATAATTATGTGTATTTAGGATATATAAAATGTTAGATATAAAATTAGCCTTAGCGAATAATGTAATTTCCATCACTGTCATTTCCACCATGGTATCCTGTTAAACACAATACAGAATTTATTATGTGGTGGACACTGTGGTGGATGTTTCCATGACCTTCCGTTAAAAAATGACAAAAATAACATAAATTCGTGTAGTGCAAGTACAAATGTAAAAAATGTTTTAAGAGGATTTTACTTTTTAAGAAGTCAACAGGCCTGAAAATGGCAGAAGTTGAAGAAACACCTGTACTGTATGTAAATGTTTGCACATTGTTAGAGAACAAAATAAAGTTGTGAAACTAAACATGTGTTTTAAGGGAGTTAGGGGTTAGTCCACAAACATGCAGGGACAAAACTGCCCATAGTTAAAACAAAATCCCCCATATACATTCCATATACTATTCGTAAACCTAGAAATACATTCAGGTGGCTGTGCATGTCTAGACAATGTGGGCCTAAGAAAAGCATTAAGCAATTCCTGAGTACAATGGGGAAATGCAGCAAACAGTGTGAATTGCAGGTCTAAAATGTGCAACATTTATCAGTTTCACACCTAATGAATGAGTTTGGCTGAATCGACATATCTTCCTCACTCAGGTTGCTGTAATAATTAGTGTCTGTTCATTAATGGGCAGTCTAGAAGCGCTTCATCTGGCCAGTCATCAGAGGGAAAGTCAATTATATAAATGACTTGTCCAGCAAGATGAGCTAAACTCTATCAGAGAGACTGAAAATTATTTTTGAAATTGACTGAGTGAAGACGTCAATGATGTGCGGTTGATAATGTGCCGCACTCAATTCCAAGTATCCGATTATAATCCATATTCATAAACACGTGTTCATGTTGGAATACAATCCAGTATGTTCTACACATATACAGTACATTAAATTATAAAACATACTTTGATTTAGACAACTAAACCAATGGTAAGCTCAATTATAGCTCGATTACAAATGTATTTTGTAATCAATCATTAGCAGCCTCATTGGTAGTTAGTTTGAGAGCAAACCATATTGAACTTGGGAATAATCCTTAGATAAAGAGTTAAATGTCTAATGGAGTGTGTAGAAATATGCCACTCAGTCTTGTCATACTTCTCCCTAAATGTTCCATGCAATGTATAAAACGAACAACAGACATTTTAACTGAAAGCTATTATTTTGCACCACTTAGAATCTGTCAGTCAAATCTATGTGTGTAAAGGTTTGTCGAGTTGGGCAAAGTGCAATTGGAGCACTCAAAGGGAGTAAGTGACAAATACATCTTTGTAATTCACTATAAAAAATATAGACAAATCCAGATCATTGTGAAAAACAGTTCACAAATAAAATGTAATAAAAACTGTGTTTCCCATGAACCCCCCGGACTGCAATGTTTTAATAATGCCTAGAGCCACAGTGTTACACTTTTAGGGGAAATAAACAAATGGCTTACTTATAGTTGATTGCAAATTACATTTTTTTTTTTCAATCGCTGTGGCTAATTTTTTTAAACAGTCTTAACATTCTCTAAACTGTAAGTGCCATTGTCACAACTGTTTTATGGGACATCACAACTCTATTGCATGTCTGAAAAATGTAGTAACTCACCCAAAACATTTAATTCATGCTTCCAAGCCAATATTTCTTGTCATCGCGTGAGCCGTACAGGTCAAAATGTTTTGATGTTTTCACCATGGCTGTCAACCCTGGAAATGTTTGTTATATACAAATTTTAAATACAAATTGTTCTACTTTTTTGTTGACACTGAATGCTTACTGTACAAGAATGTCAGTTTTGTCTAGCTGAATGCTATTGTGTATAACACTTAACTTTTTAGATACCAATTTCAACAGCAGGTCAAAGTTTACTGGGAAAATTCAAAAAAGTACAATACTGTAGTATACAGAAAAAGGATATGCAAATTTGTATGTATATAGTAAATATATTTTGTAGCAATGTGTTACATGTAAACAGAAAATTCACATTTGCATGTCAATTTTTACACATTTCTTATGTGTAAAGTCATGTATAGTGAACAGAAAATTGCAACAAAATGACATCCATTAAAAAAATAATAAATAAAGAGTATGATCATTTCACAGAGAACCATCTCATCAGTTTTGATTTGCAAGCTATGTGTATTTATTTATTGTGCAAAACGTAGACAACTGTACTTACTTTTTTGCACGCATGTGCCAAAACACTTGCAGTTTGCTTAAATGAAGAAGAAATTCAAATCTGGTGTGAACAAGAAATGAATTGTTTAGAGATTTGAACTTAATGTTTTGAAAAAAAGAATTCTCATTTGAGAATTAAGTCGAAGTACGAACAAAGTCATTTGTAAGTTGACTTCCTGAAGAGTTAAAACACTATAGTTCTGTGGTGCTTTCAAAATAATTGTTTCAAATTACATATTTGTTTGAGCGGTCCAAGATGTCAACTTCTGGCACAACCAATGGGGTACATTTTTGGCAGGACATGTTTGGCCAAATAATGAAAGATTGACATAAAGTTTGCATACATATGTTATTTTTTAGTTTGGAAAAACCTGCAATGTGGAATGGTGTGCAATAAAATAAAGAACATGTATTAAAACAAATTGGATGAATTTTGGTTCTGTGTTGACTTGACTAGAAAACTACAAATTGTAATAGCATTGATTTGAGGATTTCAACGAGTTTTAGCTTCAGTGGCATGCAGGAGCATTTTAGACATATTCAGTAAACACAACCTAATATCAGCACGTACATATTTAGGTTTAGATTAAATTAATTTAACAGTACATTTACTGTATTTCCAGCATTATACATTGGCTATAATGGATTGGTAACAGTGCTGCAATTACAGATAATTTAAGCTCAAATTAACTATGTTTAGTTAGTGTCAATAGGTTAGTCTCAGTTTGGCTTTTAATTATTAATCTATCAAAGTAACCTACGGCAAATCCATCTTTCAAAACGAGGCGCCAGTTTAGGACTAATTACTAGTGTGATAAGTCCTTCATTAAAAGTCTTCCACAAGCACAAAGTTAGGATGAAATATTAGATTCAAACATACAATATAAATGTAATGTTTAACACATCAAAAGGAAACCCATTGGATTCATTTCCTGGCATCTTTTTATGTTCATACAAATATTTACACATGTTAAGTTTGCATAAAATAAAAGTAGTTGAAATTTAGAGGACAATTCTTTTTTGCTGAGTTTACATAATTTTTTCATGACCCCAAAAGTTAATAGCTATGAAAGAAGCTAATTTTAGTTAAGTCACTCCCCAACACTTCTAAAGGTCTCTACCTACAGCAATATATGATTTAACTGGTATAGTGAGCTTCTTCTTGTTAAATAATTATTGTGTTCTTTTGAAATTCTAGATGAGAGCCATGTGCACAAAGAAATTGTACAACAGATGTGAAAAGGGGTGAGAAGGAAGCTTGTAAAACCATTGTTAAAACACATTTCAAACAAGTCCATTTACTTTTATTCATCAGGCTTGACTAAGCAATACATCAGCCCATCATCTCGCACCTTCCGACAGTAATTCTTATGGTGTGCAATGCAAACCTAATCAATCAAGCAACTCCACCTGTAATTCTGAAAATTCCTCACCATCCGTCACTGTCGCCGTTCGTCTGTCTCAACCAGGCCAGTCCAGATTTATTGCCATCTCTGAAACTATTAGCTTGAACAAAGAAAAAATGAAGGACAAGAACAGTGTTAAGGGATGTGTTGAGGTAAATGAGAGAGAGAGAGAGAGAGAGAGAGACCAAATTAAAAGTGGGATAATATCCTGGAGGGAATAAAAACATTATTGATTGAGGTCGGAAAGAGAGAGGAATAAAAAATGACATATAGCAGCTCCTGAAGCTCTTCACATGTGGCGAATCAAACAGTCACAAAGCCCTATTAGTATAATTCAACAAGCAGTTCTTATGAACTATATATACTCGCAGGACAGGTCTTGTTAAAGATGATTTAGGTTTCATGAAAAGTGCTTTTGACTAGTGATGGCCATTCAGAGACATCCTCACTCCATTCACAAAGTCATTAAACCTTTAAAGACCCCATGAAATCAAAACTTGGGTTGAGTAGTTTAAATTCATGCTTGTTAGCTTTGAGGCCATCTACAGAATATGCTAGTATACAGACAGACAGACAGATAGATGATAGATGGATAGACAGATAGATAGACAGATAGACCTGTCTATCTGGGCTGCTCTAGTAGTTAAAGTGAAGATGCAATAATGCACAAACGCTATTTGATTGAGGGTGCTTTAACGTCAGTTTCAGGGTGCTTGGTGCTTTGGCTACCCTAAAGCACCCCATTAAAACTGGGCCTAACTGGATTTTCAAAAGCACAACTGACACGCCTCTCTAAAATTATTAGGGTGGATGTAAATCAAAATCAAATCCCTTTATTGTCACTCAACCATATACACAAGTGCAACAGAGGGTGAAAGTCTTGGCATAACAACATAACAGTCATGACAGTGATGAGACATATACCAATCTACAATAAACATCAGATTTACACAACACAATAAACAAATAATAATATAAAATGTACAGTATACAATACACACAATATAGAATACACATACACACAATATGGAATAAACAGTATAAAATAAAAAAGTATATATATAAAATATACAGTAGCTTTATTGACATTCAGGCTGTCGGTTGATAGTCAGTTGCCATTGTGTTGTTAAGAGAGAATATAATTCATGACAGTGCAGTGTGAGATTAATAAGATTAATAAAGTGCAATGCTGATCGTGAGAGATCAAGAGTTCAAAAGTCTGACTGCTTGGGGGAAGAAAATGTCATGAAGTCAGCTGGTGTGGGTCCTAATGCTTGGATACCACCTGCCTGATGGTAGCAGTGAGAGCAGCATATGGCTCGGGTGGCTGGAGTCTCTGATGAGCCTCCGAGCTTTTTTCACACACTTCCTGGTATATATGTCCTGAAGGGAAGGAAGCTCACCTCCGATGATGTGTCTGGCTGTTCACACCACACTTTGCAGGGCTTTGCGGTTGAGGGCGGTGCTGTTGCCGTACCAGGTGTTGATGCAGCCAGTCAGGATGCTCTCTACCGTGCTGGTGTAGAACTGTGTGAGGAGGTGGTGGTTCATTTCAAACTTCCTCAGCCATCTCAGGAAGCAGAGGCACTGGTGAGACTTATTCACAATGGCCTCAGTGAGGATGGATCATGTGAGTTCCTCTGTGATGTGGACACAGAGGAACTTGAAGCTGCTGACTCTCTCCACCAGTGTCCATTGATGGTGATGCGGCTGTGTTCTCTGTCTTTTCTCCTGAAGTCCACCACAAGCTCCTTGGTCATACTGACATTGTGGTTGTGCTCCTGACATCACTATGTCAGAGTGTGCACCTCCTCTCTGTAGGCTGTTTCATCATTGTCAGTGATCAGACCTACCACCGTTGTATCATCAGCAAACTTAATGATGGCATTAGAGCAGTCATGTGAAAATACAGGAGTGGGCTCAGAGTGTGGGCTCCCTGTGGGGCTCCAGTGTTGAGGGATAGTGATGAGGAGATGTTGCTGCCCATTCTAACCACCTGGCATCTAGTCCAGGATCCAGCTGCACAGCAAGCATTTTAAGCCCAGAGCCCAGAGTTTCACATCAAGCTTGGAGGGCACTATGGTGTTGAATGCTGAGCTGTAGTCTACAAACAGCAGTCTCACATATGTGTTCCTTTTTTCCAGGTGAGAGAGAGCAGTGTGTAGTGTAGATGCAATGGCTTCATCAGTGGAGTAGTTGTTGCGGTATGCAAAATGCAGTGAGTCCAGTGAGCTAGGCAACACAGAACTGATATAATCTCTGATTAGTCTCTCAAAGCATTTGCTAATGATGAGGATCAGAATAACAGGACACCAGTCATTTAAGCAACTGATTTTGGATTGCTTTGTAACAGGCATAATAGTGGACATTTTAAAGCATGTGGGGACCACAGACAATGGAAAAGTTGAAAATGTCCATGAAAACACTAGCCAGTTGGTTCGCACACACTCAGATGACGCCCGGAATGCCATCTGGACCCGCGGCTTTGCGTTTCTTCACCTGTCGGAAGGATCAAATCAAATCAAATCACTTTATTTGATTTGATTTGATCCTTCTGGCTTTGCGTTTCTTCACCTGTCGGAAGGATCATGTTACATCTGCTACATGGATGGAGAGTGAACTAAACTCTGTTGCTTTAGCCGCGAGAGCTCTCTCCACGAAGGTGGTGTAATTTCCCTCGAAATGAGCATAAAATGTATTAAGCTCATCTGGGAGAGAGGCAGAGGTGTTCATGGTGGAGTTTTTATCCCCTTTGAAGTCTGTGATGAAGTCACATGCTTGTTGAGAGGAGCGTGAGGTCTGAGAACCAAGTCCGGGTGGGCCAAATAGGAACCACTAGGATGACCTTCTCCTCATTCTCCCTGACCTTGCAGAAAATCTGTGCAAGTAGATTCACTGGGGGAAACGCATATTTGGCCAACTGTGTGCCAGCATGTTTGTGCCAAGGGGAGCCACTGTCAGAGAATACCAGAGCGGGCAGTGTTAGGATTCCCGGGAAGTGAACAAGTCTACCTGCGCTTGGTGGAATCACTTCCAAAGCTGGACCACATGAGGGTGGAGTCTCCACTCTCCCCTGAGCATGACCTTCCACAATGATGTGTCCGCTGTGCTGTTGAGGTGGACCAGGATATAAGTGGCTCGCAATGACTTGAGTCACTGCTGACTCCAGAGGAGAAGACAGTAGGCGAGTTGCAACATCTGACGAGAGTGTAGGCCACCTTGAAGGTTGATGTACAAAATCGTTGCTGTGTTGTCCATCGTGACAAACACGTGCTTGCCAAGGATCAATGGCAAGAGCCTCCACAGGGCAAGCAATACCACAAGCAACTCGAGGCAGTTGATGTAGCAACGCAGTCGCGGGCCAGTCCGAGGACTGGCAGCTGCATGTCCATTGCACGCTGCGCCCCAGCCACGCTTTGAGGCGTCCGTCTTATCTGCAACATGCCTGGAGACCTTGCCTAGGGGAACTCTTGCCTGTAGGAATGCTTGGTCAGACCAAGGGCTGAACAGACATCAGCAGACCTGAGTGACGAGCATGCGGTGTGCGCCATGTTATCATGCCCATCTCATAACTCGGGTCTGAAGCCATTGCTGAAGCGGTCTCATATGCATCAACGGCGTGACTGCCGCTGAGGATGCCATATGCCCTAGTAGCAGTTCATGGACCCAGACAGTTCGTAACAACTGCCTTCATTGAGACCGAGTCTAACTCCATATCGAGAAAAGAGATGCTCTGAACCGGGGAGACCCTGCTCTTTTCCCAGTTGACCCAAAGACCCAAATGGCTGAGGTGCCTGAGCACCAGGTCCTTGTGCGCACACAACAGGTACTGCTAGTGAGCTAGAATCAGGCAGTCATCGAGATAGTTGAGGATGCGAATGCCAACTTCACTTAACGGGTCAAGGGCTGCCTCTGCAACCTTCATGAAGACGCGAGGTGACAGGGACAGACCGAAGTGGAGGACCTTGTACTGGTATGCCAGCCCTCGAAAGCAAACTGAAGGAAGGGTCTGTGTCGAAGAAGGACCAAGACATGGAAGTACATGTCCTTCAGGTCTACCGCCACAAACCAATCTTGATCCAGACGCTTGCTAAAATGCACTTTTGCGTCAGCATCTAGAACTTGGTCCAAGACAGTTGACCTGTCAGATCTCACAGGGGCAAAAGTCTTCAATGGCCCTCTGTTCTTCTCCTTTATTAAAAGTTATAATAATTATAAAAAAGATACATTTAAAATAAAAATTCAGAGTCTGGTCTCAAGCAAGGATTTAACTCTGTCTAACAAAAGTTGATGAATTGTAGATTTGCAGACCCAAATAACATTTGAACTGACTGCAATGTGACTGAAATAGTTACCAATGTGGTTTACTTATGAAGAAACACGGCAATACTCTGCTATACAAATACAGTGGCCCCAAAAACTAATAAAAATGCATGAATTCCTTTACATTTGAGAATAAAACATCAAACCAATTTGCATTTATTGTAAAGAATGATAACATAAGGACACTTTTTACACAGAACATTTAACAAATAGAAGCTTGTTATGTTTTTAATGATAAAACAACAGATATTTGTTTTAAAATGAAGACACAAATATTTGGGACACTTGATAATAATGCATTAAATATTACACGTTCCTTTCATTTGCAGAACATAAGTATGTGTGTGTGTGTGTGTGTGTGTGTGTGTGTGTGTGTGTGTGTGTGTGTGTGTGTGTGTGTGTGTGTGTGTGTGTGTGTGTGTGTGTGTGGAAATGTACCAGACAGAACAGGAGGTCATGTGCAGCACCAATAGACAAAGAGATTGAGTTTGAGAAATGTGCTGCTAAATTTCTATAAACAGAGTCAGTCGATGCAAATAATGTTTTAGGAGGGTTGTTAAATATGCTACCATTTGAAATACTGCTTTCTGATGCTCTCCTAGTTTATACATTAAAAATGACTTAATTCAGTTGTTTGAGTACTTAAAGGGATAGTTTACCCCAAAATGAAAATTCTGTCATAATTTACCCTATTCACTTGCTTAAAACCTGTATGATTTTCTTTCTTCTAGTAGAACAGACCTGGGTCACGACACACCCATTGAGAATTACTTCAGCGGATCTTTTGTTTACTGATTAGCTCTGCTTTAACTACAACTAGAGGAATTTTGAAGAAAAAAAAGCTTAACTTACAAAAGCACAAGAGGAATGGAGAGAGCGAAGAGTGGAGAGCATTAAGAAGTGTGAAGTGCAAAAGGTCTGATCAATGATCTCACTGCATCCTGCACAAAGCCACCACTATAAAAGCTGTTTCAGAGTGCTAAAGGGGATGCTAATTGATTTTGCCGTTCGATCCTCGTTAATCTCTATAGGGGGAACTTCCTTCTTCAGCATCAAATTGCAAGAATTGGATACAATGTTGAGGATCTCCTTAACTGTGTTTTTTCTTACATTTTACTTCTTTTTCATAAAAAAATGGCATAGAGAATAGCCCAAAGGTAAAGAGAAATAAAAGACAAATGAGAGCTCTTTAACATTTAACTTGTTTCTTAGAGACAGCCATGGCATTAAATGAAGAGCAAATGGAGACATTTACAGAAGCTTCACACATCCTCTATTCTAGAGTTTTAGAAGTGATCTCAGTAATATTTCAAACTCTGCTCAGATTTGCCAAGATATCAAAGTCTGCAAATCAAAAGTCAAGAGAGTGCATGGTAGTACTTGCTTGTGTGTATGTGATTCTGGCTTGGTTACATTTCTGATCCCATTTCCTTCTCTTCTCCGCAACATTGCCGGTCACTTCAAATGTAACCATCTTAAACTTGAAAAACCAATTAAAAATGGTCATCATACTGAAAAATCTACCAATTTGCTTACCTGACTGTCCAAGAAAATTGACAATTTCTCTCCAAATCTTGCCGAGATTTCATACATTGCGACTGTCACTCATGGGAGCGAGTTCCGATTTGCCTACGATTTCAGGCTTTTGTCGGTGATCTCCACAAAACAGTCGTCAAGTGAAAATCGGGCTTAAAATAGTGTAGTGTAAACTCGGCATAAGTGTTACAAAATAACAACTATTGTGAAAATGTATGTTTAATGAACAAAACATCATCTGTGTCTGTGCAACATTTAAAAGTGATCGCAAACAAAATGCAAGAACACATCCTGTGTGAATGGATCTTTAGATTGCATAAAATGTTCATGAGACAAGCATTGAAATGGCTAGATGCAGTCCAACGAATGGAACACAATGCAGGTTTTTCGAGAGACATTTTTGAGGTTCTTCAACTTAAAATGCTGTTATCTTTTAAAATGACAAACACACAAACACGTTCGTTGTGAACAACCATTTCTTACAGTATATGTTAAAATGTATTTCACTACATCAATGAATATGACATGTTGTGAACATGGACAGACATAAATACATTTTCAGGACTGAGGGTCTTGGAGTTTGTTTGACCAAGGGGCTGTTCAGAATGAATAAGTTCTCATATTTAAAAAAAAAAAAAAAATTTTTTAAATCGAGACTAAAAAAAACAATGCGATGTGGCGCAATTGTCAAAGATGACCAAGTAGTGAATGTTAACATTGAACAATTTTAAAACCAGGGCATGTTTATGAAAAAACACATTCAGTTTAAAATACCTTTTCAAAATGTTCATATATATCCAAATGTACCTGACTATTTGTACATCACTAACTAGTTCTGTACACAAATCCCTACATATTATTTGTATCATTGGAAAATAAATGGTTTGTTAGTGGGCTTAGATCACTTTAGGAGACCACAAATGCAACGATTATAAAGCTCACTGACTCTGAATAAGCCTAAAGTGTCTTTGACTCCAGAGGGCCCAGCAATTTCTTCCCTTGCATTCGCTAAGAACTTGATCAATACTGGAGGCCTGATAATTACCAACACCTCCATTTGTTTCAACAGGCTAGAGTGGGCGAACTTCAGCTACATGGTAATAACGTGTGAGAGTTGCTTTCTACTCTGTTGCATTATCATTAAAACAATTTCCACTAACAGTGGTCTCCAGGCAGACTGCGATGTTCACAGACCTTTTGTGTTTGTCTTAGTCGGCCTTTATTTATATATTTAATTGTGAGAGGGAAGGATGATCTAGTTTGCCGAAAGTCTTGGGAGTATGAGAGTGGAAACTCATTAGTCGACGCCTCTGGAAGAATGTGATTGCAATTGGCAGGATAAAAAGCAAAACAATCTAAATTGTTAATGTTCAACAATAAACTCGTGCTCTCGACTGCAGAGGCCAAACATGGCTTAATGAGAGAATAAGGTGAGAAGAAAGGGCCAGACATATGGGAATGATGGAGAAGACCATCTACTACCAGAGGAGGATATTGTAACCTACCATTGTTTTCCTGTGAGGCCAAATGTTAAGATTTACTTAGAATGATTGGCTTACCAAACTTTGTCAAATCTTTTATGGATTGGCTTTGTGACTTTACATAATTCATGGAAAATTTGACAGGATTATATTAGTACTTTTATATACCTGTACACTGTCACTTATTTTTAATATACAATCAATTTAACATGGCTAATCTAACAAAATGCAAGAGTCAAATTTCACTCCAAAATTTAGATATATTGTTATTGAGAAATAAAGCCTATTTTAAGAACAATTGATTCTTTTGTATTCATTTTGAAATAGTTTTCATGACAATTAAGCAAATTTGTATTTACTGTAAAGGTTCACTGTAACCGTTCACACCTAACGCATTTTTGCATCTCTCTGCGCTGATTTTCAGTTTCTTTTTTATGTAAAAACAAAAGTTCTTTGACCTTTGCACCGAGTCTCGCTCCTTTTGTGCCGGGTCTTACTGCTTTTGCAGCATCTCATGTTGGAGTGTCACATATTAAGATGCACACACACACACACACACAAAACTTTAAAACCATCTGCCTAATATTGTGTAGGTCCTCCTCGTGCCACCAAAACAGTGCCAACTCGCATCTCAGAATAGCATTCTGAGATACTATTCTTCTAACCACAATTGTAAAGAGCGGTTATCTGAGTTACCGTAGACGTTGTCAGTTTGAACCAGTCTGGCCATTCTCTGTTGACCTCTCTTATCAACAAGGCATTTCTGTCCACAGATATGCCGCTCACTGAATGTTTTTTTGTTTTTAGCACAATTCGGAGTAAATTCTAGAGACTGTTGTGCGTGAAAATCCAAGGAGATCAGCAGTTACAGAAATACTCAAACCAGCCCATCTGGCACCAACAATCATCCATGCGATTATCCAATCATATGGCAGCAATGCAGTGCATATAATCATGCAGATACAGGTCAGGAGCTTCGGTTAATGTTCATTTCAACCATCAGATGGGATCTCAGTGATTTGGACCGTGGCATGATTGTTGGTGTAGGCATATATATATATATGTAGTATATACACTGGTGGCCAAAAGTTTGGAATAATGCACAGATTTTGCTCTTATGGAAAGAAATTGGTACTTTTATTCACCAAAGTGGCATTCAACTGATCGCAATGTATAGTCAGGACATTAATAACATGAAAAATTACAATTTGAAAATAAATAAATAAATAAATAAGTCAGAGTTCTCATCAAAACATCCTCCACGTGCAGCAATGACAGCTTTGCAGATCCTTGGCATTCTAGCTGTCAGTTTGTCCAGATACTCAGGTGACATTTCACCCCACCCATTATTATTATTATTATTTTCGAATTATAGAAATAAGATTTGAAGATGATGTAGAGATGAGTAATGAGAAATTTTGTCACAACACATTAGTCTAGTCAGAATGGGGTAAAAATGTGTTTAATTGTTCACAATTTTTCATAATACAAAAAAATATGAATGGTCATAAAATTAGGTTTCATTTTCTTTGTGCTAAATATATATATATATATAATAGTATTTTTTTAGACTCTGAAGTGAAAGATGTGCAGAACATGTTCTTAATAGCTTTTCCTAAATTCACCTGAATATCCAAAATAAATTATATATATATATATATATATATATATATATATATATATATATATATATATATATATATATATATATATATATATATATATATATCCCAACTGAAGTCTGTTAAAACTTAGTTCGAACCAAGCAATCAAACCAAGTGTGAAACTACAGTACCAGATTTAAGCTGTGAAGTCTATGACCTGCTGTTGTTTCTTGCTGTAATGTCTGTAATTCTAACTGTAAAAGACTGTGATTAACGAGTATTAACTGTAATTTACAGACAATACAGTAATTTTTACAATAAAATGTTGTTTTGTAAAAATGTAGATGTAAAATTATGATTTTTCCTGTATAATTACTGGTAAAAATTTACATTGTTTAACAAGAGAGTACATGTACTTTTTACAGTAAATTATTGTTAAAATTACAATAAAAAAACCCTGCATTTCCTTGCATGACCCATCATATTTCATAATATTTTATTGGAATATGTATGTTTCCTCTTATTTTTCATAACAGTTAAGTATATAAGGGTGTTCTCTTTTATATTTAATGCAGTTTAGTTAAAGTTTACTGCATTATTTAAGTTTCACATGTGTTACCCTGATGGTGTTTACTGTTTGTGTAGTGCAACTGAGCACTGTCTCTATGTGTTTATTAGTCATTGCTCCTGGAAGAGCCTCTATTTGTGAACTTCATGTCATCATGTGCTCTTTTGTCATTTTTATGGTGATTAACAATGTGCCAGCGTGGTCATGTAAATTACAACAGTATTAAACTGTAAAATGTACAGGTTGTTCTGTAAAGTTGTTTAAATTTTTACTGTATGTTTTACATAATTATTCTGGAAACTACAGCTGCCAGTTTTTTGTTTAGTGTTTTTGTAAAAACAACAGGATTTTTTATTTTTTTACAGGGAAACCTTTAACTCAAGTTTAGCTTTCGAACACTGACATCTCCTCCTTCTTCATCAATTTTCTGGTCGTATAGGGTCTCAAATGAGAAGGGAGATAGATATCAAATGCTCCGGATAAGGTAGGCTTTTAGAAAGCATGTAGGATTCTGTTCTTTTTGAACACTGTTTCGTTAGTTAGCATTAGTGGTTTGTAAAAAGGGATTACCGTGAAGGGGCTAGCTCTGTGTCAGATGAAACGAAGTAGATAAAACTTATACAAAACTCTGTTCATTAGAAGAGAATTACCATGGACAGATAATGGAATTACATACATTTTTGGTCTGGAGTCAAGGGGTAATAAACATATCAATAGTTTAAAAGGTGGGATCGCAAGAACCGGACCAGTTTCCTTGTTATGAGATGATTTAGTCTTCAAGAAATTGAGAAAGTTTTAAAGGAATAGGAACTGAGTAAATGATAACAGAAATTTCCATTTGGGGTAATCTACTCCTGTTTCTGAGATGTTTCTCCTAAGCACAAGACCCCAGTAATGTCACATGTGTCTCTTTTGGAGTTTCAAAAGAGATCTCAACAAGTCTTAAACTGTGCTCAGATTAGCTAAGTCAGTAATCAAAAGTCAGAGATTTAAATGTGAGCTCAAAAGATTCCCCATCAAATCCGATATGTAGTCTTCCAAGACAAGTAATCTGAGCTATTCACATTCATTTTAAATTCAACTTTAAAAACAGCATTGCCAATACATTCTGATTATGAAGCAAACATTTTTTTCTTATTGAAATAACATGCACAGATGAATTGTCTCATTTGTTTCAATTTATATATTTCTCATAAGGCATTTTAGAAGACATTACTGAAAACTCCATTAAGTCATGAGTTATGAAACAGCAACCTCTTAAGCAGTACATTTTCATCATACATAATGGGAAGTCCAAATTTGATCAATTTTGTTTTTTAGATTTTGAAATGTGTAGATAGATGATTTTTAAATATATACATTTATTATATGTAAAAAATATTATGTTTTTAGTATGCTCAATATCTATTTCTAAATGCATGGGCTCTAGTGTGCTCATAAACAATCTTAGTTTCCTTGTATAGAGCTAGTCTTCTAGGTGAACTGTTTTGTCCTTTGGCCCATCTTAGCTTTTGCATTTACAAACTTGCATTCCATCCCTCATTTATCCAATGACCAAATGTAGAAGATCTCTTTATTTGGCCATTTAACCTTATTCAAGCTAATATTAGCCCATACATCATTTGACCACTTCTCATCCCTTTTGTTATCAAAAAAGAAAAACATTTTAAAAACCATTGGCTTTCGGACAAAGCTTTACCCAGAATGCAAGGCTTTGTGCTGAAATTGCTTTTGAAATACATTACATAAAGCATAGTTCTTAATTCTCTTGTAATGAATCATTCTCGTGTGCAGTTTAAAAAACAAAACAAATTGGGCCCGGGCCTCATCCGCCACTTGGATTTTGGGTACTGTCACTCTCACCTTTTAAAGAAAAAAATAACAAAGACAGTTAGAAGGATGAAATGTCTTTTGTATGCTAGATGAAAAAGTTAAATGTCTTATTTGAAGCACAAATCAAGCAGTAATAGCTTTGTGAACTAGTCCAACAGAAAATGATTACATTGTGATAATGATACAATTTAGAGCTCAGCTAAATGGTGAAAGTCTAGTGAGGGACAGAACATTTGGGGTTTGGGGTAGGGAAACCGTTGGCAGTTATAAATGCCAAATAAATGGTTAAGGAGACTGAGAGTTTCAATCAGTGGCGATCGATGTTGCAAGATGTTTCGCACTTCACAAATCACAGAGATTGTCATCCTCTGCAATCTGGGGATGAATTTTATGTAGGGGTTGTTTACTGTCATTTAAATGAAAGGGTTTGTGGATAGAGGGCCGGATGGGTGGGTTTGGAATGAATGGGAAAAATTGTGTATTTCAAAATATGCTTTTTTGAATGGCACATCCAGGGTCCAAAATTAACACCTGTAGAGCAGCGATTGAGAGTAAAAATTGGCTTTGGTGAGTAAATAATACAGAGCATAGGTTTGTGTGTGTGTGTGTGTGTGTGTGTGTGTGTGTGTGTGTGTGTGTGTGTGTGTGTGTGTGTGTGTGTGTGTGTGTATGAGTGAGCGTGTATTTATCACTTTGTGGGGACCAAATGTCCCCATAAGGATAGTAAAACCCGAAATTTTTGACCTTGTGGGGACATTTTGTCGGGTCCCCATGAGGAAACACAGCTTATAAATCATACTAAATTATGTTTTTTGAAAATGTAAAAATGCAGAAAGTTTTCTGTGAGGGTTAGGTTTAGGGGTAGGGTTAGGTTTAAGGGATAGAATATAAAGTTTGTACAGTATAAAAACCATTATGTCTATGGAAAGTCCCCATAAAACATGGAAACACAACATGTGTGTGTGTGTGTGTGTGTGTGTGTGTGTGTGTGTGTGTGTGTGTGTGTGTGATGTGTGTGTGTATGTGCGTGTATTTATCACTTTGTGGGTACCAAATGTCCCCATAAGGATAGTAAAACCAGAAATTTTTGACCTTGTGGGGACATTTTGTCGGTCCCCATGAGGAAAACAGCTTATAAATCATACTAAATTATGTTTTTTGAAAATGTAAAAATGCAGAATGTTTTCTGTGAGGGATAGGTTTAGGGGTAGGGTTAGGTTTAGGGGATAGAATATAAAGTTTGTACAGTATAAAAACCATTATGTCTATGGAAAGTCCCCATAAAACATGGAAACACAACATGTGTGTGTGTGTGTGTGTGAGAGAGAGAGCGAGGAGGAGGAGAATATTTATAGTCATGCATTTCCCTACATGACCCATCATATTTCATAATATTTTATTGGAATATGTATGTTTCCTCTTATTTTTCGTAACAGTTAAGTATATAAGGGTGTTCTCTTTTATATTTAATGCAGTTTAGTTAAAGTTTACTGCATTATTTAAGTTTCACATGTGTTACCCTGATGGTGTTTAGTGTTTGTGTAGTGCAACTGAGCACTGTCTCTATGTGTTTATTAGTCATTGCTCCTGGAAGAGCCTCTATTTGTGAACTTCATGTCATCATGTGCTCTTTTGTCATTTTTACGGTGATAAACAATGTGCCAGCGTGGTCATGTAAATTACAACAGTTTTAAACTGTAAAATGTACAGGTTGTTCTGTAAAGTTGTTTAAATTTTTACTGTATGTTTTACATAATTATTCTGGAAACTACAGCTGCCAGTTTTTTGTTTAGTGTTTTTGTAAAAACAGGATTTTTTATTTTTTTACAGGGAAACCTTTAACTCAAGTTTAGCTTTCGAACACTGACATCTCCTCCTTCTTCATCAATTTTCTGGTCGTATAGGGTCTCAAATGAGAAGGGAGATAGATATCAAATGCTCCGGATAAGGTAGGCTTTTAGAAAGCATGTAGGATTCTGTTCTTTTTGAACACTGTTTCGTTAGTTAGCATTAGTGGTTCGTAAAAAGGGATTACCGTGAAGCTCTGTGTCAGATGAAACGAAGTAGATAAAACTTATACAAAACTCTGTTCATTAGAAGAGAATTACCATGGACAGATAATGGAATTACATACATTTTTGGTCTGGAGTCAAGGGGTAATAAACATATCAATAGTTTAAAAGGTGGGATCGCAAGAACCGGACCAGTTTCCTTGTTATGAGATGATTTAGTCTTCAAGAAATTGAGATTTTTTTAAAGGAATAGGAACTGAGTAAATGATAACAGAAATTTCCATTTGGGGTAATCTACTCCTGTTTCTGAGATGTTTCTCCTAAGCACAAGACCCCAGTAATGTCACATGTGTCTCTTTTAAAGTTTTAAAAGAGATCTCAACAAGTCTTAAACTGTCAGTAATCAAAGTCAGAGATTTAAATGTGAGCTCAAAAGATTCCTCATCAAATCTGAAATTTAGTCTTCCAAAACAAGTAATCAGAGCTATTCACATTAATTTTAAATTCAACTTTAAAAACAGTATTGCCAATACATTCTGATTATGAAGCAAACAATTTTTTCTTATTGGAATAACATGCACAGATGAATTGTGCACAACATAACCACTGTTAGAGGAGGAGAATATTTATATTCATACATTTTCACAATGATAAAATTGATAAGCTTTAATAGCTTTTGTTGGGAGTCATGTATTCAGGTATAAGACAAAGGCAGGCCTAACACAGTCATAAATCTTACTTATAAAAACCATGCCAAAATCAAACAAAGGGAGTCCAAAACAGACTACAAATCCCATGAAGCCTTGCTCACTTTACACCTATGTGTGAAATTCCAAAGGATCGAACTCTTTACTCCTGTCTATCTCATTGGACAAGTTGAGATTACTCTGTGTTCCACCGATCACTCTAACCGAAGAAGACCACCAAGCAATACGCATCTTCATCCTTTTTCCTGCAGAACTGAAGAAAAAAGATTTTTCTTCCCTCTTCAACCAAGTCGACGTCGCTGATTTCTCCGCCAGCCCTGCTAGAATCAGCAGCCGTACCGCCTGCCGACAGAGCGAGGAAACACACATTCTACCTGTGTCCTCACGTGATCCAAGTAAGAGGTTTACGTCTTGCCAGAGATAGAATATTATAGTGTGTTATTCTTGTATATTCAGATATTACGTCACACCTCAAGAGTAATGACTTCATGAATTTCTTTACAGATAAAATTGAAATAATCAGAAATAAAATTGGAATTATGCAATCATCTGTCATAGCACCTCAGAAATCAGAGTCGACTAATTTCCCTCATGTGCATCTTCAATCCTTCGCTATCATAGGTCATGAAGAGCTAACAAAACTTATCGAAACATCAAAAGCCACAACTTGTTTGTTAGATCCAATACCAACTAAGCTCTTAAAAGAGGTATCTCCTGTAATATCAGAACCTCTTCTTAATATCATTAACTCCTCGCTATGCTTAGGACATGTCCCAAGAAACTTTAAAATGGCAATTATCAAACCGCTAATTAAGAAGCCACAACTTGATCCTGGAGAACTTGCTAATTATAGACCGATTTCAAATCTCCCGTTTATGTCAAAAATACTAGAAAGGGTAGTATCCTCCCAAATATGTTCATTTCTACAGAAAAATAGTATATATGAAGAATTTCAATCTGGATTTAGGCCTCATCACAGTACAGAGACTGCACTTATCAGAGTTACAAATGACTTGCTCTTATCATCTGATCGCGGCAGCATTTCTCTTCTAGTGCTTTTAGATCTTAGTGCTGCATTCGACCACGATAGATCACGACATTCTCTTGAATAGGCTGGAGAATTATGTTGGAATTTGTGGAGTGGCATTAGCATGGTTTAGGTCATATTTAGCAGACCGTTACCACTTTGTCTATGTAAATGAGGAATTGTCAAACCAAACAAAAGTAAAATATGGAGTGCCACAGGGATCAGTTTTAGGGCCTCTGCTTTTCTCCATGTATATGCTTCCCCTGGGAGATATTATCAGGAATCGTGAAATAAGTTTCCACTGCTATGCTGACGATACACAACTTTATATATCTTCAAAACCTGATGAGATTTCACAATTATGAATTATGAGTGTATCAATGAAATAAAAGATTGGATGGCCAGAAATTTCCTTCTACTCAATTCTGACAAAACAGAGGTTCTAGTTATTGGACCAAAAAGCTCTAAAAATAAGCCACTAAAATATAATTTGACTCTAGATGGATGTACCGTTACATCATCTTCAACAGCAAAGAACTTAGGTGTTATATTTGATACAAATCTGTCCTTTGAAAATCAAATTACAAATGTTTGTAGAACAGCATTCTTCCACCTAAGAAATATTGCTAAATTAAGGCACATGCTCTCGGTTGCTGATGCCGAAAAACTAATTCATGCGTTCATGACCTCAAGACTAGATTATTGTAATGCATTACTGGGAGGATGTCCAGCAAGATCAATAAATAAACTTCAATTGGTTCAAAATGCAGCAGCCAGAGTGCTGACGAGAACCAAGAAATATGATCATATTAGCCCCATTTTATCATCGCTACATTGGCTACCTGTTAAATTTCGTATTGATTTTAAAATTCTGTTATCTACGTACAAAGCTTTGAATGGTCTAGCTCCACTAGTACTTAAGTGATCTTCTAACACGCTATATTCCAACACGTTCATTAAGATCGCAAAATTCTGGCCTATTAATAGTTCCTAGAATATCAAAATCCACAAAAGGAGGAAGATCCTTTTCATATTTGGCTCCTAAACTATGGAATAGTCTCCCAAACACTGTTCGAGATGCAGACACACTCTCTCAGTTTAAGTCTAGACTAAAGACTCATCTATTTAGCCAGGCATACACCTAATTTATCCCACACTTAGGCTGCTTTAGTTGAGTCTGCGGAACTAGAAACATTGAGCATGATCTCAAACTCTGCAATAAATTGAATGGCATCTACGCTTACATCTTTTTATTTGTTTCCCTGTCTCAACCTCGGGACTCCTATCCTGAGGTCACCAGAACCGGCTGGATCCAGCACCATTCCTGCTTCATGTTGGACTCCACTGCTACATGTCGCTGAATGATGATGACTAAATGCGATCGATTGATGGACTACGATCGTGAAATGGAATGCATAGACTAACTATTGCCCACAAAAGCCTTCGATCGGCCAATTGACAGGGACACTTGCATCTATGTGAACCTCTACAATTAATCTAGATGGACTTCAAAGACTTTGGTCATTAATCTTACAGTTCAAACACAATCGATTTTTACTCACTGACACCTTAACACTTAGTTTAATGATTTTAAAACATGATTTTACCTATACATAATTAATATTTACATTACATTCATAATGTTAGCCAGAGGGAACTGGCCCCCACAGTGAGTCTGGTTTCTCCCAAGGTTATTTTTCTCCATTAATCTACATCTTATGGAGTTTTGTGTTCCTTGCCACAGTCAGCCTACGGCTTGCTCACTGGGGTTATTAACTCTTTCCCGCCAGCGTTTTAAAAAAAAAAAAGTTGCCAGCCACCGCCAGGGTTTTTGACGATTTTCGCAAAACTTTAATGGCCCGCAGAATATTTAATTCCATGAATATATGAAGATGCTATATATCAAAATAAAGATCTGAGCCTCTGCTTTTAGGCAAATAAAAAACGATTTTATTTTATCTTCATTTGTTATTTTTAATGCCATTAAGGCATTAAAGGTAGGCTTTGTCAAAAACAACATTTCGGACAAAAAGCTGAGAAAAGGCATTTCTATCTACATTTTGAGCTACATTCTCAAAACTCCACTTACGTTTAAGACGATCGCAGTCTGTTTCTTTGATCAAAGAGTTGCGTACTCTTTCAAAACATGCGTCTTGGTCTTTCTTATCAGTATTCCACCTAAAACACGGATACCAGGAAAATTCCGTGTTTGGCGGAAGCTTTTTCATAAAACCGGAAAATTCCGTGTTTGGAAGGGAAAGAGTTAATATAATTATCATTTAATTATTTTTAAACCATTAAAATCAAATTTTGTCTAAATTACACAATGATGATTAATCGACTTTATGGACGTTGCAGTTTTTGTCGTCTGTTAATGCTGATGTTCTGTGAAGCTGCTTTGAAACGATGTGTGTTGTGAAAGGCGCTATACAAATAAAATTGAATTGAATTGAATTGAATTGAATTGAATTGAATTGAATTGTATATCAAGGTTATTGCTTGTACAGTTTACGGACTGCCAAGTCCACTCATTGCTGCTAATAATACTCAAGGTATTAATGTAACGTACTGTTATCACGAATTCGATTTTGCTGTGTTGTAATCCAACCACGTTGGACTGTTGTGTATTTAAATCATCGCGGATGAGACAAGCACACTGAGTTTATCCATTAAAGAACCAAAGACTGCAGGACAGTTTACGAGCCATTCACCGCATCTCTGAGTGATAAACTAACAGCTGCCTTTGTAAGCCCGTTTATCGGTCCAATGGTGGTCTCCAATAATATGGGTGAAGGTCTCTGCACGTTACTGTCTTTCTTGTTACGCAACACAACAATATTAAATGAAATATATTTTCTTTTATGTATTACCTCCATAAATGAAAAATGTTTTTAATGATATCTGAGCATCATTAAAAGTCAGCGAATGATTCATTATTCTTTTAACTCCTTTAATTATATTTTACCCGTTTAGATTAAGAAACGATGTCGCTTTGAGGTCCTCGCGTGTTTTTCTCTACACCACGGGTCTCACGATCACAAGCGGCCAGTATTGGATCATCAAACAGAGGTAATTGCTATATACCTAAGATTGGTCACATTCACGCTCACACAATCAAAGATACTTCAGTATAGCCCCCATGGAATTACATACACTTGAATTTAACTTAACGTTTTCTTCAGTAGAGGTCACGGCCACTATTACAGATGTAAGTTGACCAACATAACTTCTCTTGTAATAGCTTTGGATTGGCCATGCGTGGTTTCCCACGTACACTTATCTGGAGAAACATCAAATTAAAACAGAGGTAAGACACACCCAAATTTAGATTGGTCAAGCAGCATTTGCTGTTCTAAACGGAAATTCCCTTTTTGTCTTTGCAAACCAAGTACACTTGAATTGATGCCAAATATTAGTCGTCACTAATCTGACGCAGACTTGCGGTAACATACGAATCGTTTAATCTGTTTGGGAAACACACTGTCAGAGTCAGTCAGAATAAAATCAAATGTTGACAATTTATTGACCAGGTAACAATCAATTCATCAATTCCAATTAGACAGTGATAAGTCAAAGTTAGACATTTTATCAAAACATAAGAAATTCGAATTGCAATCACCTGATATAATTTACACACAGTAAACTGTGTGGGATCGTCTGACTACAGAGAATCATGAACAATGTGTCACATCTCCTTAAATACCCAAACCATGAACAAAGGGAATTTTGGGAGTGGTTAGGTTTGGAAGTCCTGGGGGACATACTTCATTAACATACAAGCAGGGATGGGGACAGACCTCCAGAATTATAAAGCATTTGGCAAAGACATTATAACTTTGTTGTCATTAAGTTTTACAAACCTGGGAATAAGAGCACTATACCAGACGCACTGAGACATTTTAAATGATTCCAAACATGTTACACTAGTTACATTATTTGTATACATCAGATATAGACTTTTGTTACATACAGATCTTAGGTGATTCTGAGGTGAAGGGGAATGGGTGAGGGGGAGAGAGGAGAGAATGGGACAGATGTGGAAGGGCAAAAATGAGGTGTGAATTTGCAGTCTTAGCTCAGTGGGGTGTGGTGCCTCAGGAAGAGTTGCTAATTGCGAGAAAGTTAATTTGTTGATTTTCTCAAAGATCATACATTTGCTCTTTGCCTTTGAATGCAAACACATTGGCACCCTGCCTTACACCTTCGATGCCACCACTCTATTCTCTTTCTCTGTCATACTAACCACACACACACGCGACCCCTCACAAACTTTTGGCTAGAAGATGATGATAAACTTGATGATAAAGCTCAGTTTTGTCCCCAACTTATCGCACAAGCGGAGACACGCAGTAAACTGGCAGACGCCATTAACCGGCTTCTCTCTGCCCACATTCGCAGCCATATTCTCCACGAGAGTCACGTCCACCATTTTGTGCGCATCACTCCTTTCACACACACACACACACACACGCGCATAACTTCCTCATGTTTTATAAGCTTATTTTGGTTACCATATCTAATCATGTCACTGTTTAGTTTGTAGTTTTAAGTCGGAAGGTTATTGACTGCATTGTATTAATTTTTAATTGAGATTACTGCATCAATATATTTTGTTATATTTAAAAGAAAAGTGTTTTGGTTTGTTTTGCATACACCTATGTCAAAAGCTGGCAGGGGATGTCAGTGCTCGGATTTAAGCCTTCATTGTTTCCTTTTGAACATTGATGTTCACCGGACGTCGATTTTCCTAAACGAACAATCTAATTTTGAGACTGTTATACTGTCTGGTTATTAGTCCCTGATTCCAGGGTGGTGCCCTGACAATATTAATCCTAATTAATATTCTACTGATTTTGATAATTGACAATTATCTTTGATGATTGTTGAATTTGAAGGATCAATAAGCTAGTGTTAATTCTAATCAATGTTCCGTGAATTTTAATAATTAATGATTATAATTTTTTATAAGCAATATTGAATTTGATGGTTATCTTTGATTCTTTGAAATTTAATTTACCTGCCATCTGCAAATGTTGCAAAAAGTTATATTTGGAGCCTGCCCACATCTATTTAAAAATTATTAATATGACTGTCACCATGTAAGATTTGGGAGAGCATGAGGTTAACAGAAGTTTTTTATTATAAACACTACGAAAATGGGGTACTTCACTAAAACTTGAATTTTTTGACATGGTTACATTATGACACTGCTTTATGACTTTATAGCCTGTCATTAGTCATAAACCAATGCCCCCTACTTTCAGGCAACATAAAAACAACAAAGCTCCGCAAACAGCATGCCACAGTCTTAGTGAGCTTAATTTACATCATCTAAAGCTCTTGCATTTTTCCTTTCTTTTACATACAGATAAACTGACTAATTTGTGCACTGCTCTTTCATTCTCACCTCATTCTCCTTCATTTGTCTTCCCACATGCAGTTTGTGCGGTCTCCGGCTAGCGTGCCGCATTTGGTGAAGCCGGTCTCATTAGTAACCCTGGGTGAATAACAGACCCCTCAGACTTATTAGGTTTAATTACTCTCTCACTCTCTCTCTCTCTCTCTCTCTCTCTCTCTCTCTCTCTCTCTCTCTCACTCCCAAACATCTTAGGACATCCCCAGTACCCCTTTAATCTAGACAGACACGGCGGTCTTGGATGATTTCCTCCGAACAAGAAGTCAGCCAGTCTGACTAAATGAATTCAACAGTTCAAGGTTGCTATTGTTCCCTTGATGAGAAAGAAGACAAAAGTGAGACAGACAGAAAGACACAGAGAAAGAGACAAAAAGGTGTTGCAGCAGGTTACTCTTTGTTCAGCATGAACTTATGCAAATGACGTGACAGTGCATGGTGACATTTCTGCACAATTATATTGCATTGTTATTGCAGAAGTTGCAAGGTGAAATGTCCAATGTGTGGCACCAAAAGTGAGCTAAAGTTTCTCCTAAACAGATGAGGTTTTTAAGGTTAATGCTCTATCGAGTTTTAAATCAAGTTACCTCACTACCCTAAACCTAACTGATAGTGTCTTAAAAAGCTAATGTGAGTGTGGCAGGGCGGAGGGCGGTGCCAGGTTGTGATTATATACACCTGGTCCCTTATCAGGTTAATTAAGCCTCAGAGATGGATAAAGGCCAATGGCAGACGGTGGTGCAAGGAGAGAGAGATAGTTTACGGACATGTCCGTCATGTGTGTGTTTGTCTTTTGGTTTAAGTTATTCATTAAAATATTATTTATATTGCTAAGCCGGTTCTCGCCTCCTTCCCATTGAACTCCTTTACAGTGAGATTAAAAAAATGCAGTGATATGATGTCATAAGAGAGCATTGTGTGAGGAACGGGGCGAAAAGAAAGTGTTTATGATAATCTGCTGTTTTACTTGTGATTCATGTAAACGTGAATAAAAGTCTTTGTTGTTGTAGCGCATCTAGCATTTACTTCATCAAGAAGTGTGTACAACGAGCCATGTAAACATAATTTTGCTAAAAATTAGGTATAGTAAAAAAAGAAGGGTAGAAGGTTATAGTAAAAAATATATGTTTTTTGAGATTGTGCCATTTATTTTTTTTAAAGTATTAGAGGTACAAATGTTTTTGTTACATAAACTTTTGTAACAGTTAACCTAGTGTTAGTAGCTAGTTGTTGGCCTGTCCGACCTCAATGGTCTTGACCTTGTCAACTTTATTAAAATGTATTTTAAACAAATGAAGAGGTTTTTTTTGACAATCTTTTGAATAGATATTTAATTTATTGTTGTACAATTTCTTTTCAATTATAACACATTTTAATAGCCAAATACATCGTATTTAGCTTAGCTTAGACGTAGTAATGTCCAATATTTTGGTTCATGGTTCACGTGGGGTTCATGGAGAGGAAGAGAGGAGATGCAGGAGCAATGTTTCAATCTTTTAATAGTAGATGCTGGAGTGGAACAAATACATAGAATCAGTCAAGGAAACTCATTGGAGTGGAATAAACGCTGGAGTGGAATAAACTATAATGCTAACGTCACAACATAACAGTACAACGAAACAATACACACAGGTGCTGTTGAGGGAATGGATAACAGGTGAGGAGGATTGGGAACAGATGGCAGTGATGAGGGCAGTGCATTATGGGAAGTCTAGTCCAGGGGAAACTAAGAAAGGTGAATAACAGTGACATTACACCCCCCATTTAAAGAGTGACTACTGGCAACCCAAAGATGCATGAGGAGGGTAGGGTGATGCAGAAGGTGAGGAAGGATCCAAGGAAGACGATCAAAAGGCCGCAGGACAGGGACTGAGTCAGGAGGCCTGGAAGGCGGCCGCATGAGAGGGACTGGGTCAGGAGTCGCTGGAGGAGGAGTCTCTGGGGGAGCAGGTGAACCACTGGAGGAGAAGTCTCTGGGGGAGCAGGCGGAACCGCTGTAGGAGTTGTTTCTAGGGACGGAGCCATGGAACACTCAGAGGGTGGAGCCAGGAGAGCCTTGACGAAGGTAGGCGGAGCCATGGAAGACTCTATGGGTGGAGCCATGGAAGGTGGATCCATGAGAGACTTGAGGGGCGACGTTTCAATCTTTTAATAGTAGATGCTGGAGTGTAACAAATACATAGAATCAGTCAAGGAAACTCATAGAGATGTGAGAACAAACTATAATGCTTACATCACAACATAACAGTACAATGAGACAAACACACAGGTGCTGATGAGGGAATGTGTGAGGAGGATTGGGAACAGATGGCAGTGATGAGGGCAGTGTATTATGGGAAGTTTAGTCCAGGGGAATCTAAGGATGATGCAAAAACCATATCAAAATAAGAGTCCACAGAAGAGAATGGTGAATAACTGTGACAATTACATTTGAATCTCTATTAAACAATTTACATTTTTACACAAATTGTTGTGTTGACTAATCAATCCTGTTACCAAAGTAACTGTAAGATAAAATTACAAATATATATTTTTCTTTAAAATTAGAAAAACAGTATATGTTTATCAATAACTACAAACCATCCTTTAGGGTATTTTTCCACTGAATATAAAATAAAAAGTGTAGTTAGTCTACATTTACTGTAATGTACAGTACTGTACATTTACAGTTATTTAATGTTGCCTTTCACTCGCCATAAGAACATTTAAAATGTTGTGTTTAAGGCTCCATTTTATATCTTGTTTATGAAATGTAATTTATTTTCAACAAAGCAATGGCTGCGAAGGTGGCATTCGGATAGCCAGCCATAAAATGAAATGTCAATTAAAAATGTATACACTTATAGCCTGAGGGAGGTGTGTTAGGATGCCATTAATCTGAAGTGACAAATTGTAGAGGCCTTTGATATTGAACAGCACTTTTGCTCCAGGACAAAAACTGTCCTGATAATATTTAGGGTCTAAAATATTATTATTAGGGAATTATCTAAATTATTATTGGGGTAATTATTGTGTGGTAAAAAGCATACATTTAATATGTTAACATTCTGTGGAAAAAGTATTGAAAAGCAAAGACTGTATTTTATGTTTTGAAGTCTGAACTCCAAAAAGACAATCACGAGCGTGTGTGAAAACACACAGTAAATAAATATGCCTACTTTTCTCCTGGATAACAAGTAATTACTTTAAAGATTCTACTGGTCTCTCCTGGATATCTTCTGAATTAAGGAGCTATTGAATGCTCATCTATATCCTGTAAGACCTTTATGACACATTTACAGTCATTAATTAGAGTATGTGTGTGGGCTGTACATTAGCCTAAGGTTATTGATTTTTATCCTCTCTCAAAAAACAGCAATCAATTCTGTTCATGGCAATGTTCACAATTTATTCATGGATATTTAAACATACAACATTCAGAGGTGCTCAATTTGCCCTGAAAAATACAATTAGAATAAAATCAGAGCAAAATTAGAACAAAATTAGTGTAGTCTTGTATAGCCATTTGACTATCAGCATAAAACCTGGTCCTGTTTGCAGCTTATTCTTATGCCATGAAATGTTTATGCTGTGTGTGTGTGTATATATATATATATATATATATATATATATATATATATATATATATATATATATATATATACTGTATATATTATTTACATATTAATAAAAATGGGTGGGGGAAGTTTAAAAAATATATATATATATATATATTTGCACTCACCCAGAGTTTACACACACACACACACACACAAACACACACAAACCTGATGGAATTAGGGAAATGCACATAATTCCCTCTCTCATCCAACATCTCGACGACACAAATCCTCAGTTGATTCCATTGTAGCTGTGCGATTTGGTGAGAGATTCTATGGGAAAATACAATATAATTCAGAATTGCTGAATTAATTTGGGTATATTTCAGATTTAATGTCCATTTTTCTTTTTTCTCATTATACAGGGGACCTTCAAAGTTGTTAAAATACAGACATACAGTATCAATTTTGCAAATAGTATTTTATCATTAGTTTTTCATAATTTTTGGCAACATTTTAGCTTTTTTTGTTTTTTAAATATAGACCTTGTCTTACATCAATAAAGATGATGTACTGAAATTGCATATATTAAATTATATATATACAATATATACAGTATATTGTCACATGTTTGTTGTTTACATGCCTAATTTGTACTATTAACAAATATTTACAAGTGTTAAAATGGCACTGTCTCATTAAGACCTCTGGCAGGGTCTTTGACAGTAGTGTTTGTTTGGATGAATGGCTTCTTTAGAGCATCCATGCTATATGTGATTATAATTAAATGTTTTTGTTGTTGTTGTTGTTGTTGTTTTTGATAAATAACTGACTGTAGAGAACATAAAGGATATTAAAAGAGACATTATTAAACAACAAATGTTTGCTTGGATCTAGTGTTTGGACTTGTCAAAGCTTTTACTCTCAGCACGCAGTGAAAAGATCTCGGTGCTGAACTTCTTCGCCACTACACCACTCAAACACTGGTGAGTGAAATCTAAAAAAATTACCAGGCAGTGGCTAATCACAGACATATTTTTTAGCATATGGAAAGTATTTACGCACATCTGATTGTAGGGGATTGCAGATAGAAAGAAAGAGTGATCTTACCATTTTCAGAATTGACATTGAGTTTGTACAAATTAAGATTATGTAGAAAATCTATATTTTTGCCTGGCCCTAGATCCAAAATTCCTGAGAGAGGTTCAGCATGGCTGTGAGAGAAACCGTGAATCCTGCTGGATCAGTTTCTTTGTGCCTCATAGAAGCATCTCTGACTGCACTGACAATATCACAGTGAGAGTAATTCAGAGGTTGCATTTTTACTCTACTGATGGTTACGTTTAGTGTTGGGAGTTTGATTAGGATGTATAGCTAATAAAATATTCATTCCTGTTAAATGTATAACATCAGTTACAACTAAAAAACATCTCACCTTTGGCACCACTCTGTGGACATTTTATCTGGTAACTGGAGCTCACAGGAACCCATACGTTCAATAACAATTCCAGCTTTGGCCACTGGAGCCAATTTAAGCTGAAGAACATTGTACTTACTGACACTGAATGCACAGTGATATCAGTCTGGTGTATCAAACAAGACTTGTTAAAATACCTCATGCTACTGAACTATTTCTCTGATCCTGAACCACTGTATAGTAGTGGAGGTGCCAAAATGGACAATATCAACAGGAATTAAAAAAATGTTTTTTTTAAATTTACATGGTCACTGTGACAGGGCGGAGGGCGTGGCAGGGTTGAGATTCTACACACCCGCCCCTTATCAGACTAATCAAGCCTCCGAGAGGGATAAAGGCCGACTGCGGATGGTGGTGTGACAGAGAGAGAGAGCGTTTACGGGCAGCTGTCCATCATATGTGTGTGTTTGTGTCTTTTGTTTCAGTTTTATAATTAAATATAATTTATATTGTCAAGCCGGTTCTCGCCTCCTCCTTTCCCATAACCCCCGTTACAGTCACCAAGCTGTCCTCTAAATGCCCCTGCTAACAAATTGATAGGTAAAAAAACAGCTTAATCTTTCATATTAATCTTTCATTTTATTGGAACAGTTCACACAAAAATAAAGCTCACCCTAAGCTCTAAAATCCCACTGATGTTTGTTGATATTCAAAAATGGCGCCACGGAAAACAATTGTTTCTCATCGCGAGCAGGTGAAAAGATTTTCTAAACATACATTTCAACCTTTTCGTCAGACAAAGCTGTTGGAAGACTTCAGAAGACTCGGAATATACCACGCAACTCATGTATTAGATAAATACTTAAATGCTTTAATTTTGATTTATATATTTATTTTTGGTGCTTTTTGGACATTGACAGATGTGGTCACTATGAGCTGTCAGTGAATGGACAAAAGCTGTGTGGAGATTCTTAAAAAATATATCCTTTTGTGTTCCACAGCCAAAAAAAATAACTATTTCTAACCTGTAATTTGATTGACCCGCATTATAGGGTGACAAAACATTCTCCACAGTACAAAGCAGAAGAATAACATAAAAAAATGATGTTGGTTACATAATTCCCAGACTGCATCCTTTGCACTTGATTTGTTGGATTTTCAAAATTGGCACATGGATTGACATAATCCCCCAGTGCTGAGAAAAATGTATATGGAGAAAAACCCATGGGTTTTGATAATTGACATATTAAATGATGCCTAATTATTTTATCAATTAAATTCAATTTATTCCATTAGATCATCCAACAGCAGAGAAAGAACAGAGTAGGAAATTGATTAATAATGAGAATTAATGTAATAACTTTTAATTGGCATGATAATTACTTCCGCAAATTGATTGTGTCATCCTAACGGATTTGAGCAGATTCTGGCAGACACTAATGCACCTTCATTAGGGGTTGATCTATTGGCATTTGTCATGGCTCTGAAGTCTTTATTTTCTGCTATTTTATAAAGTACCAAGTGGGGAGATACTATTTCTTCTACAGACTTTATTTCTGATAGGTGGCTTGTTTATATAACTATCAGGCTGGTAAAGAGCCACTCTTTTTTTACATTGAAATCTTTTTGTACATAAGTACGTAAATAGTAGCGATTCTATCAGCATGAGTTCTATAACTGCACAAAGCAAAACATCTTTTATTTCTGTTTGAAAGAAGCTGTTAAGTGCACAAGATTCATCAATCATGGCATGTGTTTACATAAATCATTAAAAAAAATAATCTCATTAAAAAATAAAATGTCTTAACATGAAAATCAATAAACTAGCAATGCAAAAAAGTAATTTATATAGATTTTAAAATTATCTTACAGAATGGTTATTAAAGTGTTTACATACAAATCGAAATCAACGTTTAAAATTAAAATGGCCTGTTTCCTTGCTTAATAAACAATCCTGGTCTTATTGTGCACAAATAATTGCACATAATTCTGAAAAAATTATCTTTTGTAATCTATCATCGTAATGTAAAACCTTTGCTACCTAATAGATCCTAACACTTGCACAAATTTTTCTTTCTGCTGGCATCATCTTGGCAACTTTTAAAAATATTAGCCTATGGCCAAATAGCTATTTAGGCATTGTTTTAGCAAACTTGCAAGTTTGACTCCATTCTGGTTTGGAATGCCCACTTTTCACAATCCAATCAATTCCACATTCCTAAAATCATATCCAGTGCATAATGCATCACAGAATGGGTTCAGAACTTTAAAGTGCAAAAATCTGTTTCAATCAGGTTTTTAACACAGTTTATGATCTTTCTCCAATAATAATAATAATAATAAATATAATAGAAGGTGTTGACTCAAAATGGAAAACTTGACATTTAAAGTGAATTTTCATTATCTTTCCAAAAGTAAGACTTTACTAGAGTTGCAGAGTAGAGTTCGACCGATATTGGATTTTGCCAATACCGATAACTAAGGTGGTAGAAAAGCCTGATAAACAATTAATTGTCCGATCGTTTTTAAAATTGAATTATTGAACATAACTTACAATGATGGCACAGACATAGAGGCTACAAGAGTTCAAAATATATATAATCCCAGGTGCAGTATATTGTTTAACTAAAATCTTTAACTATAAACATCCCTTAAACACATAAGGGGTTCTTATTTTGAAATGAAGGAGACTTGGCTCATTACAATGCTCTATTTTAAAATATTTACCAAAGTAAGCTTTTTATAGCCTATGTATTGACCAGAAGCTGTGTTATGTATATGTACACTGGCGGTCAAAAGTTTGGAATAATGTACATATTTTGCTCTTATGGAAATAAATTGGTGCTTTTATTCACCAATGTGGCATTCAACTGATCACAATGTATAGTCAGGACATTAATAACATGAAAAATTACTATTACAATTTTGAAAAATTATTTCAGAACTTCAACTACTTCAAAGAGTTCTCATCAAAAAATCCTGCATGTGCAGCAATGACATCTTTGCAGATCCTTGGCATTCTGGTCAGTTTGTCCAGATACATTTCACCACACACTTCCTGTAGCACTTGCCATATATGTGGTTGTCTTGTCAAGCACTTCTCATGCACCTTACAATCTAGCTGATCCCACAAAAACTCCATAATACTCCATAATAAGATCCATAATACTATTTTCCAATTATCTGTTGTCCAATGTCTGTGTTTCTTTGCCCACTCTAACATTTTATTATTTTTTTTCTGTTTCACTTTCTGACTTTTACTTTACAATTCTTCCCATAAGGCCTGCAGCCCTGAGTCTTCTCTTTAATGTTGTACATGAAAATGGTATTGCTGAAAGCTGTCAGCTGAGTATGAGTATGAGGTATGAGGCCAGCCCGACTGGCACTGGAGGCGATTTGGGGAGTTTAATGGGTGCAGTTTTGCCGGATAATTCTCCGTGGACCTCCCATTCCCCAGAAACACTCGTTTGTTCCCGTCTGGTGCCGAAATGAGACCAGCCCACCTCATGGCCAGCTTCACGTCTCTTTCGGGGCCTGCGAGCAGGATGTGTCTTCGATCACTGCATCAGCTAGCACACTGGCGATGCTGAGGTGCGAGCACTCGGGCAGGCGATGTCTGTGATGGCGTCCCCCTGTGGCTGCAAAAGCTCATGTTGCTCTGCTTCAGCCCGAGCCCAGCTCTCGGCCCCAGCGTAGAGCCCCCAGCAGGAAGCTGACACCCCCCTTCTCACAGGCCAGCACGAGGGCCCAGAAGGCTCCTAAGCGTCCCTGAGATGGACGACCCAGGGAGCGAAACGTCTGCCACGGAGCTGGTATCCAGACCACTCCATCCCCAGGTGGAGGGCTGGGAGGTACATTTTGGTTTCCTTCTCTTTTCGCCGCACACAGTACCCAAATTGTCAAATTAAGAGTGGTTTCCTCACTCCTTGGGTCATATAATCGGTGTTCACGACCGCCGTTGTCACGGTTACCAGACATGGAGCACTTGCAGCCAGAGCCTGGTTGCGCTATGCCTTACTGCCAACCAGGACCATCAAACTCGTCTATGTATTCAGTTCGACAGGTGCCCACCCCAGTTCGCCAGGCGTCTGCTTCACTTCAGTGCAGGGCGAGAATGCCGCCATCATGCGTGTGGAGATCGCAACGCTTCTTTGCAATGTTCACTCCAGCCGAGATGGGGGACGGGTTCTACAGCCCTTACTTCATCGTACCAAAGAAAGGCAATCGGTTGTGGCAAATCTTGGACCTGCGAGTTCTGAACTGGGCCTTACACAGACTCCTGTTTAAGATGCTAACACAGAAACACATTTTTACGTGCGTCCAGCATCAAGATTGGTTCGCTGCGGTAGACCTGAAGGATGCGTGCTTTCACATCTCAGTTTTATCTCGACACAGACCCTTCCCATGGTTCGCTTTAGACGGCCGGGCATATCAGTACAAGGTCGTCCCCTTCTTGTCCCTTTGTGTCTTTACGAAAGTCGCAGAGGCAGCTCTTGTCCAATTAAGGGAAGTGGGCGTCTGCATACTCAACTACCTCGATTACTGGCTGAATCTAGCATACTCTCAAGAGTTGCTGTGTGCACACAGGGACCTAGTGCTCAAGCACCTCAGCCATCTAGGGCTTTGGTTCAACTGGGAAAAGAGTCAGCTTTCCCTGGTTCAGAGCAACAATTTTTTGACTCGGCCTCAGTGATATCGCGCCTCACAAGCGAGCATGCGCAGTCGGTGCTGAGCTGCCTGAAATCATTCAGCGGTTCCACTAAAACACTGTCAGAGGCTCCTGGGACATATGGCTTCCTCGACGGTGGTCACCCCACTCGGGTTGAAGCAGACCACTTCTGCACTGGCTTCATACTTGAGTCCCGAGATGGGCATGGTGCTACGGCACACATCGCGTAGCCATCATGCCACTCTGCTGCCGCTTATTCAGCCCTTGGACAGATTTCGTGTTTTTGCAGGCAGGAGTTCACCTACAGCAGGTGTCCAGATGTGTCGTGGTCACCACAGATGCCTCCAAGTTGGGCTGGGGCGCTGTGTGCAACAGGCATGCAGCGACTGGTTCCTGGACAGGACCAGTACTGGGTTGGCACATCAACTGCCTAGAGTTGCTGCCTGTACTGCTCACCCTTCGGTGGCTATTGCCATTGATCTGGGGGAAGCATGTGTTGGTCCAGTCGGACAACACAGGGACAGTAGCGTATATAAATCGCCAAGGCGGCGTACGCTCTCCTCGCATGACGCAACTCTTCCTTTGGAGTCAGCAGTGGCTGAGGTCGCTGCGGGCCATTCACATCCCAGGCAGCCTCAAAGCTACAGTGGACGCGCTGTTACAGGTAGACCTGTTCACTTCCCGAGAATCCTCCCACTGCCTACATTCCCTGACTTGGGCCCCTCTCAGGAAAGATGTGCACACAGCTGACCCCGGGGGCTGCGCATATATGTGATTCAGCAGTCGTAGACACGATCACTCAGGCCAGAGCTCCCTCTATGAGTCAGCTTTATGCCCTGAAGTGGCACTTGTTTGTGAATTGTGTTCTTCCCGAGCTGAAGACTCCCAGAGATGCGCAGTCGGGTTAGTGCTTTCCTTTCTGCAGGAGAGGCTGGACAAGTGGCTGTCCCCCTCCACCTTGAAGGTATATGTCACCGCTATAGCAGCCCACCTCGACACAGTGGACGGTAAGTCCCTAGGGATGCACGACCTGAACATCAGGCTCATCAGATGTGCCCGGAGGCTGACTCTTCCCATGGCACTTCCCCTCATGTGATTCTCCAGAGAGATAATGGTCCTTCTGGGCCTTCGAGAGTCAGTCGAGCTGAAAGCCCTCTCCTTGAAGACGGCCCTCCTGATTGCGCTCATCTACATCAAGAGCGTTGGGGACCTGCAAGCGTTTTCTGTCAGCGACACTTGTCTCGAGTTCGTCCGGCAGAGTCTCACGTGATCCTGAGACGCAGGCCGGGCTATGTGCCCAAGGTTCTCATGACCCCCTTCAGGGATCAGGTGGTGAGCCTGCAAGTACTGCCCCGGGAGGAGGCAAACCCAACCCTGTCATTGCTGTGTCCAGTGCATGCTTTGCGCACCTACTTGGATAGCACACAGAGCTTTAGATGCTCTGAGCAGCTATTTGTCTGCTTCGGAGGACAGCAGAAAGGGAATGCTGTCTCCAAACAGAGGCTTGCCCACTGGATCGTGGATGCCATCGCTATGGCATACCAGGCCCAGGGCGTGCTCGCCCATTTGGGAAAACGAGCACACTCTACTAGGAGTGTGGCATCCTCGTGTGCACTGGCCCATGGCACCTTTCTAGCAGACATCTGCAGAGCAGCGGGCTGGACTACACCCAATGCCTTTGAGATTTTACAATCTCTGGGTTAAACCGGTTTCATCCCATGTTTTGTCAGGTACGAACAGGTAGAGTTTGGTAATACAGAACAACTGCCCGGGTGTATCTCTGCCCCTGGCCAGCATGTTTGTAGAGCTCCTCCCCTTCGAGGCAGGACCTACCACCGCGCCCCTTCCATGTGCGGCTGGTGAGCCCACGTGTCCTATTGCCACATGTTGACCTCCCGTTTTGGGCAGGATGTGGTCTACACTGGGTCTTTTCCCCCCGAAAGAATGGGAACAGAAAAGAACACCCTCCCCGATGCGTATAATAGCGTTAGATGGCCCCAGCCAGATCTAATTCTCTGTGGAGTGAAAACATAGAAAGAAAAGACAGCGGCCTGCTCCCATGCTAGTTACGTCGCCCCCCCAGAGATGTGAATATATTTGTATATTGTGTTGTGTGTAATTATGTGTATATTAGATATGTGAACTGTGTTGTGTAAATCTGATGTTTATTGTAGATTGGTATATGTCTCATCACTGTCATGACTGCTATATTGATCAGAACTGCACCCAAGACTTTCACCCACTGTTGCACTTGTGTATATGGTTGAGTGACAATAAAGTGATTTGGTTTTAATATTGATTTGAAGCTTCATTTAACAAACCAAATAGCTTTCAGCAGTGTTTGATATAATGGCAAGTGATTTTCTAGTACCAAATTAGCAATTTAGGATGATTACTCAAGGATGAGGTGTTGAAGTGATGGCTGCTGGATATGGGGCCTCTCTAGATTTGATAAAAAAATATTTTTCAAATAGTGTTGGTGGTGTTTTTTAAATCAGTAATGTCCTAACTACACTTTGTGATCAATTGAATGACACTTTGGTGAATTAAAGTACCAATTTCCTTCGGAAATAGCAAAATCTGTATATTATTCCAAACTTTTGGCTGCCAATGTATATTATTTGTAAATATTTAAAGATAACTATTTATAATTATTTCATTGTTATATATTGAATTATTGTTATTTGAGGGGCTTTCTTAGCAAATATTTATATATGCGATTAATTTGATTAATTAATTGGGACACCATGTAATTAGTTAAATTAAAAAGTTTAATCGATTGACAGTAGATACATATATTTCACCAGATGAGGAATGAGGTTTCACCTTATAGAAGCCACTGTTAAACTGTAGAATCTGTAGAATACTCTAGAGCAACACAGAGGAATCAAATGAAATAAAAATTTGAGCACAGATTAATCAGTAAATCCAATATATATTGGTCTAACTTTATTGTAGAATACTATGTTTGAATTGTATACTTTGTATTGTTGCTACATTTGTTTTGTTCAGCTGTGGAGTAGATTATTGAAGACAACCTCACCATACATTAGCTGCAATTACAGTAAAATTTAAAAATTCAGAATCAACAGGTTGAAAACAACAAGTAGTCTGTGTTCAGTGCAACTAGCAGTACTACTATGTTCATTGAAAATTGTTTCTTTGAAGCCACTTAACATGTTCACACTATACAAAAATCTGATTTGTTATTCAAATCGAATATTTAGAACTGGCTGATTTTGGAAGAGATGAGGTCAGATCCAGTTTTTTATTTTTTTTAGACAGTGTATTCGATATCCGGTGTATCTACATTGATTACCATAAGAAGAAGAAATGGAAGAAAAACTGACCTCATATCCATCATGTCATCTTGCTGTGGTGCTGAACTCATAGGGATCATTAGTCTTTGTTTACTAAATTCCAAGGGAATACCACATAGTTTTCAGTATGTGGCGAGACTAAGTGAAAATACGTTTATTTAGAAACAGCCATAGACACCACTGCACAGTATTGTCTACATGCTGTCTTATACTGTGAGGAAAAAAGACAAACTCTGATCTGGCTGTTCACACTGTAACGTATTTCCAAAAATGTTGTTTTAATTGTATTTTAAACCACCAATAAATGTAGCTTTCAAAGATAAAAATAAAAAAAAAAAAAAACGGTTTGAGTAGGATACACCAAAAATCTGATTTTGCTGCCTGCATAAGGCCTTCTCAAAAAAAAGCTAAACATAAAATACTGTTTTGCTAAACAAAACATAAATGCTTTCCTTTACAGAATTTGACTTGGGGACCAGTAGACAATACAATGATTTTAAAAAAGATCCTTAAAAATGTTGTTTACGGAAGTCACTATGAGTGTCACAGTGCAATGAAATTAACATATTTTGCTTTGAACCAATTTATCTCAATCAGTCTCAAAGCGATACACGAGATTGCTATAATATCTTGTAAAATAAATACAATGGACTCATCTAACGAGTTTCAAATCTGCCTCACCTTCATTCACAGCCTCAATCATACACTATATGGACAAAAGTATTGGGCCACACATCTTAATCATTGAATTCAGGTGTTTCATTCAGTCCCATTGCCACAGGTGTATAAAATCAAATACCTAGCCATGCAGTCTGCCTTTACAAACATTTGTGAAAGAATGGGTCATTCTAAAGAGCTCACTGAATTTGAGCGTGGTACTGTAATAGGATGCCACAGTTGCACAGATGCCAAATTTCTTCCCTCCTAGATATTCCACGAACAACTGTTAGTGGTATTATTGCAAAGTGGAAGCATTTAGGAACCACAGCAACTCAGCCACGAAGCGGCAGACCACGTAAAGTTGCAGAGAGGGGTCGCAGAGTGCTGAGGCGCATAGTGTGTAAAAGTTGCCAACACTCTGCTGACTCAATAACTGCAGAGTTCCAGACCTCCTCTGCCATTAACATCAGCACAAAAACTGTGCGCCGGGAGCTTCATGGCATGGGTTTCCACGGTCGAGCAGCTGTATGCAAGCCTTACATCCCCAAGCACAATGCCAAGTGTCTGATGGAGTGGTGTAAAGCATGGACTCTGGAGCAGTGGAAACGTGTTCTGTGGAGTGACAAATTGCGGTTCTCTATCTGGCAGTCTGATGGACGAGTCTGGGTTTGGCGAAGGCCAGGAGAACGTTTCCTGCCTGACTGCACTGCGCCGACTGTAAATTTTGGTGGAGGACGGATAATGCTATGGGGATGTTTTTCTGGTGTTGGCCTAGGCCCCTTAGCCTCAGTTTACCAAGACATTTTGGAAAATTCTATGCTTTCAACTTTGTGGAACAGTTTGGGGAAGGCCCTTTTCTGTTTCAGCATGACTGTGCTCAAGTGCAAAAAGCAAGGTCCATAAAGGCATATTTAGATGAGTTTGGTGTGGAAGAACTTGACTGGTCAGCATAGAGCCCTGACCTCAACCCTATCGAACATGTTTGGGATGAACTAGAATGGAGATTGCGAGCCAGTCCCTCTTGTCCAACATCAGTGTCTGACCTCACAAATCATCTTCTGGAAGAATGGGCAAAAATTCCAACAGACACACTCCAAAATCTTGCTGTTATAGCTGCAAAGGTGGGACCAACTCGATATTAATGCCTATGGTTTTAGAATGGTGTAATTAGGTGTAGGTGTAATGTAGGTGTAGGTGTCCCAATACTTTTGTCCATACTGTATAGTGTAAGTCTCTGTACACAAAATTCCCAACTCAAGGCATGCCAAAGAAAATGAATCCTTAAAACACGTCAGTAAAAGAATGTTACAATGATTAGTCTACCACCAATCTCTAGCATTCCCTGCAAGACGCATCAGCCTCATGACTACATTAGGCTGGATTTATGGGTGGAAACCTTGTTTGGATGATGGAGTGCTGTAATTATAGACTTTGCTGTCATCATTGCTCACAGGTGTTGGGACCAAATTATGGAGAATGAAAATAATTAATCCCTCTGAAGGCTAAAGAGCAGCGGAGCGACCTGGGGGGTGATGGGCGAGGGGGGGCAACATGATCATGAAGATGGATGGTTATTTCTGAATTCATTTTTACTTAAAGGCTGCTTGAGTGAGTATAATTTTTGGTTTTACTGTACAGCTGATGTACATAAGGTAAATAATTTTGGCATTGCAGACCAGTGTAGAATTACTTTGAAAAACAACCAGTGTAGGGGGTAACGCGTAATCAGATTACTTTTTAGGGTAACGTGTATGTGACAAGGAGGAGGGTGGGGCCGGGCCATTAGAAGATGCCAGTTCGTGAGAGCGAGGGAGGTGCACACAGCTGCTAAACATGTGCATTCTGCCTGTTGGACTAAAAATTCATTAGAACGAGAGAGCACACAGAGCTGTGTGTGTGTTATGGTTTGTTATGGTGAAAAGCAGTTTTATGTTGTGTTGAATTAAAAGTCTTTTGGTTGTAAACCTGGTTCCCGCTTCCTCCTTCAAGATGAGCAAGAGACCTGTCTGCCGCAGAGTAAAGTGACACAATATTTTTTATTTTAGACCATAACATTGGAGTTACTTTTTAAATAAAGAAACATGTTGCTTTTGTACACCTCTACTTTCCCTGTATTGTGAGAAATCAGGAGTAAACGTGTGCAAACTTTGCGGAGGCGACGTAGTGCATGATGATAAGCATAGTAGTTCTACAGAGTGTGAGGCCAGAGACTATTTAGCAGAGACAGGTCACTTCTATTTAAATTAATGGGAGAAATTGGAAAGCCCAATGAAGAAACTCTTGCACCCAACAGTCAATGGATCCCATCTTGCAGGTAAAAGAGCAAATCACATTTTAGATGCAGACATCGCCTGTCAATGAACTCTCTAATGCGCATTAGCTAAACAAGCCGAGAAAATGTGTGTTTTAGCATATTATGAGGTCAAAATTCAGTTGAGTGAAACCTGATTGATTCATGTGTTAATACACACCGCATTAAAAAATACAGGAAATACAGGTAAACACGTTTAGGCACTAACACTAGTAACTTCCATAACACTAGTCTTCCACTGGCCACGACATGATACACAAGGTAAAATACTATACTATAAATTCACTGACTTATGCAGCCAAACTACTTCATGTTACAGCTCCCCATAACTGGGAGAATGGGATGAGAAAAGCTGACTCTGGATCATTGGCTTTTTAATTAAGATACTTTAAGGAGAAACGCAATATTCTAACTTTTAAAAGTTACTTTTAAAAGTAATGTTACCCATTACTGAAAATAGCTACACACAAACAGGCTCGAAAGTAAATTTGGTCTTAATACATTTCTAGTTCTTAAAGCAAGGATATTATAACTTTGAAATGTAGATTAATTATATGCTTTGTGCCATAAAACAATAAAATGATGAACTAAAAGCAAATCTAATTAAAACAATAATGGTTTTCAAACAGGTTTTCCAAATACCCCTGATAGAGGTCTGCTACCCAACAAGAATCTGACGGGACCTAACAAACAGCCCGCGTTTTTAATTAATTAAAAATTGTATAAGTCTACGTAACTTATTTTACACATACGCACTTACTCACAGACACGTGCAAACTGAGGAGTTAGGGGCTGTTCACTCTGAATGTGTTTTTGCATGTGTTTGCGCTGTTTTAAATAGTTTTTCTATGTTAACATGCACTGGATGAATGTGTTTGACCATCATGCTGTGTCTCGCTGTCTCGTGCAGGACAGCCTCAATTTTAAGAAAGCGTTAAGAACTTAAATTTTTAAAAATGCATCTCAAGATGCCTGCACCATTAATTGCGCTGGTAAATAATGGCTTTTTTCTAATATGCATGATAGATGCATAGGTTTAGGTGCACAAAGACCAGGAACATGTATTAAGAAAATAAACAGGGTCAATTTTGATTTCATTTCATTGACTTTAAGCTGGGATCAGTGAGTAAAGTATTTTACATCAAACAATGTGAACACATCAGCTTTGAATCAGTGTGCATTTACTTCAAAGAGAGGTGTTTTCCCATGTTAGACTTTATGAATCCATAAACTAAAGTATTTGAGTGGCACATAACTCAATGGAGTTTAGCACCATCTGTGATGCTTAACAGAGGTGAAATCTTCATTTTCTCCATTCAGTTTTGACAAATGCGATTGCAAACTGTTGCATTTGAAAAGGTCTCTCATCAGTCTGGAGATAACTGTCAGCCTGTAGTCGCAGCATCATTGTCTGTCACATCTACTAGGGATTCAAACAGTCTGTTAGCCAGTGATTTGCCAGTCCATGACTTTAAAGTCCCCATTTTTGGCATATCTCGCCTAAAGGGATGATAAATTATGTTTCTGAATGTTCAGAAGCTTCATACAATTAAATGTGTATCTAACATTTCATTGTTTGTTTCTGCCTCTTTTCTATAGGTCTCTCATCCCAGAGGAAACTTATTATTTTTCAGAGGTTGATCTTTCATAGCTTTTCTCATAGTCAGGGGAAATACTGTATTTGAGAAGTATTAGACATTTACATTTACATTTATACATTTGGCAGATGCTTTTATCCAAAGCGACTTACAGTGCACGTATTACAGGGACAATCCCCCCGGAGCAACCTGGAGTTAAGTGACTTGCTCAAGGACACAATGGTGGTGGCCGTGGGGCTCGAACCAGTGACCTTCAGATATGTGCTTTAGTCCACTACGCCACCACCACTCCATTGACTTCATCAAACATCCCATTTGCTCTCCATTTAATCTCATTACAGTCAAGGAGAAACAATTGAGCTAATAAAGAGACATTTTTCTCTTAGCAGTTAATGAGACTTCACAGGGTTTTAAATTTGATAATTGAGATGTCCTAGATTTTTTTAAACACAGAAATGCAATTAGAAAAATCAACTCCCCCAAGAAATGATTCCCTCTTTAATTAAATAAGCCTAACAATGGTTGTTAATTGCAGGGCTAACGTAATAAAATGGCATAAAAGATTAGAGATCTCATTTTACACCTTGACAAATATTTTGAAAACAGCAAAAGCTCTGTGGAATTTCAAAGCATCCCATTACAAGAGTGACATGGAGAAAATATGCCGAAGGTATTTGATTTCACCCTGATCATCAGTAATTTCTGCTTGTGTGCTTGTTTGTTTGAGTGTGCGCGCCTGAGTTTGTTATTACTTTATGCCATTGGATAAGATATGAGCTCTGTACATATCCTAAGGCTATTCATTCTGTCCTTTGATTTACCTCCGTCTTCCCTTGTGTGTGTGTGTGTGTGTGTGTGTGTGTGTGTGTGTGTGTGTGTGTGTGTGTGTGTGTGTGTGTGGTTTACAAGGACATTTTTTAATGTTACAAACTGGTAATTGGAAGGGTATTATGCTATAAATGTAATTCATGAGGACATTGTGCCCATAATTCAAATAATTTAAAAGACACTAAACTATGTTTTTGTTTTGAAAATGTAAAAATGCAGAAAGTTTTGTGTGCGTGTGTTTGTGTGTGTTATCCAATACTAAACTCACTAAATTAAGCTGCATCTTTCTGTTAGCAGGCATGCACATTTTCAGTATGCATTTTTCATACATAAATCAACACCCCGACCATCAAGAGCACTTGTAAATTACTGTTTTCTTGCTACACATTCGCTTAGGTTCCAGCTTCAAAATAGCGGAAGACAAATGGGAATTCTGCCTCCATTACAGCGGTAATTAAGGTCTGTGGGAGTTTTCTGAAGTGCAGGGTTATTTATTCCTTCTAGATACAAGTCAAGGCTTATGACAGGTGACCCACATTGAGTGTGTTATTATATTATTATATATATATCAAAATTATTCTATTTATGAAAATGTAAACTAAATTAAAACATTTACATAAACTAAAATAAAAACTTTTTTTATTTTAAATAAAATACATAAATGTTTTACTCTGCTCTCTGGAATCCTCAATATACTGTATATATATTTGGTCAATGGTGCCATCCAGCGGTCAGATTGTTCTCTGTAACAACCGCTCATCCGGATTCTGTGAGCCATCTCTCCTGATTCTTGGATCAGTGTGCGATCTCTATTAGTAAGCTAATACAATTATTTCAACTCAAATCAATGTTTCAAGTGAATTTATTGATTTATTGTGCAAGCAGTCTTGTAATAGGCTGAATATTGAAGAGGCAGATGGTAATTTTCACAAAATAGACACCAATTTGACTCAAACCGGAGGTAGATTCCAGCTTTTCAGCAATTCATTTTTTTCACAAATTACATAATTTCAACACAAATCAATATTTTATGTCCATTTACTTATTTATTTGGTTAGTAGCTGTGTAATAAGTGAGCTAATGTACTGTCGGTTATCACAAAATAAGCCCATTCAGACCCTGTTGGGGTTTATTGTGCAATAACTGGCTGACTACATAATTCCATACATATTATAGGGCTGTGAAATTTATCATATTAATTTGTTATTAATAGTTGACTGTTTAATGCATAAGAAAGCACAATTGGCGCAGCATCATTTATCGAATCTGATTGGACGAGAGACGTTTCATGAGCACTCGGTCGCTTCACTGTGTGTATCACTCTGCATTCATGCTGTTCTAAACTAAAGTGTATCTGTAAGGAGTTACTGGCTTTATTTTTGAAATTACATATGTTAACCAGCAGGTGGTGGCAAAAGATCATTTTTGTGTATAATGTGAGCCAGTTGGTGATGTAAAGTGAATCAGTTAGTCATTGTTTACATAGAACTGTGCTTCGTGATTGCTCGTATTAGTAATACATTACCAAAGCTAGGAAATAGCTTTAAACAGCTTTAAACAGACAATTTAAGGCTTAAGGTTCATCACAGCTGAGAGACACAACAGACTGATTGATTACAGAACTCAAGGGCTTACCTTTTATCGGAGTTTCCACATTGGATTCTGTTTAAAATGGTGGATGACATCGCTGTTTCTATAGTGAATGACTCTTGCACACCGGCTACCACGGAATAGAGAGGAATAACCCCGCTTGGACGTCTATTTTCCACTGAGCAAGCTCACTGAGATATATCTGACTGGGTGTGGCAACAGGTGATTGCACACACACACACATCCAGCTGTCTATCCTTGTTTATCCAATAACTTGTTAGAAACAGCACAATCCGTGATACTATTTCTGAAGTGAAATTTTTGAATTACTAACAGAGACTTGGACGCATCATTTGTTTTGAACCAGCAATGGCAATGGCAGATTCTGATTCGTCGTGTAATAAAGTAGTTCCATGCACAAATGCGTTTTTATGACCGTGCTCAGTTTTTTCTAATTTTGAAAAATGTAACCGTTGTATATAAGATATATCACACTCGCAATCGCGCTATATGGCCCTACATCAGCACTGCTGTGATTACCTACTACAGTGCTGATGTAGGGCCATATCGCACTCTTGCTTGTGTGATATTGCTTAAATATATGTATAATATTATAAATTGCACTAATGTTTTCCCTCACTTCCTGTGGTTAAAATTGATGTATAGAACAATCCTTTGCCAATGTCACCGCTTACATAACACACGGAAGTGGTGGCAAAATCTGTGCGCAAACAGTTAATTTTTATCGGATTCTTAAGTAAATTAAACAGTTAATCTTTTGTATTGATTTACAGCCCTAATATATTATCTGAAAATATTAATATTTTAAATATTATTAGAAAAATATTAGTAAAATGTATTAAAAACTATAACTATCCTGTTGTGTGAATCAAATGGGAGACCCAAATTTGTATAATCCGATCTGTTTTCATCAGATCTAACAAATCACAATAATTTAACATTGTTTTTGCTTTTTTCATCTATAGCCTATTTTTTTTTCCGTTAGCTTTAGTTTTCAGTGCTGTCCAGCTATTTCACAACCCCGAAGAGCGCCATGAATATTTCAGCATCCAATATCTCAAACAGACGTCGCCTGCCCTCACTAGCTTACACCACACACCTGTGTTTACCAGCAAAACAAACCTCATGACCTGAAATGTGTATAACCTTAGCATGATGATTCATAGGACATATTAAAAGCCTTGGAGCTTTATATTTGCTCTTTCACATATATATAGAGATAAAATACAACAACAAAAAAAGTATAAATCAAGCAACATAATTACCTGCTGAAAAAAGTTAATTTAAAAAGCTGATCATGTCTTGTTAGTCCAATTGAAAAGTTTTAATTTAACATGCCAAATTGACCTGGGAAAATTTTTATATATGTAAATATATATGTAATATGAAGTCCCTTTCAAGGCAAAACTGAAATCCCAAAGTCATGGTCAAGTTTATATAATGATTTTATTGTTATAATTATTAATTACATACATTTATTTTTTTAAATCAGCTGTAAAAATCTGACAATAAAGGTTTAATATATTGTGCTTTTTTGTGCTATAAAAGCACTATTTTTCAGGCTGGTCCAGCTAATACGCATGCTCGATCTTGAGTTTACTGACAGGCGATGTCTGTATCTAAAAGGTGACTGGCTCTTTTGCCTGTAAAGTGGAACTTCCTTTTTACACCCGCCATATATTCCAATTTCTTCCATTCATTTCAATACAATTTTATTTTTTTAAATAAAAAAACGTCTTTACCTGAATTCAAATCACTAAAGCTAGCAAAACTGAAACTAAGCTGCAACTACAGCCAGTGACTGCAATGCATATTTTCTTTACAAAACAGAGCAGGACATTTTGTGTTTTCTGTTCCACTGGAAATAGGTCATACAAGTTTAATTACAAAACTTAATTATCAAGAAAATAATCATTCAAAATGAAAGCGTCTGGGAAGGGATAAATAACACTTTAACAGTGTATCATTGCATCTATACGTTCTCTTGCCGCTAATGTTCACTAAATGTTCTAATTTATACTTACCAGGCTTTAGATCCATATTTCAATTAACATTAGTGATTAATCAATGTAATGGCCATATTGGGGGAAATGAGGTGTGCGTGAGCCAGGACATGTTGAACAGGTGGTGTGATAGTTGGAACATGATTTAATCAGAGATGGATCTCTCTCGCTCACGCACACACACACTGTACACACACACAAAGTCAGAAAGCAGTTGCAGAGGCTGGGAATAGCATACTACCGTACTACTCTTACTATTTCTGCAGTGTATGTGAAGCGTCTATTTGCATAGGTTTTGTTTTGATCTGCATACTACCATATTTCTCATGCCATTTTTGTAGTATATATGCATGCTCTGCAGAGTATGCCAATTGTCTGTATGTAGTTGGCCTAATGCAGTTGACCTAAAGCAAATTTAAGACATTCAGTGTATATATATATATATATATATATATATATATATATATATATATATATATATATATGTATATATGTTTGAGGGTTACTTTTGAAATATATTCCACTACAGATACATGCTTTAAAATGTCATTTGTAACGTATTCCATTAGATTACTCAAGGTTAGTAGCATATTCTAAATACTTTGGATTACTTCTTCAGCGCTGGTAGATTTATTTTCACTTGTTTTGACTATAAAAACATAAACTGACAATTTACACAAGGTTTATTTCTATTTCCTCTGCTCCAAACTTCAAACTTAATTCTCTGTCTGCTTGTATGAATGCACCACACCTTGTTGAACACCTTTCACCTGTATGCAACTCTTCTTTCTCTATGTTCACTCCTCTGACTGACACTGAGGTTTCTAAACACCTCCTCTCCAACCACCCCACCACCTGTTCCTTGGACCCCATTCCTTCTCACCTTCTCCAGGCCATCTCTCCATCCATCCATCCGACCTGCACTCACACACATAATTAACACATCTCTACTTACAGGCACTTTTCACATTACATTTAAGCAGGCTCGAGTAACCTTGTTGCTGAAGAAACCTGCACTTGACCCCACACAAATAGAACACTACAGACCAGTCTCTCTCATCCCATTCATGGCAAAAACATTTGAAAGGGCAGTTTTCATTCAAATCTTTACCCATCTCTCACAGAACAAGTTGCTGGATGACAATCAGTAAGGCTTCAAAAGTGAACACTCCACCAAGACTGCCCTGCTGTCTGTCACTGAGTCGCTGAGACAGGCAAAAGCTGAATTCAGATCATCCGTCTTGATTCTGCTGGACCTTTCTGCAGCCTTTGACACAGTCAACCATCAGATCCTACTCTCCACCTTCTCCTCGCTGGGCATCACAGGAACTGTGCTTGACTGGTTTAATTCCTATCTCTCAGGTAGGTCTTTCAAGGTAGCCTGGAGAGTTTACGTATCCAAGCCACAACAGCTACTAACTGGGGTACCTCGGGGATCAGTGCTTTGGCAACTTCTCTTCTCTATATACACAACATCACTGGGACCCATCATTAATCACATGGTTTCTCTTACCACTGAAACTCTGATGACACGCAACTCTACTTGTCTTTCCAGCCCAACGACACCGCAGTGACTGCTTAAATCTCTGCCTGCCTGGTAAACATCTCGGCCTGGATGAAGGAACACCACCTGCAACTCAATCCAGCCAAGACCGAACTCCTTGTCTTTCCAGCCAACCCTGAGGTTGAATACATCATCGCTGTGCAGCAGGGTACATCTACAGTATTGCCTTCCAAAATAGTCAGAAATCTAGGGGTAACCATCAATAACAAGCTAAATTTCACAGACCACATCTCAAAGACCGCATGATCATGTAGATTTACACTCTACAATATCAGGAAGATAAGACCCTTCCTCTCTGAACATGCCTCACAACTGCTTGTTCAGTCACTTGTCATAACTAGACTGGACTACTGTAGCTCTCTCATTGCAGGCTTCCCTGTATGTGCAATTAGACCTCTGCAAATGATCCAGAATGCAACAGCACATCTAGTCTTTGCACATGTTACACCACTCTTTGTCTCTCTCCACTGGCTGCCGGTTGATGCACGTATCAAATTCAAGGCTCTGATGCTGGCATACAAAACAGTCACTGGGTCTGCTCCAGCATACCTAAAATAATTTCTGTAGAGCTACATGCCCACCAGAAGCCTGCGGTCGGTTAAGGAATGTCACCTTGTCGTACCAAAACAAAGAGGCACCAAAACACTTTCTCTCTCAGTTTCATCATACCACGTTGGTGGAATGACCTTCCCAACTCCATCCGTGAAGCTGACTCACTCTCTGTCTTCAAAAAACAACTTAAAACACATCTTTCCCATGAGCATTTAACCAGTCACATAACATTCTTGTGGCACTTTAATCTGTTTTGTATACTATTCTGATGCTAGTGAAATTTTGTAACATGGCACTTTTCATACCACTGTCTCCTTAAGATGATTTGCTTAGTGGAATAGTTACTTATATTTTGTATTTTAAATATGTAATCCCGTTATATGTATTCCGTTACTCCCCAACCCTGTATGTACAGTATATATATATATATATATATATATATATATATATAAAATAAAAAACATTAAAATAATTAAAATGCATTACATTTTTATGGCAGAAGAGTTAATCAAAGATAAGACAATACAAAAAACAACTTTAAAATACAATGTATTGTTTACTACCATATTATTGATCATAAGTCAATCATTGGCACACAGTTCACAGCAATCCATTTCACAAGTGAATTTGTCAATCAGTTTGAGATTTATTATGAGGGTTTGTTTAAGGACTCGTCAATGTACACCTGCATCAGACATGCTTGTGTAGCATCTCGGGTACGTTGCATCATAAACATAAATGTTTTAGGTCACTGTGTCAAGTTAAATATAGTTTAATACGTAGAAAACATCTTGAGATCCCTTAGTTCGGATTTGCACTCCATCAAGTGTTTTGAACGCAAGAACGTAACGCATTTTGTGTTGTTCTGTCTGCTGAAGTGTTGTTTTGTTCCCTGTATAAACTGTGCATTGGCCATACAGCTGAAGTTTCAATTACTGCCCTCTCGTGTAAACAGGTGGTACTACAAGCTTGCATTTCTCAGGAATCTTACTTATTACAATCCGGGGGCATTACGATTAATTGCGTAAATTTTTTTAACGTGTTATTTTTAAGACAATTAATCGCACTAAATTAAGGTGTTAAATTGACAGCCCTAATATACACACACACACACACACAGACACAGAGAACACATTCTTGCGTTCCATCTGCACTATTTCTAATTGTCGCTCTATGTACATTTGTGTGCCTCTGGTATTCAGTGTCATAAATGCTGAAGTTTTAGGATGCTGTGTTAAGTTAAATGCTGTGAAAATTGTTTAATTGTGTCTCAAGATTCCTGTATTCTCCTGTGCTTCGCCCACCTGTTTAGCTACATCATAGTGCGGTTCTCATTCTGCGCCCGCTGCTTGTGATATATGTTGAGGCACGCTGCCACCTATTGACACGGCTCATAAAAACATGTACTTCAAGCTTGAATTCAAGTCGGTAGGAATGATTAATTGTAAATTTTTTGAATGCGTAATTTTTTCATATAATGAATCGCATTAAATTAATGTATTAAACAGACAGCCCAATCTAAAATGCTAAAGTAATGCAGATATTTATTTTTTCAGCTGTTAGAAAATAGCTGTAATAATTTATTTCAGAATTTCAGCTTTTATGGAGACTTATTTATTTATAACACAGAAATTGAAAACATGTTCATCATTACATGGAGTGGTGGTGGTGTAGTGGTCTAAACCACGTAACTGGTAAACTGGTAATCAGAAGATCGCTGGTTCGATCCCCACAGCCACCACCATTGTGTCCTTGAGCAAGGCACTTAACTCCAGGTTGCTCCGGGGGGATTGTCCCTGTAATAAGTGCACTGTAAGTCGCTTTGGATAAAAGCATCTGCCAAATGCATAAATGTAAATAAATGTAAATTACAGAGGTGTATTCGAGTAATTATTTTGTGTGAATTACATTTTGAATGTACTTTTGAATAACTGAGTGTCACCTCAAATGATCATCATGTCACTGACCCTTTCACAAAAGGAAATTGAACCAAACAATGCAATTTGAAACTGATATTTCCTATGCAATATAATACAGATTTTAATTCTATTGTCAATGCAAATGCAAATTAATTATAATTCCAAATCTAGGATTGTAGGCCTTTAGTAATTAAAAACCAACACAAATGCACACAAATGAAAAGAGACCCAGGCATTTAACGTTCACCGGACGACTTTTGGTCCAGGAGACAATTGAGATCAAAGTTAGAGAATTTTATCAGGAGTTTGTTCTGAATGTTTCAACCTTTGAATATTTTACTCTGAGCTGAGCAGTACATGTGAACACACTCCGCTCATCTGTACACGCATCCACGCCAGCCAAATACTCACTCACAAATGACAGTCAAAAGCTGGGGCACAGAGCAGGATTAGAGAATCAAACAAAGCATTTGTGAAAAACACACTCGTACAGCTAAAGGCAATATTTCATATGTTGTCTACTGAGACTTAAAGGTGATGCAGTTAATGTGATGTAAAAACATTTGATTTCATCCTCCCCCTCCTCCTATGTAGGCAAAAAGCCCCCAAAAAAAAATATATATATATTATTTAAAAAAAGACTTCTGCATCTAACGTGCAGTTGCTAACAGTTCCATTAGTGTGATATAATAATAAATAATATGAGTGTTTACTCATATTTATTTTCTCATTTGTTTGTATTTCTCCCGTGTGTACAGCTTTTGAGATTTTTCAACATGTTCTTGGCAAATATATGTGTCTGTTAGCACTTAGTGAAGTGTCTGTCACATCAGTAGGGGGTCTGCGAGTCTCTTTGCAAGTAGATGAGCGTACTTCACAACCAGCACACATACACACACACACACATATTGAGCCAAAATAAGGTAGTCTTTATAGACTGGGGAGAGTAGTGTAGCCCTAAAAAGTAGGTATTGACAATTAAGCCACACTTAAAATGAATGAATAGAATTGTATTGGATACAAAATATCAAACCAAGCTTCATTTGCTGTATTTTAAAGAAAAAATAATAACAAAATACAGTAGAGTTTAGCTTATTTAGTGTTTGGACCTCTAAATATGTATTTTAGAGCATTGAAGATGTTCACTACTGGAATCCAAACACAAGATAGGTATTGAACTAACTGAAGAGCAACATGTGTCTCCTTATTCTTAATAAAAATGTATTTTTTAATTCTTGAAAAGTTTGATTACATTTTTTTTTTATGTGAAAAAATACTGTAAAGGTACATTTCTAGTACTTCAGACCTTTGTTTTGTTGGACAAGAAAAGCTAGGTTCATACCATGTGAACCAAAAATCAATGTTACAATTTCCATATTGAGAGACATTATGAGTGCCCATACCTTTGGGATTTAACCATATGGAGAGGTGGTGGCGTAGTGGGCTAAAGCACATAACTGGTAATCAGAAGGTTGCTGGTTCATTCCCCACAGCCACCACCATTGTGTCCTTGAGCAAGGCACTTAACTCCAGGTTGCTCCGGGGGGTCCCTGTAATAAGTGCACTGTCACAAGTCGTTTTGGATAAAAGCATCTGCCAAATGCATACATGTAAATGTAAATGTATGGGGCCTTAAAAATGAATATACAAAAAACTAATTTGTTGTGCACCATCAAAAAACATAGCCTATTAAGACATATTTAATACTTCTGGAGTCATAGGCCCTGCAACTTTGAAAAAGTTGATTTGTGTTGTTTTTAGAGCTAAGCCAGAAGTCCAGGCGGGGGTGGGACCAGAAGGGTGGCAAGGGGTGGCAGATGCCACCCTAAAAATAAGCTTAGCCACCCCAACTCGTACCCTGCTAGTGTCCTGGAGATGGTGCGCAATGGCTTAGCCCGTCTACGTCACGTATAGTCCATAACAACTTGTGGTCCCTCCCCCCAAAAAAATCCTGGAGTCGCCTCCGAGTCCTGGATGTTGACTACAGGAATATTAGTTTTAATCAAGGTTACTTTCAGGCTTTCCTAAAGGGGTCAGCTTGGATTCAGAGACCCTTAACTGCTGCAGAGGGATTTTGAAGGATTTAGATGTAACTCAAACTCACACTCCTCAATATGACCTTGGATTAGGTGACTCGGAAACTCTATCAGGTCATTTTACTCCCTGTTGCTTTAACGGAGCCTGCCTGTTACGCTAACCCCCTGCTGGCTGCCTACTTTGAATAGATACATATAATGAGCGATAAACCTCAAGGAACACTATAGACCACGATTACCTTCCCTCAGTGTCAGTTTTGTGTGAATATAGAAGCCAAGTACCACTCTTCATTGCCATATTTTCCCACTTCAATGAAGCGAGCTCAATGTCCCTGTGCTCTCTGGGGGAAAGGTTGGCCATTTTGTAGTTTATTTGATTTCCAAGTATTTATTTGTCTTCTCTCTCTGCCCACTCCAGTTGTTCTGATCCGTGTCAGAGTCAGGGAAAGGCATTAGCCTTTCCAATCTGACAAATCCTAATTAAAGTCCCCTTAAGCGTGGCACTTGACTCACTATCTCTCACTCTCTCAATCTCTCTCTCTCTCTGACTGGAGTGGGATTTATGCTGAGGGATTCATACCAAAGCCCTGTCACACTACTAAAACAGCCCTGGAAGCAATCATCCATCCTGTAAGTCAGGGTGGAGAGAGAGAGACAGTTTACTAGCCTGGGTCATTCCTGTTATGTGCTTTGATTTCATGTCCACATACAGTATGTGTTTTATTTTATTAATGTCTTAATAAAATTTTAAACATACAATTTTTAAATATGGGAATCATATTATTTAGGTTTTTTTTTTTTCAATCAAACTATATCAATTAAGTGAATCTCGGTAAATTCAAAGATACATTCACCACTTTGGTTTGAGTGAATGTTGGCATGTCCCTGGGTACGATGAACTGACATGAAAAACTTGCAATTTATATAGAAATATTCCTTTTGTTTGTTTGTTTTTAATTTATCCAATCAAAATGTTTGGGGGGAGTCGAGAGTGCTGGAGAGAGAGAGAGAGACACACACGGAGCTGTATGTGTCATCATGTTGTTATGTTCCAGTTTAGCGATTTAAGTTGTAATTAAAGTCTTGTTGAGTGTCAATCCGATTCCTGCTTCCTCCTTTACCGACGAAAGAGAGGCTTGTCTAGAGAGGCCACACTTGTGCCGAAACCCAGGACTGGAGGAAGATGCGCCATCAGAGAGCCCTAGATGTTTGATGCGGTGGAACTAGAGCGGTTTGCCCGAAGGCGGAAATGCCGCTGACATCCACCAGGTCCGCCGGAGGGGGAGCTCGCTGCCATTCGCCAGGGAGTGGAGAAGCTGCTGCTGGTCGCTAGAGGGTGGAGGAGCCGCTACCGTCCACCAGGAGGTGAGGTCCGGTGTCATCGCCCGGCGATGCGGAGGACCGCTTCACAGATGGCCGAGGACCAAATGGCAGTGTGGTCGTAACCAGATTTATGTTTTCCTCTCTCTCTCTCTCTCTCTGTCTCTCCCGCCCCTTTTCCTCTCCCCTCCCCTAGTCCTACCCAGGTACCCAGGAGGTGGGTAAAACGAGCCGGCGACATGGCTGAAGGGGCAAATCCTCCCCTCAAGGATGGGGGGTGGAGTAAGTCAGTCTGGAGCTTTCCCTGGCCTGAATCGAGCGGTAGGGATGTGTGACGAGGAGGAGGGTGTGGCCGGGGTGTGAGTGTGCGCACCTGGTGCAGAGCAGCCCAATCAGCAGGAGAGAGATAAGAGGAGTCGTCGGGAGTGCTGGAGATAGAGAGACACACACGGAGCTGTGTGTGTGTGTGTCATCATGTTGTTATGTTCCAGTTCAGTGTTTTAAGTTGTAATTAAAGTCTTGTTGAGTGTCAATCCGTTTCCTGCTTCTTCCTTTACCGACGAATGAGAGGCTTGTCTGACACAGCCGCCTTAAAAATAGTATAAAACACAGGGCATATTGTGCTTGCACGACATTGTTGAATGCAGACACAAACAATAAAAGACTATCAAACAATAGACAAAAAGATGGGCCCAAACAGAAGCACACACAATACAGTGTTCCAGTAGTATCCGAAATTGAAGACAGCTGCATCAAAGGCATGTGTGTACTGTGAATATAATGATAAGTGTATAGCCAGTCTCTCCCTGTGCTGGTGGGCAGAAGCATATTTGAATCACTTTAGTTAGATTACGTCAACATTCAGTCTGTATAAGGAGACTTTTGTAAGTTTTTACTAATATTTATGTGGATAAATAACTAGTGATGGTGATTTTGACAGTCTTGGAAGCTGGTATGGTATAAACTGGCCATATTGACTCTGGAATGTTGTTGTGATGACGTCACAACCATCCCTGTTTGTGCCATTTTGGTGGGAAAACAACAGCACAAACAACAGCTACTATGTACTAGCAATGGATTCTTTGATGTTTTGCTGTTGTTGTTGTTAATTTTTTATTGTTTTTTTTTATTTTTTATCCAAGACCCTGTTTGCACCTGGTATTAAAGGGTAACTAAACCCTAAACCAACTTTTTTTAGTTAATGATCTGTAAGAATGGGGCTTTATTAGTACTGGTCATTGATTCAAGTAATTTTTTTGACATTTGTGTATAAAGTGTTTTAATTCTACAATATATGGTGTAAAAACGTCTGAGTGCTGCCCTCTTCAGGTTGAACGGTGGCTACTGCAGTTGAATTTTCCTATTGGCTGTTTGCGGTACTTCGTGACGTAAGCGGTGACAGCTGACGTAAGCAGGTTCCAACTCACCATGCCCTTGGTACGAGCTACCACGCCCATGGCAGTATAAAAACCATCTTGTTTCGTCAAAACCACTGTAGCGAGTCAGGAGTTGGAATTGCGAGTATTGAAAATGATCAGGATAGAGTATTTTAGCATCTATTTAGCATAGCATTTATATAGTTATTTAGATTATTTCGTGTAGCCTAGGTAGTTCATTAGCATATTTGTTAGTGTAGTATTGTTAGAAGCATAGTTAGTTAGTAGCATAGTATTGCGTCAGTTAGGATAGCTTCAAGTTAGCGTAGATTATCTGTATTTAGTACAGTGGTCAGGATGGTACGTAGGTGTAATGTTGCTGGTTGCAACAGCACTGCTGGACTGTATAGCTTTCCAGCAGACTTGGAAATTAGGCGCCAGGGGTTGCACGTCCTTGTTCTGGAAGACCGCAAGTTCCCGCCTAGAGCTGGGGAGTGTGCAAACTGCATTTTACGTTGGAAAAGCAGGATTGCTTTTCCAACGCAATGGAGGTGGAAATGGGCTTCTCCAAACAGCTCGCGCTGAAAAGCGACGCATTGCCAAACGCTGCTCCTCCTGCATGGACTACACCACCGCAGCGGCATCATGAGGTGAGTGATCATATATATTTGAATCACAATTTATGGTTAGGCTAAAGTTAATCCTCTGGGGTCGACAAACGCACGTTCGCGATGCGGGAGTGTTAAACGTATTGCACCCTTATACATTGTATTACGGTATTGACTACCTGTATAGTTTTATTTGGAGGTATACGGTTTTGTACATGATGACGTTACGCTTTACGTCACATTCTTCTAAGTTGAAAGAACAGCTAACTGATGTTATGTTCAAGTGAAGCTTGCTAAATAAAAATCCTGCTAAAAGGATAAACATCACTGAACAGCGTTTCGTTTGTTTTTCCTGCACGCGAGTGAAGGTGAATGCGCACTCGGATGCTCAACAGGGAGTTAAAACCGCAGTTTGAGCCAGCGGCTCGAATTGATATGGCTCCGGCCCTTTGTCCACAGACAATTCACCCTCCTCACGCCCTCGGTTCGTCCCCTCTATCCCCGCTGGGGTCTGCCCACTTTTCGAGCATTTTTCAAATATTGCTAGTGGGTGGAGTCAGACTCTGAGCAGGGGTTTAGTTACCCTTTAAAGGATTAGTTCACCCAAAAATGAAAAGTCACTCATAATTTACTCATCCTCATGCCATCCCAGTTGTGTATGACTTTCTTTCTTCAGCAGAACACAAACAAAGACTTTTAAAAGAATATTTCAGCTCTGTGGGTCCATACAATGCAAGTGAATGGTGCCAACTTTTTTAAGCTCAAAAAGCACATATACAGTAGCCATCATATAAGTAATTCATACGACTCCAGTGGATGAATTAATGTCTACTAAAACTAAACACTAGGTGTGTGTAAGAAATATATAATGTTTCAAACTTTTTTTACTAAAAATTCACGAGGGTCGAGGTCAAATACGTTGGCAAGTTCACACGAGAACTAACGCATGAGATACGGAAAAAAACGGAACCACAGTGTTGTTTACATCAGAGAAACATATATTCATACAGATGCTTCATTCGGCTGGTTTGAACACGGTGAACAAGGAGAGCTGTTTGAATCAGTTTGAATGCAAGTGAGTGGGAGGAGATGCCTCAGTCTGAGCTCCTTGCTCAGACAGCTGCATTAGCTGCTTATGTGAGGAAACAGTATGTGGTCCATAGAAACTGCTGCTAATAAGGGATCTATGTATGAAGTCTATGCAGCGGAGGCTTGTGTGCTTATGTCACGCGAGAGGCAGTTTGAACTCCACCCTCATCAATGTATAAACCTCAAGTTGACCGGAAGCTAAATATTTTAAATATTGATATATTTCTTAAACACCCCTAGTGTTGTCTCTGCATGTTGATATCACACACACTGAAGAAGATCTGTGAAGTTCTCGAGCTTGTGTATGTATCTGCTTTTTTAATTTTCTGATCGTATTTCACTATAATTTTTCAGCATGGACTGCGTATTTAAAGATATTGAGGGAGGGCTGCTCATCATAGGTGCAGCATAATAAATTGACAAAGATATATCTCAACATAAAATTCATGTGAGAAATATATTATAACTGTTTGATTGTGAGCTAAAAGTTAGTGTTACATAAATACCAGCATAACTAGGTGCATAGTAACCTGGCTTAGTTTTAAGTAGGGTTGTCATTTTAATGTGTTAATAAAAATAATCCAATTAATCATGTCCCCAGAATGTAATAAGGAATGTTGAACCACCTGTTTCCTCCAGGGGGCAGTAAGCAAAACTCCAGCTGTTTAGGCAGCATGCAGCTGATACAGAAAACAAATCACTCTGACCCACAGGAAACAGCACAAAATGGGAACACGTTCTTGCATTCAAACACAGCTTGATGGAGCAAAAATCTGAAAGCAGGGATCTCAAGACGTGTTTTCTAAGTTTCAATCTATGTTAAATTTGACACAATGATGAAAAACAGCGCACTGCAAACACTTTTAGGATTTTCCCATGTAAAAAAATCTGATTTGGATTATTTCTGAAAACTGGGACAGATAATGGACAATGTCACGTAAAAACGTTTTGCCCTTGTGGGGGGTCCCTTTAATCTTATGTGGGGGCCCTCAATTCGAGCACAGGCAGCAGTTGATTGACATGTCAGGGGTGGTGCTTCGCTGCGGTCCAGGACGCATTAAGAACTAGTGATAGGAACACCCAAAATGCAGGTGTAAATGGAGTGTAAAATTTTCCACCCTGATAAATTACAGAAATTTTAATTTCAAAAGCTGGTTAAAAAATCTCAAAATGTATTCCAAGTTGACACCCTCACTAGAAGTAAACTAATGTCACTGAGCAAATTTTGGTTCTTTATTTCAATCCTTTTAAGTTCAATTCTGTTCATGTTCATTTAAGTTTTAATTAATAAAGTTGAAGTGCCAAATCTGGACTAGAGCATTTTTCTGAAAATCTTACATTTAAGTCCCTTTAAAAGAAAAACTTCCTTAAATTACAACGTAAATTTTACAGACAACAAAAGGTACTGCATAACAGAAATGGCCCGCCTGGCAGGAACCTAAACTATTCTCTCTTCAAAGCAATGAAAAATAGGCACTCTGAAAATGTGTGTGCATGTGCATGAGCAGAACCCTAAAATCTAAATATAATTTCACTCTTCTGAAGTGCTATCTGAAGTCTCATGCTTGTTTGTAGAATTATCTCCTGTAAATATTGAAACAGACCTCAAAAGGCCAGTGGGATGGAGTGCTTTCAGAATCGCTATGTCTCCCCCTATGGACTCTTCATGGAAGTGCAGAGTGAGAACTTTGTCCTACTAGACTTCAGGCAACTAAAAACTGTGCTGTCTTGCCTGTATCATTGTTGATGAATGCTGACATCAGGTGATTTTCTTCTGTCAGCTTGTTTGTTTGTTTCTTAAAGGAACAGCCAGTGTGCTTAAAAAAATTTTTTTTTAAAAGCAAACAACTGATACAGCTGATGATGGGTGCTGTGGATAGTGGAATTAATTTCTCATACAAAGACAGATACATAGTGAGAGAGAAATGTGGGAGAGAGGCACAACACATTCTCATCCTGTGATAGATGTAGTATTCAGGCATAGGAATATCTTCAAGCAGCTTGAGATACTAAAACTCCAAAACACACACACCAGAGACATGAACCCCTGAGGTAAGAGAGGAAATCTCACAGATGCAGAGATGTAAAGTTCTCTTCAAACTGCAGTTTGCCTAAAGCCGCTTGTGTGTTGGAAAGTGTTCCACAGGTTCATGGGCATATAAATGCATAACATGGAATATGGAGAAGCTGGATAGGCGTAGCTCTTTGTCCACAATGTAAGAGCACAAGCTGAAACTTGCCCATCCTGCACTCAAATGAGTGATATATACTATAACATGACGATTAGCAAAATTATATGAACCCTGTTCGAAAAACCAGGTCATATTTGCTTAAGATGGTGTTTGAAACATGGTAGCCTGTTTTTTGTTGGTTTAAGGTCAGAAAGAGACACAGGACAGTGAGGATGAAGGGCTCCAAAGAGTGGCTTTTATTAGAGCTCAAGCAAGTACCAGTTGATATACAAATGATGAGATAGCTGCAAAACAACAGCTGTACTTGTACATTTATACCCTCTAAATGGGTCACGAGGGTGTGACCAAACAAGTCATGAGATGTCTGTTTGCACGCACACACACACTCAAATGTCGGCGATATGTCATACATCTTCACTCCTTGCAGAAACACAAATTTCCACACATATCTCAGGCAAACACACACAGAGAATGTCATGAAAAGGTCAATGTGTGGAATGACAGCAAAGTAAAAAGAACACATTTATCAATATATTGATTATAGATCTCACATCGGTCTGCCACCCCTTACCATAAATTACCAGCTTATGACCTTAAAAGACCAGCCTGGACCACCTAATGCCCATAAATGTCTAATTTATCTAATTACCATCAATGCCTAGTTTGGACCAGCCAATGTCCATAACTGATCAGCATGTACCAGCTAATTCCCATATTTGACCAGTTTGGACCATTTAATGACTGTAATTTACCAGCTTGAACCTGCTAATGACCATAAATGGCCAGCCAGTTCCAGCTAATGCCCATAATTGACTAGTTTGGACCTGTGAATGCCCATAAATGATTAGTTTGGACAAGGTAATGACCAGTTTGGACCAGTTAATTCCTATAACTGACTAATTTGGATCAGGTAACACCCATAAATGATTATTTTGGACCAGGTAATGACCACAAATTACCAGTTAGAATCACCGCTAATGACCATAAATGACCGGTTTGGACCAGCTCTAATGCCCATAAATGACTAGTTTTGCACAGGTAATTACCATAAATTACCAGTTTGGACTAGCAAATGCCTATAAATGATTGGTTGGACCAGCTAATGACCATAGCCTTGAACAGCTAGAATTTATGCTAAACAAGCTATCTTCAGAAACTGGTTGATGCAGGATTTTTCAGCTGGGAACATTGTCCTCCTGAACTTTTTATTGTCAGGACCTCCATTTCAATAACTTCACTCAAGTTCTAATCTGAGATTTTAGCCTCAGACAACAGAGTTCTCCAAAAGTTCCTCTCATCTTTTATCTGCTAATATCACAAATATCTCTAAGCCACATAACTGACCTGAAGGGATGGGGAAGAGAACATAAAGAAAGAGAGCTACTAAGTATTTGTCAGTTTGTTTGTGTGACATTATGTGTAAACAGTAATATAGAGATTCACCACTTATATGTGTATGAATAGAAGAAATCTTAATGATAAATATGATGGCTGTAATCCTGCGTCGCCCACCTTACAGGAGCCAATCACCCTTTTGAGTCATTGCAAAGATCAAAATGGCAGCTCAAGGAAAGGAAGTCCAGTCTTACAGTAAAGTAGCAATCACCTGTAATGTACATGATCTAGACTAGCATGATTTTGTGGCATCCATCCATCCATCGTCAACCGCTTATCCTGTGTACAGGGTCGCGGGGGGCTGGAGCCTATCCCAGCTAACATTGGGCTAAAGGCGGGGGACACCCTGGACAGGTCGCCAGTCCATCGCAGTGATTTTGTGGCAAATGTAGCAAATTTTTTCTGCCTTTGTTGTTAGATTTTATTGCTGATCAGAAATGTGAGATGAGAACATAATGTTTACCAACAGTTTTGGATATTTCAATCTTTTCCCACTGAAACAGTCAGGAGCTAGATACTGGATACTGAGGGAGAAAAAAATAAATAAATACAAAATCCTATGAACAAACACCAAGGCACAGGGAAAAAAGCTCAATCATAGCTTTGTGGCAGCTTTAAACAAAGCCATATTTTTGTCAAGTTTTCCTCTGTTCACACACACGATAATCTCACAAAAGCTGTTTTCCAAAGCATTGCAACACACTCTCCCTTCTGAAAGAGTCCTGAATCTAACCGAGCTCCACGTCTTAACCATCATGAACCCTCTGTCACAGCAAGATAACCTCCCTCTGGGCTTCATTTGCATATCTGAACTCTTCTATGAGGGATAAGAACAGGAAAACCCTAAGACAGCATATTCAGAGGCTGGGTGAGACATATAAGAGGCCAGTTGGTGGAGTTTTAATGTGTTATAATGATAACAGATAATAGTTGCTGCCTTTTCCTGCCCTGTCACCTCATGCAAATAAAACTCACTTTTTATTGCAACAGCTTGGCTTGAGACGTGTCACCTTTGCTCGAAAGAAAAACACACTGGCTCACTGTGATAAATGAGTATGTTACCTCATGGTAAACACAAGAATATTACTACATGAAAAACACATTATATAGTGTCACAAATTCAACAATATCAGAATATTTGCATGAAAAATTCAGTTTTATCAATACAATATTTTTTAATACAATAACTAGATTGTCATATTTTGTTAAGAAAATATGAGTGGCCACATGTTGTCAACTTTCCCAATATTTTCTATGTGGCAAAAGTGGCCAACGTTCCCTAGAGTCCTAAGGCTTTGGAAAGCTCTCAGGCTTAAAGAATCCAGAAGGGATTTCATGGAGATAAATGCAGTACATGAGTTCTTTCTCATCCAGAGCCTTCTATTGTTCCACCTAGTCATCCAAACATGACCATTCTGCTCCAAATACACTTTTTGTGTTTGCAAGGAATAAATTACACACCCCGAAACATACTAATTAAACATACTTACACAATTTCCATCCATGCAAAATGAGCTCAAATGCTGCTTTTGGATGAAGAATTGGACGTTGGATGCACATAATGTGTGGTTGTCTACAAGGGCCTTTTTCTAAGCTGAAATCTCATTTAATTTCTCTGCTTTGCAAGAGGTGTTGGTGCCAAGAGAATTGGGCGACTGGCAAAAACTGATGCCCGCTGTCCTTTGCCAGATTTGTTTGCATGTGGGAATTTGAGGCACACGCATTCACATGTACAGCTGAAGTCAGAAGTTTACATACACTAAGGTTGAAGTCATTAAAACAAATTTTTTTTAACCACTCCACAGATTTAATATTAGCAATCTATACTTTTGGCTATAGATTGCAATAGTTTTTAGGTTGCTTAGGACATCTACTTCGTACATGACACAAATAATCTTCCCAAAAATTGTTTACAGACAGATTGTTTCACTTTTAATTGACTATCACAATTTCACAATGGGTCAGAAGTTTACATACACTAAGTTAACTGTGCCTTAAAGCAGCTTGGAAAATTCCAGTAAATGATGTCAAGCTATTAGCCAATTAGATTCTGATAGGATGTGTACTGAATTGGAGGTGTATCTGTGGATTTGTCTGTACACGCAATAGTACGCAAGTATAAACAACATGGGACCACGCAGGCATTATACCGCTCAGGCAAGAGATGTATTCTGTCTCCTAGAGATGAACATAATTTGGTTCTAAAAGTGTAAATCAATTCCAGAACAACAGCAAAGGACCTTGTAAAGATGCTGGAGGAATCAGGTAGACAAGTATCTATATCCACAGTAAAACAAGTCCTATATTGACATAACATGAAAGGCTGCTGAGCAAGGAAGAACCCACTGCTCCAAAACCGCCATAAAAAGCCAGACTAAAGTATTCAAGTGCACATGGGGTCAAATATCTTACTTTTTGGAGGAATGTCCTCTGGTCTAATGAAACAAAAATTGAAGTGTTTGGCCATTATGACCATCACTATGTTTGGAGGACAAAGGGTGAGGCTTGCAAGCCCAAGAACACGATCCCAACTGTGAAGCATGGGGGTGGCAGCATCATGTTGCGGGGGTGCTTTGCTGCAGGATAGACATAGACATATAACATAGAAGGCATCATGAGGAAGGAAAATGATGTGTATATATTCAAGCAACATCTCAAGACATCAGCCAGGCATCTTCCAAATGGACAATGACCACAAGCATGTCTCCAAAGTTATGGCAAAATGGCTTAAGGACAACAAAGTCAAGGTACTGGAGTGGCCATCACAAAGCCCTGACCCCAATCTGATTGAAAATTTGTGGGCAGAACTGAAAAAGCATGTGTGAGCAAGGAGGCATACAAACCTGACCTCCGTTACACCAGTTTTGTCGGGAGGAATGGTCCAAAATTCCAGCAACTTATTGTGAGAAGCTTGAGGAAGGATACCCAAAACATTTGATCCGAGTTAAATAATTTACTAACAAAGTGTATGTAAACTTCTGACCCATTGGGAATGTGATGAAAGAAACAAAAGCTGAAAAACAATTATTCTCTCTACTATTTTTCTGGCATTTCACATTCTTACAATACATTAGTGATCCTAACTGACCTAAGACAAGGAATGTTTTCTATGATCAAATGTCAGGAATTGTGAAAAAGTTTAAATGTATTTGGCTAAGGTGTATGTAAACTTCTGACTTCAATGGAAGTTTAAGATGGAGCGTCCACTGCCAATATGCAAAGAAACAACAATATACTGTACATTTATTTATGCAGTACAGTGGGCGAGACCTTTTCATACTTGTCATCGTCAAGTTCATATGGACAAGCAGAGCAAAATAAGGATTAGTTCAACCCAAAATAATCATTTACTCACCCTTATGCCATCACAGATGTGTATGCCTTTCTTTCATCTGCTGAACTCAAATTAAGGTTTTTTGCAGAATTTCTCAGCTCTTTAGGCCATACAATGCAAGTGAATGGGTGCCAACATTTTGTAGCTCCAAAAGCCACATAAGGCAGCATAAACACAATCCATCAGACTCCAGTGGTTAAATCAATGTCTTCAGAAGTGATATGAGAGGTGTGGGTGAGAAACAGATCAATAATTAAGTCCTTTTCACTATAAATTCTCCTCCCTGCTCAGTCAATCTACACTTACATTTTCACATGCGGCTTGTGTTTTTGGTGATTCACATTCTTCAGGCAAATATTTTGTAAAAAAAAAATCTTAATTTGTGTTCTGCAGAAGAAAGATCTGGCATGGCATGAGGATGAGCAAATGATGAAAGAATTTTCCTTTTTGGATGAACCGTTCCCTTAAAAACACCTGTCCTTATCTAAAGCTCAATGAACCAGGAGGACAAAAAAAGCAATGGCAAATAAGACTGGTGAGCCAAGACTCCAGCAAAAACCTTTGTTGCCCTCAAGTCATGTCAGAATTTATAGTATTTACGAGTTGAACACACATGAATGCCACCACTATTTCATAATTACCAGTGGGGAAAAAGGATGTATGCTGTCTTCAAGTGCCTCTGGGAGTTTGGACGATGTAATTACTAAGTGGTAATGAGCAGTATGTGCTGACAGCTTGCATGGCAAAAACTACGTTTGACTATGTTTACAGAGCAGCAGAATACAGTTGTCACGTCCTGTTAAACTGTTGACACAGTTCGGTTATAAGGTTCAGTGACTTGAAGCTAATATATTTGGTTTGGATCTATTATTTTACTCAAAATATATTAAAAATGCAATTCATACAAAACAATTTCTGGAATACAGCTCTACTATATGAGCATGTTTACAGGTAATGAGTTCTAAGTCATATTGGCATTTTTGACACTTTAGACCCTCATTGCTGTGTGATTTATTTATTTCAGATTTTTTTATTTTTTTTGGGGGGGACAAATGGAATAGCCAGACCCTGAGAAAACTTGTATTTGTGACAAAAAATAACCATGATATTTGTATGTATATATGTATATACTGTTTGTACTCTGTATGTACTGGATGAATGGATAGATGGATGGACCTTGATGGTTACACCACTTGACACAAGTCATTAAATACATAAAATGCTCAAGTTGACCCTCTATTGCCTCCATTCCTTTCCCCCTCTTTCTTGATTATTTCAATCAGACTCCCAAGTCTCCCAAAGATACAACATTTTAACACAAAATTGTATTAAAAATGATAACTGGACCCTACTCACATGTAATGTGATGAGTTAATGTAACAACAATGTAGCATGTTTGAAACGTTTATCATAGAATTGCATGGACTGCGGAGTATTCAGTAAGCTAGTATTTAATTGCAAACACAGCCAGAGACTGCTTTATTTATTACTAGCTTTGCATATTGTTTTGCTGGACTAGTCAAACCCCATCATTTATGCACCAAAGCACAGATTTGTGTCCAATGTCAAGATCTGAGTTAAATTAATTGATTCAGTTATTTCTTCCATTAAAAGAATTGTTAATCAAGGTGTACATCGCAAACAGACAGTTCTTCCTGCAAACCTCTAAATTGCCAGCCATACTCTGTTTGTCATTTCAGCTTAGAAATGAACCAAATTTAATCAACCTTTAACACATTCTACATGAGAGAAAATAACTGCATTAGTAACATACAACATCAAGAACTCTTAAGTAAGTTTTTTGCTTGCAGGAAAAAATAGGCTATATTAATTTAGACCCAAACATGCGCTGAACTGTTAACAAGAATGCAAATTCTTTGGGTATCAGCATGTATAATGAGTTCACTTTTTAATTTAATTAGCATGGCTCAAAATAACATGGGGGCAAAAGGCAAAATTGTATACACAGAATGTCACCTGAAGAAAAGTGGCAAGCTGGCATTTTACGGGAGGGAGAGGTGCGGCGACCTTGGTGTGTGCACATGTTAAGTTTGTACATTTGTACAGAGATGATTTCACCTCTAAAGAACTAAATTGTGCCAAAAAATGACTAAACCAGCAATGGTGAGTGGGGTGGCCAATGGGTCCACGGCCACCCCTTAGCTCCGCCACTGGTAATTTTCTCGGGGGAGGTGGAAGAAAAGACATTTCGGATGGCAATACATTCACTGACCACCCCCTGTAAATGCTGTAATTACCTCACGTACCCATGTAAAATAACTGTATTCCGAATACGGCTATTGTCATAATATAACAAAGGGTGCTAAAGTCAACTGATTTTAGTAATAGACCCAACTCTGTGTAAAAAATACAATAATAATGCTGCCACCATTTTAAGGTCATTTTTGAGACGTTATATTTATTTATTTAATTTGAATGCCATGTCAGCAACCAGGTTATTCACATGGCAAACAATGGCTCACCAATAAGTATTTACAATATAAAATAAGACACTTAAAATTTATACAAGATATAAACTGTAAAATCTGTTCAGATGGTACTTTTTAAAAAATATCTATCAAACATGTCTCTGTATAAAAGCGTTGTCTGATAATTCCAAACATTTTACAGTTCAGAAAAATGTGATTGATGGTCATAGGGGTTTGGCAAGGTATACATATGGGATCATCTTCACCTGTCAGTAAAAACGCATGTGTTAGTCTTGAATGGCCCAGTCAGCTTCTGGTATACCATTTTTGAGCTGTAGTTTTGCTCCAGAATCATTGCACTCCAACGTAATTAATTACTCCACAAGTATTGATCCATTGCATTTAATAGTTTGGCTATATCATCATTTATGTTTATCATCCTTTATTAACAAAATTGTAAATTACAGCTAGGGACGTTTCGGATATTTTGCTGATTTGACATTGAATAACCTAATTGGTTGTGCATGTGCATTTGTGTGTGTGTGTGTGTGTGTGTGTGTGTGTGTGTGTGTGTGTGTGTATTGGAAAATAAATCCAACAGGAACAGGATTAGAGCTGTAACTCAACCTGAAATTGTTGTGTGTCATTAGAGAGGTATTGACACCTATGGTGAAAAATAATGCAAGGTTAATAATTAAGGAGGAGAAAGTGGATTTACTGTGTCTCCAGCAACCTATTCCATGCAATAGCATTGCTTATTTACTTCTTGTGAAAAGGGAAGTTTATCAAAGAAAAACTAATCAATCTGAGAATCTCTCTACTTTATTGCCTGCAGTCTATGGATGGACTAGCGTGACAAAAGACATAGAATTCACATCTAAACCCATTTAAAATGCCAAATATTGGCATGCTGACTTTGTATTATACTGTAGGTTTGTTCACTATGACTGTGCAGTGCTGGCAGAAAACGCACTGTCAGTGACAGCAAATTCCAAATTAAATTATTTTATGTCCTTGAAGAGAACTGTGGGAAGGGAACACTACTCATAGGGTCATTCCAAATGAAAGTTAGCAATAAGGTCCCTTCCACAAGGCCATTAAAGTGTACACAATAGTCACTTTAAAGGTTTTATAACTCTTCAGCAGCTTGGTTCTAAAGTTCCCCTGTCTCTATGTGTTCCAAAGGCCTGATAGAATGATTCATACAAGCCTCCAGCAATGGGTTCATGCATTGTCTTACAACAACAAGGACATCATGTCATCAACCCCCGAATCATGCTCTCCATCTAAACATCCAGTCCTATCGTGCCAACCTCTGTCACTGTAGTCTTTAAATGCCAGCTGGCTGTGGCCCAGCAGTGTCAACCCTTTACACCTTATTAACCACAGCTAATGAAGCCAACACTAATGCTAATAAGCAAATATGGTGCCCTCATTAACTTAAATTATGCATGTGGTAAATCAACAGCCGAGAATACAAAAGTTTATATTTGATAAATGGCTACAGATGTTGTGGGGTGGCATGTCATATTTAAGAAGAATATAAGGGATAGGACTAAAAATAGAGCAACGGATGTTATTAAATTCTTATGAAAAACGTTATGAAGTTTGAGTTCGAGATACAATCGTTTTTTCCATGTGATACGTGATTAAGGCCAGATCGGGTCGAACATGCTTAACGTGTGTTTTTGAGTTACTGTGATGCTATCAAACCTCAGTACTTAAGGGGGCTATAGAGTTAACTTCAAAAGTCTGTGCCATTAACCTGGATTTGTTTTTCTGTTACATGTTCAGCAAATATTCTCTTCAAACTCTCCCTCCGCCATGACAGTAGATGGCTTGAAAGAAAACAAACTCACCGTAGTTGTGGACAGTTCTTTGTTGTTGTGTTATGTTATGAATTGTGCACCGACACATTTTGGAGCGCAACAATGCACAAAAATCTAACTTTTAGGGGTGGGGGCAACATTGATCGTTTTGCCATTAGTCCTTAGGGCAGAGTGCCTCTTGATCATTTTGCTGACAGTCAAAAGAGGGTGCATCAGAAGTTTGAGTGGCTCGAGGCAAATGGGGCAATGCCCCTAACAATGTCTTCAGAAGCTATATAATAGGTGTGGGTGAGAAACAGATCAACATTTAAGTCAACTTTTACTATAATAGTCACATTCTCATTAACTTTTTTGGTGATTCACATTCTTTGTGCAAATCGCCACCTACTGGTAAGAGCTTGTCAAAGGTGGAGATTTTTAGTTAAAAAGGACTTAAATATTTGTCTGTTTCTCACCAACCTATCGCATCTCTTCAGAAGACATGGGTTTAACCACTGGAGTCATTTGGATTACTTTTATACTGCCTTAATGTGCTTTTGGAACGTTGTCTACATCACAAATTAAGATTTTGTGCAGCATTGTATGGATCAACAGAGCTCAGAAATACTTCCAATAAAATCTTAGTTTGTGTTCTGCAGAAGAATGAAAGTAATCATTTAGATTTTTTGGTGAACTATTCCTGTCCTAAAAAAATTATCTTAATATTTACATTAAAATTTTATAACAAAAATCTATTTAATTGAATTAAGTAATCTTTAACAATATACAATTCAAGAAATGTGTTAAAAATGGAGCACAATTCAATTAGCTGGAATTTCGTTTGAATTTGAAATGTGTAAATCTTATAAACAGGCTTAAAAAATTTTCGTGTATAACAACATGAACTCAATCATAAATTCAAGTTATGACATGGTTCTCTTAATACCCAAGTAAATATGATGATAAATGTCGCATATCCTGGGAATTTTAATGCATGTGCTCACATGTCCTTGAATATATGTGGCATTGAGTGGTGTACTGAGACCTATTTGAGAACTATTGAGAGAGGCTGGCTGGCTCTGTCTGTTCTGTAGGCCCAATGCCAGACATTGAGTAAAGTTAGACACTGGGAGCAACAGTCAGTACGTTCATAATGTATGAACGTATGAAACGGCAATGTCAGACTGACTACAATGAATATGACAGACAGAATGAAACAGATAATATTAAAGAGTCTGAGATCTTGGCAACATGTTTTGGCAGAACTATGAGGTGAAAATGAAGTCATTTGTCCTCTTGTCTAGAGTGAAACTTAAATGATGTTTGTCCTGATCTATTAGACTTAGTCTTAGAAAAATGCAGTCTTTCAATAGGCATTATACCATATAATTTTTATTGTGCTTATCATTTTAGATGAGAAATGTGTTAAAATATGTATGATTCATTTAAGAGAATTATTGAAGAAATGGAAATGCCTTAAGAGATAAGAATGTCTGAAAAATATGTTGCAACAAGGGGCACAGCTATGTTTATTTTCTTTTTTTATTATTATTAAACAACAAATAAATCTTGTTGCGAGTACAGCCATGGCCAAAAGTATTGGCACTGAAATACATTTTCGCAAATTATTCTGCTTCAGTTGTTGTGGTGTTGATTCACATTGTTTCTAGATTATTGTGATCTACTGCATTTTAAATAATTGCAAAAAGCTTCATTGGCTTTATCACAAAAACGTCTAGGTTACTATTGTAACCTCCATTTCCTGATGGAGAGAATGAGACATTGTGTCGAAGAAGCAACACTAGAGGTCTCTCTTGAGAAAAGGCCAATGAGGAATTGGCAGAAATAATTTGCATATCCCTCCCCCACACTCCCCCACAGGTATAAAGGGAGGGAATCATGTTTCTGTCTATTCAGGTTTTGCACTGAGGAGCCGAGAATGAGGTTCGGCCACAACAGTGGCTCGGTTCAGCGTCATGGCCGGAGGACACAACGTCTCGTTCCCTCAATCAGGGAACAGAGGTTACAACAGTAACCTAGACGTTCCCCGTCTGTCGCTCACTTTGATGTTGTGTTGAAGAAGTGTCACTAGGGGTCCCTATTCAATCACGCCATGCGCTGAACCGTGTACGTGCACTGCTGATGCAGGTGCGGGCAGGCAGTTGCGTGCCAAAGTGACAGGCAGCGTCAGACTGCACGTACCCTTCTCCAACAGCCCATTAAATCATAAACCTTTTAGGTATCCGGCACCCCGAAGGGGGGAACAAAGCGACATGCCAAGCATGGGAGCAGGCCGTGCCTGATAACGCTATCACACGCATAAGGGAAGGCGTTCTTTTCCAGCTCCTATTCTTTCAGGGGGAAAAGTCCCCGCAGAGACCACCACCTGCCCAGGCTGGGGGGAGGTAAAGAGTGGCGGAATGTGTCACATGTGTTTTCAGGCAACATGTGGGAATGGCGTGGTGGTAGATCCTACCTGCTGCGATGGAGGAGTTGCTACAAACACTGCAACAGGGGGCAGCGGGAACTGCCCAGCGGGGACGACATGAGTGTCTGCCAGACCAGACTCCAGGCAGGTGTCGCTGACAGAGAACGCTTGCAGGTCCCCAACCCTCTTGATGGAAGCGAGTGCGATCAGGAGGGCTGTCTTCAAGGAGAGGACTTTAAGCTCGACTGATTCTAGCGGCTCAAAGGGGGGTCTCTGAAGGCCCAAAAGGACCACTGAGAGATCCCAGGAGGGGAACAGGCTCAGCCGGGGAGGGTTTAACCTCTGGGCGCCTCTAAAGAACCTGATAATCAAGTTGAGCTTACCCAAGGACTTGCCTTCCACTGCGTCGTGGTGAGCTGCGAATGTGGCAACATACACCTTCAAGGTGGAGGGGGACAGCCTCCCCTCCAGCAGAAATCAGAGCACTGCCCTGGCTGTGCACCTCTGTGGGTCTACAGACAGGGAAGAAAACCAATTCGCGTACAAGCACCACTTTAGGGTGTAAAGTTGCCTGGTAGAGGGAGCTCTGGCTTGAATGATTGTGTCTATGACAGCAGGTGGTAGGCCTCTTCTGCATCCCATCCAGGGGCCAGGAGTGGAGGTTCCAGAGGTCTGGATGTGGATGCCAGAGGGTGCCCCATCCCTGAGAAAGAAGGTCCTTCCTTTTGCCAGGTAGGGTCTGTCGTGTGGGCCAGTAGGGGGCCAACAGAGTGACTTATTCCTCGTCCTCCCTGACCTTGCACAGCACCCATGCAAGTAGGCCAGCTGTGTGCCAGCATGTCGGTCCCGAGGGGAGTCTCCATTAGGGGGTAACAGAGCAAACAATGGGATGTCTCCTGGGAAGCGAACAGGTCTATCTGTGCTTTGCCAGACCGCTCCAAAATCAGCTGGACCGCCTGGGGGTGGAGCCTTCACTCTCCGCTGAGCGTACCTTGTCGCGACAGTGTGTCCGCTGCCGTGTTGAGGTTGCCTGGGATGTGAGTGGCGCACAGCGACCAGAGTCAATGCTGGCTCCAAAGGAGGAGATGGCAGGTGAGTTGACATATGACGAGAGCGCACACAGCCTTAGCGATATATGGACGCTACCATCTGAACGGATCAAGAAGTGCTTGCCACAAAACTGTGGGAGAAACCTCAGCAGGGCAAGGAATACAGCCAGCAACTCTAGGCAGTTGATGTGCCAACACAGTGGGGGCCCTCTCCAGGAGCCAGCGGCTGCGTGCCCATTGCACACAGCGCCCCAAACCCCCAAAGGTTTGGAGGCATCTGTGGTGACCAGAACGCGTCGGGACACCTGCTGTAGAGTGACTACTGTCCGCAGAAAACAGAGGTCTGTCCAGGGGTTGAAAGTCTAGCGGCAGGCAGGGGTGATGAACACTGCGTGCCGCGGCACCATGCCCATCTCGGGACTCGAGTCTGGAGCCAGAAATCACTCTGTCATTCTTTTTGGATTATAAGAGCAGACTGATTGCTGTAAAAGGAGGGAAAAAGTGCTTCCAATCATTGTGTTCTTGTTAGCAATGGTTACCTCTAAAGAAAGACGTGCAGCCATCATTGCTTTGCATCAAAATGGCCTCACGTGCAAGGTAATTGCTGCAAAGAATATTGCACCTGAAAGAACCATTTACTGGATCATCAAGAACTTCAAGAAGAGAGGTTCAACTGCAGTGAAGAAGGCTTCAGGATGTCCCAGAGTGTCCAGCAAGCACCTGTTTGAAAATTCAAATTAAACTCCTGAGGAGTCAGCTACGGAATCGTGTCACCACCAGTGCAGAGCTTGCTCAATATTGGCAGCAGGTTGGTATGATTTAATCTGCACACACAGTGAGGTGAAGACTTTTGGACAATGGCCTGGTGTTAAGAAGGGCAGCAAAGAAGCCACTTCTCTCCAAGAAAAACATCAAGGACAGACTGAAATTCTGCAGGAAGTACAAGGATTGGACAGCAGAAGAATGGTGCAAAGATATTTTCTCTGATGAAGCCCCCTTCTGACTGTATGGGACATCATGTGTCATGCCAACAGTGAAGCATCCTAAGACCATCAATGTGTGGGTTTGCTCTTCATCCAAGGGAGCGGGCTCTCTCACAATTCTGCTCAAAAACACTACCATGAATAAAGAATGCTATCAAAACCTCCTGCAAGAGCAACTTCTCCCAACGATCCAGGAGCAATTTGGTGATGATCTGTGCATTTTCCAGCATAATGGAGCACCATGTCACAAGGCAAGAGTGATAATGAAGTGGCTCAGAGATCAATAAATTGAGATTTTGGATCCATGGCCAGGCAACTCCATGGATCTTAATCCCATTCAGAACCTGTGGTCAATCCTCAAAAGGCGAGTGGACAAACAGAAGCCCACAAATTGTGATCAAATCCGAGCACTAATAAATCAAGAATGGATCGCCATCAGTCAGGATTTGGCCCAGAAGTTGATATCCAGCATGCCAGAGGTTATGAAGAACATGGGTCAACACTGTGACCCATGTTCTTTGCATAAATTGAGTGTTTTTGCCAATAAAATCCATTAAAATTTATGAAACGCTTAACATTGTTTTCCAGTATACCATAGAACCATGTAAAAAAAGAATCTACAAATACTGAAGCAGCAAATTTTTCAAAACACAAAATGTATGTCATTGCCAATACTTTTGGCCACACCTGTACAATGCTATCTAAGGGGAGGATGGGGAAATTTTGCTCTAAGTTAATAATATTGTAACGTCTTGATTGATAACATTTTAATAATGTGTGTTTGGAATTACATCCCCGCCAGTGAGGTGTTCCTCACTAGGTGAGCAGAGAAATAATTTTCAGATTTGTCAGCATCCATATCATTATGATCCAATTATTATGTATAAATGAATCATCTGTTATTTACTATGATATTACTGTCTGTCTAGATACATGTGAAACATTGAGCCATGTTCAGCACAGCTGATGATGCTCAGGAATTAATTAAGAATTCAAACATCAGCCAAAGCAGATTGTTCAAAAATGTATCTTTAAAGTATTCCCAAGCCAACCACATGCAAATACTCACAAAATCCGACCTGAAGCTCAATCCGATCTTTCCAACTCGGATGACCATAGGCTGCATACCAATTCACATTCTTATGGTATGCTCTACAAGTCCATACTTTTGAGAGTGTAGTAAAACAGTATAGTGACAGACACAATAGTTACCTAAAAATAGTGCATAATTTTTATATCATCCAGGCACTTTTGGCTTACTGTATTCATTGTATGCTTTTGGAAAGCCTTGTCCCTTGAAAGTTACTTGACTGTGGCAACATTTTTGCAAAATTATATTAAATGTTTCTTTACAAGTATTCAGGGCTGGACTGGTCATCTGGCATACCAGGCATTTTCCTGGTGGGCCAACTAACTTTGGTGCCGATCAGGGGTGGACTGGCCATCAGGAGAACCGAGTGGGCCTGTGGGTCAGCCGCGAAATGGGCCGAATGGGCCACGATAAGCTAAAATGAGCCACCACATTATGCAGAATGGACCACGAAACGCCGCCGCGATATGCAGAAAAGGACAGCGAATAACCCCCCCTCTACTTTTGAGCCATTTGCTATGTAAAATCCCAGGCCGATTTTTCTTCCCAGTCCAGCCCTCAATGTATTGCAGGAGTTTCGAGATGAAACATCCACTGAGTTGTGCTAAAAGCGAATAAAACAAATTCCCAAACAGGTTTTTAAAGTTCATTATGCACAATAGTGTTTTGATGTCATAAGATATCATTGTGTGAGGAACAGGGAAAAAAGTAACAGGTAAAATGTTGTAAATGGTTGTTGTAGCACCTCTAGTGTTTTCACCAGGAAAGTCTTGTGATATGTACAATGAGACACTAAAAAATATTTATCAAAAATGTAGGTATAGTAATGCGTTTCCATGAGACCAGGTTGCTTTTGTGATGCACTAATTCTTATCTCGCATACTAGCAACAGTATCATACCAGTGGGTGTTTTGTTAACACCTCAGTATCCGCTTAAACAGCTTTAAAGGGCTATTATCACTTAGGACAGTGGTTTACTCACCTTTGCCCCGGTCTTCTCAGGGTAATATCACTGGGACTGATCCTGACTAGAGGTGTTATATTTCACCCCCCACACACAAGCAACAGTCACTATCTGCACCAAGCCGCTAGCTAGAGATAATGCATCCTTACATCCCTTACCTAAACCTGAATGCCTCACTCTCTTAAGACCGTCTGATTGATTGTCTCTGGTCTGGCAGAGGCAGATAGCGAGACGTACAGGTTCTTATCAGGGCTAAGCCAGAGGGATATTAATCATGGCATCTGTCATTCAGTTTGAGTTGGGCTAAGGATCTAAGTTGGTATTTAAATATAACACTTTATTTATATTTAAGGAAAATCTAGAGGCTTCTTTGCAAACGTTCCATAATTCTTCATTAAGTGGGGCCAATGTCATGTTCACTGTTGTCTTTTGTTTTGTGCTTTTATGTTGAAGCTTAGTTTAGTTCCTGTTTCCTGTTTTGGTTTTTGTAGTCCTTTGTAGTTTCTTCTATTACCTTGTCTTGTTTCACTGTTGCCCTTTGTTTGTCACTTTTGTAATTCCTTAGTTTTTCACTTTTGTCACCCTTGTACTTCCATAGTTTTCTTGTTAGCGTTCGTGTTTTCCGTTCATTGTTTTCACCTGCCCTCGTTAATTTGCCATTGGTTTCTGTTCATCACCTTGTTACCTTGTTTGAGTTCTGTTTGTTCATTGGCCCCTTTTTCCCTTGTTCATGTATTTAACCATGTCTGTTTGTTCAGTCTCTGTCGGTTGTTGTTTGTGAATGGATGTATGGATCGTTTCATGTTTGCTGTTCTTGCCCCCGATGTTGATTCGTGTTTGTCCGAGGTTCCCTCTCCCCTTCGTGGATGTTTGTCAACTTGTGTTCACCCGTGTGTCACTGTGTGTTTGAATGCACTTTTCCCATCGTGGATTTTTGATTTGTTCCCGTGTTTTCTCATCTGTGTAATTCATTAATAAAAAGCCGCGTTTGGATCCCACCTTCTGTCTGCCTTCTCCTGATTCCCCAGATCGTGACAGAACGACTGACCACAAAATGGATCCAGTGGCTTTCTTCGTGGGACTGACGCGAATGGAGCTAAACATCCATGAGTTCTCCCACTTTTTCTCCTGCATGGCCGGCCACACCGGTTGGGATGAGAACCTCCTGAAGACCGTCTACAGGACTGGTGTACCTAAACACCGGTTTTATGATTTGCCGGAGATTGGAGACTACACCTAGCAGGAATACGTGAGTCTCGTCGTGGAGGAATTCGCTGCCGGGGAACCTCCTCTCTCGATCCCGGCTCTCGCCTCTGGGCTCTCTACGCCTGCCACGGTCAGTGAGCCTACGCATGTCCCGGTCTGCGAGCCAGAGCCCACGCATGTCCCGGTCTGCGAGCCAGAGCCCACGCATGTCCCGGTCTGCGAGCCAGAGCCCACGTATGTCACGGTGAGCGAGCCAGAGCCCACGCATGTCACGGTGAGCGAGCCAGAGCCCACGCATGTCACTGTGAGCGAGCCTGAGTCCTCGTCAGCCACGGTGAGCGAGCCTGAGCCCTCGACCGTCCCCGAGCCAGCGCCTGTGGCCTCAGACGTCAGTGAGCCAGTGCCGGTAGCCTCAAACGTCAATGAGCCAGTGCCTGTAGCCTCAGATATCCGTGAGCCAGCGCCTGTAGCCTCGACCGTCCCTGAGCCAGCGCCTGTAGCCTCGACCGTCCCTGAGCCAGCGCCTGTAGCCTCGACCGTCCATGAGCCAGCGCCTGTAGCCTCGACCGTCCCTGAGCCAGTGCCAGTAGCCATGACCATCCAAGAGCCAATGCCAGTAGCCAGGACCGTCCAAAAGCCAGCGCCAGTGGTCGTGCCCATCCAAGAGTCAGCGTCTTCCGAGCCTCCTGAGCGTCCCAGAGCTCCGCCTTCCGAGCTTTCCAGAGCTTCGCCTACCGAGTCTTCCAGGGCTCCTCTCGAGCCTCCCAGAGCTCCGCCTCCTGAGTCTTCCAGGACTCTGCCTCTCAAGTCTCTCGAGCTTCCCAGGGCTCCTCCTCTCGAGCTTCCCAGGGCTCATCCTCTCGAGCTTCCCAGAGCTCCGCCTCTCGCGTTTCCCAGAGCTCTGCCTCTCGAGCCTCTCGAGCCTCCCAGGGCTCTGCCTCTCAAGCCTCTCGAGCCTCCCAGGGCTCTGCCTCAAGCTTCTCGAGCCTTCCAGGGCTCCGTCTCTCGAGCCTCCCAAGGCTCCGCCTCTCAAGTCTCTCGAGCCTCCCAGGGCTCCGCCTCTCAAGTCTCTCGAGCCTCCCAGGGCTCCGCCTCTCAAGCCTCTCGAGCCTTCCAGGGCTCCGCCTCTCAAGCCTCTCGAGCCTTCCAGGGCTCCGCCTCTCAAGCCTCTCGAGCCTTCCAGGGCTCCGCCTCCAGAGCCTCGAGTCTTCCACGGCCCTTCTCCCTGAGCCTCCTACGGCTCCACCTCCAGAGCCTCCTATGGCTCCACCTCCAGAGCCTCCTATGGCTCTGCTCCCAGAGACTCCAGAGCTTTCTAGGGCTCCGCCTCCCGAGCCTCCTACGGCTCCGCCTCCAGAGCCTCCTACAGCTCTGCTCCCAGAGCCACCCGGGCCATCTAAACCGGCCTCCGTCCTGTGGCCACCTCCCAGGCCCTCTGAACTGGCCCCTGCTCTGCGGCCATCTCCCAGAGCACCTAAACCTGTCCCTGTCCGATGGCCACCTCCCAGGTCCCCTGAACCGGCCCTTGCCAAGTGGCCAGCTCCCGGGCCATCTAAACCGGCCTCTGTCCTGTGGCCACCTCCCAGGCCCCCTGAACCGGCCCCTGCTCTGCGGCCATCTCCCAGACCACCTAAACCTGTCCCTATCCAGTGGACGCCCCCCAGGCCACCCGACCTGGTTCCCTGCACACACCCCCAGAGACTGCTTACCTGCCCTCTCGGCCTCCCTGGTCTGCCTGTCTGCCCTTTGTGCCCGCGTGGACTGTCTCATTTCCCCTTTTGCCCCCGTGGACTGCCTATTTGCCCCTTTTGCCTCCTCGGACTGCCTGATTGCCCCTTGTGCCCCCTTTGGTCTGTCTGTTTGCCCCTGGGTCCCTCACTTTGTTTCTTGTGGGTTTTTTTTTTTGTCATTTATTTTTTTTTAGGATCGTCTGGAATCCGATCCTTTGAGGGGGGGTTCTGTCATGTTCACTGTTGTCTTTTGTTTTGTGCTTTTATGTTGAAGCTTAGTTTAGTTCCTGTTTCCTGTTTTGGTTTTTGTAGTCCTTTTGTAGTTTCTTCTATTACCTTGTCTTGTTTCACTGTTGCCCTTTGTTTGTCACTTTTGTAATTCCTTAGTTTTTCACTTTTGTCACCCTTGTACTTCCATAGTTTTCTTGTTAGCGTTCATGTTCTCCGTTCATTGTTTTCACCTGCCCTCGTTAATTTGCCATTGGTTTCTGTTCATCACCTTGTTACCTTGTTTGAGTTCTGTTTGTTCATTGGCCCCTTTTTCCCTTGTTCATGTATTTATCCCTGTCTGTTTGTCAGTCTCTGTCAGTCGTTGTTTGTGAATGGATGTATGGATCGTTTCATGTTTGCTGTTCTTGCCCCCGATGTTGATTCGTGTTTGTCCGAGGTTCCCTCTCCCCTTCTTGGATGTTTGTCAACTTGTGTTCACCCGTGTGTCACTGTGTGTTTGAATGCACTTTTCCCATCGTGGACTTTTGATTTGTTCCAGTGTTTGTGTTCTTTTCATCCGTATGTTAGTTTGACTTTGAGTTTATTTTCCCATCGTGGATTTTTGATTTGTTCCTGTGTTTTCTCATCTGTGTAATTCATTAATAAAAAGCCGCGTTTGGATCCCACCTTCTGTCTGCCTTCTCCTGATTCCCCAGATCGTGACAGCCAAACTAGTTCTAAAACAATTGGAGGAACAATCTAGAACTCTGGTGGATGTGATACTGGGATCTAGACTGTTTATTTGTTTTCCAATGGATATACACGAACAACCATAAATGCATTGCAGCATTCAGATTTTTTATTTATTTTATTTTTTTAATTGACAAATTCTACAAAAACTGTTAAGATGTAAACACACACCAATTGCCACATTTTGGCTTTCGCACAAACATTTTACCATGGAAAAGGTGTTTTAGGAGTTCTGCTCCACATCATACATCTAACTATACCCCTTACCTGTGGTAAAATAACTTAAACATACAATCTCTTTACTTCGATTACTACACCCTAAATCTATCCCCAACATTGGTGTTAAGATGTTAATCAAGGCTTTTAATGAAGATATTATTTAGTTATGTATGATGCTGTTTTCACAATATATGTCACATTCGTTTTTTGCCGTTTTATAACAAAACCTGACCCACAAACAAACTCTGTCCTAAAAGCTGCTGAACTACTTTGCAGTTTACTGCCAGTACATAGGCAGCAATCATAACTAAAATTGTAGGTTATAGGCAGCAATTCCTTGTGCCACAAAACATAGTGTTTGCAATGTCAAAAGCACAGTACTCTCAACAAACAATTGATAGGATTGATGTTAGCATGTTGCTAAGCTAATACTTGATACTGTAATGGAGTGCAACAACCTTGTTCTGGAAGTTAAAATCCCATTTGTTTTTTCCATAGGGAAATTGATTATTAATGATATTAACTTATAAACCTTTAAAGACAGGCCAACTTTGAGCTCTGGGTTGTTAATTGATGGTACATGCCTCTGCTGAACCCATCAGTCCACGTTATTTCATCCAAGTAAAAAAAATAAAATAAAAAAAAGTTGTTTAGCTGGCTAGTTTGATTCATGGCTTAATAATTCTTTTATAAAGTATTTTATGAAACCTCAATTGGAAAACAATGGATGGGAAAATACTTCTGGAACCAAGATGACTGAAAAAGTGGGCAGGCACTGTTTGGCATTGTTGCACTCTATTGTCATAAAAATACACAGCACTCACAAATATTGTTTAAAATTAGTTTCAATCAGATTTAACTGTAAATCTTGTTGAATATCTTAGTATCTTAGAAAGCAGCATAACGTTGCCAACTAACTTTTGGAACAGCCTTTACATCTATAGCATCCCTAAGATGCATAAAATATTGTTTAGGCAGCTAGGTTTTGAAATAAAGCTACACAAGAATACTCCCTCTCTCTTTCAATCTCATATCCGCATACAAGCTCTCCATTTCAAATATAGGCTACCCACACCACTGAAAAACTTCATCTAGCTTTCATTTCTCACACATGTTCCCTCACAGTGTTCCCCGGCTCTATAAACATTCTCTCTGTGGAGCCCATTTGACATCCCATATCCGTCAGCCGCCACCTTGCTGTAAGATATCTGTTCTTTATTAAACCGGTTTCTTTCACGCCGTCTGCGTCGATACCGGTGATTAGATCGCACCACATGAGCAACTTTATTCTGTTACTGCCATCTGCATTAATATGAAAATTGTAGCTGAAATGAAGCAGCTGGGAGTTCGTTTTACCCGTGTATTCCGCCCCCAGGTAGAAGACACATTTATTCCGTCTGTTTGTCCCACAGAAGGCTGTGAGGAGAATGCACGTCACAGCTAAACACCGGCGCAACGGGGCGTAGCGTTATGACAGTGCAGCAGGGTTGGAGGAAATGCTAAACATTCTGCAAAAGCACAGTTAATGTATAGAACTGTGGAAATATCACACAAAGGTGTGAAAAATTCTGATGTTGAAAAGAATGAAGGCATGTATTTTTTCATATTTCTGGTTAATAGTTTAACTATCATCTAATATTAGTAAACACTGAAATACCATGTAAAAGTATAGTATTCTTTGAAGTACATTGGATTTCATACCATTTATGAATATGGTAATAATGTAATAACATGGTATTTTTAATACCTTGTTTTTTTGGACATGTACTATGGTAATAATTAAATAGCATGGTATAATTATTTTTGGACATGTAACTGATAACAGCATGGTAATCTTTGAAGTTCATTGCAGTGAATGTAAATGCTTTGGTATATAAATATGTTAATCATTTAGAGCCATGGTATAAATCAACATCATGATTTTTGGACATGTACCATGGTAATATCATGGTATACTTTGAAGTACATTGGAGTTCCATGTAAATATCATGGCATGTGAATATGGCAATCATTTAGGACCAGCATGGCATTCTTTATAATACCTTGGAGTATTATGTAAATACTAGGGTATCTGTGATGAGGAAGAGGGTGTAGCCGGGCCTTGAGGGTGCACAACCAGTTCTGAATCAGATGTTCAGCAGGAGAGCGAGATGAAGGGGGGCCAGAGACGCCAGCTTGTTTGTTTGTTTATATTTGTATTATTTTGAGTTTTACCATTAAACTTTCCATCGACTGTTCAGCCAGTTCCCATCTACTCCTTGCCCAACATTTAACTGTAACAGTGGTGCCAAAACCCAGGAGGAGGGATGCGCTATCGCGGAGTCCTCGCCGATTCCATCCGCCAGGGGAGCAGCCACGGCCATCTGCCTGGGGAAGGAGGGTTCGCTGCCGGCTGCCGAAAGCCAGAGGAACCGCTGCCATCAGCCGAGAAGGGGAGGAGCGGTTTTATCGCTGCCGTCCACCGGGGAGGAGGGAGCTGTCATCTGTCAGAGGGCGGATGTGTGGTTGAAGACCGGGCGACAGTATGTCTAGGGAACCAACGGGCAGGTTTTCACTCTCTCTCTATGTCTCTCTCGCTTGCCTTTCCCTCCCCCCACATCTCCCCTTGTCTCTACCCCAGGTTCCCAGAAGCTAGAGTGGACCAGGGGCTGACAGAATGGCCGTAAGGGCATTAGTGGCTGTTGGGTCAGTCTGGTGGCAGCCCGTCCAAAATGGGGTGGGGGAGGAGTGTGACGAGGAGGGCATGGCCGGGCCGTGAGGGTGCAGATCAGCAGGAGAGCGAGATAAAGGGAAGAGAGAGAGAGAGAGAGAGACACACGCGGCCATCATTTAGTACCATGGTATATAATAAAGTTCCACTGTACAATGATACATGGATGTCACTTTCTTTCAATTCAGATCAGAATTTGTTACTTTTGTACCTAATTTCTAAAATCTAATTCTCAAATATATTTGTGATTTCCTGTGTGGGAATAATCTTTTAATGACCATTGAATGGCTCTTTATTTTTGCATTTCATTGCCATGGAGATGGATTAATATTTGATAAGAAAAAACATCTGTGTTCCTCAAGGATTAATGCTCGGCATGATGGAGAAGAAAAAGGATGTTTGGATGAAAGGAGAGAATCAGGTGGGATTCAAAGCAGATAATGCCCACCCTCGCCCGCTTTTCATGTGAAAGACAAACAATCTATGTAAATGATCCAAGGACAGTGAGCAATCCCTGAATGGAGCAGTTGATCAGCATGCATTTATTTGAAGAAATATGTATTTATTTATCTTTATTAGAAAGACGTTCTTTAGCCTATTCCTCAAATTAGCCTTCACTGACATCTGAAGGACAGAAATCATAATTTTCCTTGGAAAACTTCCAGTAGAAAAATGTTCAATACTTCAATTTATCTCGGGTGAAGTGGGACTAATCAAAACGTCCTTTTTTATGGTGTACGCCACACATTTCTTACTCTCAAGGGAGGTGAGGATGGCAGTCCACTTTGATGTTACCACCTTATGAATGAAATTATCTGATTAGTTTTAATTGAAATGGTGGTTTTAAGTGGTTTTATGGTGTTAAGAGGATGTATTTGTGATCTCTAATGAAACAGACAGACAAAAAGTCAATTAAAGCCTGAACATTCATAGACCTGATTGTGGGCAAAATGAATAGGAGAAAAAGAACAAGGACGGAAGTAGATTTCATAAAGTGCAATATTAGCTATATTTTGGGCCCGTTCCAAAACCTAGTGAGTGTCCTCCGGAGGCAGAATTTTTAAACAACATAGACACGCTCTGGACATTAAGGCTGTTCCAAAAGGAAGGCATCTTAATTATGCTGCCTCCTAAGATATCTCGTTTCGACCAAATTTTAAGGTAGCATTGCATGTGTCCTTCCTCGGGTAGGCGATTCCGGAATGCACCACGATGAACTTGGTGGAAAAACAAATCCAAGATGGCGGACGCAGCGAGAAAAATTCCCATTATAAATATACATAATCCATTCAATACGATAAATGAGAGTTCAATATGACACAAAACCGAATATTTCGCTGTCAAACTGTCCGTGTGCTGTGTGTATTTATGCTCATCAGAGTATAGAGTAACAGACTGATTGTTCCATAAATGGACAATAGGTAATAGCTTATGATAGATAACTCAAAACTCATCATCTCAAATAAATGCAATACATTAACATAAAAAAAAAAAGATCAGACAATCTACGTGCATTCTGCCCCGGCGAACATGATGAGTCATCAATATTTTCAAAAATGTTCCTGAAAGAGAAGGGCTGTACATTTACAAATACGGATCTAATCTGATATCTGATACATATCTGCTAATAGTCTATTTTGTCAACATATAGATGTCTTCAGAGCTAACAAACATGGACTAAAAGCCAATTTTGATTTCATGGGCCTCAATCGCTCTCCTTTTGCACTTCTTCAGATCTTTTGAAAACACCATTGTCAACATAAACAATACGGTATATTACAGCATTGTGCTATAAAGTGCACTTCTTAACAGTCAGTATAAAGCAGAACATAGTAGTAGCTACTAGTTTTACCCCAAATCAGCATAATGTTGACAGTTTAAGGCAATTCACCACTGTAAATATGAATTACTGTGTCTCCGTGTAAAAATGTCCCACTGATATGAACCAGACAGACATTTTCGTCTTCTGAAATGATGGGATGAAGCAACCAGATACAACTCATCGTGGACGAATGTGGCAACTGTGTCCTGAACAGCAGCTACAGTAAATGAGGTTGTTGCAAGGGCCGACAATTAATCTAGAATGATTTTCAGATTTGTATTGTCAGATTGCTTGAGATACACTTGTAAAGGTGTAATATTGCAGTACTGACTTACTACCCATAGGAAAGAAAAATCTGAAATTATATATATTTAATATCTAAAAAAAAAAAAAAGTCTCCTAGACTGCAATGAGATTAAATGGAGAGCAATTTGTTTAGTCTTGCTGAATGTTTTAAACTGAGGTAATATTTGTCAAGATACCAAAGTCTGCAATCAAAAGTCTGAGATTTTCATGCAAACTCAAACATTTCTCAAAAAAATATCTGATCTATGCTATTAACATTTACTGCATTTTATAACAGCACTGTAAACAATGTTTGTAATATATTTGAAAAATTATGTAAACGTGCTTATTGGTTAACTAGTACGGTAGTTCGTTAAGGTGAACATTAAAAAAAATAAAAAATTGAAGACAAATATATATATATATATATATATATATATATATATATATATATATATATATATATATATATAGCCAGATGTACAGTACAGCTTCAATATTTTAAAACATCAATGTATATATCATTAATATAAAATATATCTTAGAAACAGACCAATGTTACAAATATACCATGTTACTTTACAAAAGATTCATTGGTAGATACTTGACAGTTAGATTAAGTTGAGATGTAATGACCACCATAACTTGCCATGGGGAAATATATTATTATTATTTTTGGCCTTGGTGAATTAAATAGACTACGTGCAAAAAAATAAAATAATTTGTCTTAGACACTTTTTGATTGTGATATGTCTCCTGTTTCAATAATAATGAATCCGCTTCAAATTGCGCCACACAAACTGTCTGCCATCCATCACTAGATTGATGGAGAAGGGTGTTTTTAATTTCGTTTTAGTTTTAAGTTCATTTGGAGTGGTAAGCAGAGAGACAGGTAAATTCAGTATCAGAGACAAAGCTAATCCCTTTAACCGCACATGTCTGCATTTTTTCGATCACATCAAAAATATCACCCGCTGAAGTGACTAGGCAGGTGAGATTGAAATGCCATGCATGATTTATGGAGCCTATTCATGTAACACTGTTTACATGACAGTACGGTTTTATCTGTGAATTCAGCTCCACTGATTTGCCACCCACTGAGAAGTAAACGGGTGACAGTGTGAACTGGCGATTCTATCAGGAGAAGAGCCGTGGCCCTGCTCACATATTCAAGATTAAAAGTTATTGCCGTTTGTTGATGAGGATGTTCTTCTAACAAATAATAACGACATCATCTAAAAGTTGACCTCTAGAAATCAGTTGCTAAAGAAGTTGCTAAACATTTCAGAATAAAGCTGAAGATAATAGCTATGTTCCAACTGGTCTCAGCCTCAGACAGCACGCCCACAGTCTGTGTACTAACAACTGACACTTATAGCACACAAAACTGGAAACGTTTTCTCAGTCCATTCAGACCAAATCTGATTGGCTGACACTTTACATGTCAGTTAGATGGCTTTTCCTGCCTAAGTGGGCGGTTCTTTGCCAATGTTAACTGCGATACACCCCAGACCTTTGCTGTTAAGTCAAATGCGAAACTATGTTGCAATAAACCAGCTAATGAGGTTTTTTATTATTTTGTCAGATTTTCCATTGCCAATGAAATTTTAAAAGGTGAAGTATGTCATTTCTGCACCAATAGTGTAAAAAAATTAACTTTTCCCCCAATTTCTTTCCATAAGAGCAAAATCTGTACACTATTCCAAACTTTTGGCCGCCGGTGTGTGTGTGTGTGTGTGTGTGTGTGTGTGTATATATATATATATATCAAATCAAAATCAAATCTCTTTATTGTCACTCAACCATATACACAAGTGCAACCGTGGGTGAAAGTCTTTGGTGCAGTTCCAAGCAACATAGCAGTCATGCCAATTACATTAAACATCTGATTTACACAACACAATATACACCTAATAATATACAATCTACAGTATACACAAAATAAGAAGACGCTATACAATAAATATACACTGTACTACCCCCCATGCAATCAGTGGAAATAAATATGAAGTGTTGTGTTGACATTCAGCTGTCGGTTGATAGTCAGTTGCCAGTGTGTTATTAAGAGAAGTATAAAATAAGTCAAGTCTGAGGCTAATAAAGTGCAGTGCTGATATATGTATCGTGAGCGATCAAGAGTTCAAAAGTTTGATTGCTTGGGGGAAGAAGCTGTCTTGAAGTCGGCTGATGCGGATCCTGATGCTGTGATACTGCCTGCCTGATGGTACCAGTGAGAGTATCCCTTGGCTCGGGTGGCTGGATACTCTTATGATCCTCCAAGCTTTTTCACACACTGTCTGGTATAGATGTCCTGCAGCTCACCTCCGATGATATGTCTGGCAGTTCACACCACCCTTTGCAGTGCTTTGCGGTTGAGGGCGGTGCTGTTGCCATACAAGGTGGTGATGCAGCCAGTCAGGATGCTCTCTACAGTGCTGGTGTAGAACTGTGTTAGGATGTGGTGGTTCATTCCAAACTTCCTCAGCCATCTCAGGAAGAAGACTACCAACTGAGCCACAGCCGCCCCATCTGGGGCAGGTTTTCATCAAGGATGTCTCTGTACATTGCTGCATTTATCTTTGCCTCGATCCTGACTAGTCTCCCAGTTCCTGCTGCTGAAAAACATCCCCACAGCATGATGCTGCCAGCACCACGCTTCACTGTAGGGATGATATTGGCCAGGTGATGAGCGGTGCCTGGTTTCCTCCAGACATGATGCTTGCCATTCAGGCCAAAGATTTCAATCTTTGTTTCATCAGACCAGAGAAATTTGTTTCTCATGGTCTGAGAGTCCTTCAGGTGCTTTTTGGCTTTTACTGAAGAGTAACTTCCATCTGGCCACTCTACCATACAGGCCTGATTGGTGGAGTGCTGCAGAGATGGTTGTTCTTCTGGAAGGTTCTCCTCTCTCCACAGAGAAACGCTGGAGCTCTGTCAGAGTGACCATCGGGTTCTTGGTTACCTCCCTGACTACGGCCCTTCTCCCCCGATCCCTCAGATTGGCCGGGTGGCCAGCTCTAGGAAGAGTCCTGGTGATTCCAAACTTCTTCCATTTACGGATGATGGAGGCCACTGTGCTCTTTGGGACCTTCAATGCTGCAGACATTTTTCTGTACCCTTCCCCAGATCTGTGCCTCGATACAATCCTGTCTCGGAGGTCTGCAGACAATTCTTTGGACTTCGTGGCTTGGTTTGTTAACTGTGAGACCTTATATAGACAGGTGTGTGCCTTTCCAATCATGTTCAATCAACTGAATTTACCACAGGTGGACTCCAATAAAGTTGCACTTATATGTATATATATATAGGATTATATATATATATATATATAATCCAAGTTAATCTCTAGGAGACATAATGTGTCTCCTTCCTGAGCTGCATGGTCCCACGGTGTTTATACTTGCTTACTATTGTTTGTACAGACGAACATGGTACCTTCAGGCGTTTGGAAATTTACTTGTGGAGGTCCACAAATGTTTTCTGTGGTCTAGGCTGAATTGTTTTTATTTTCCCATGATGTCAAGCAAATATGCACTGAGTTTGAAGGAAGGCCTTAAATCAGTGTTTCCCAACCACTGTAGAAAATGATCAAATTCCACAAAATAAATAAATGCATGAAAAAAAAATTATTTCAGAGATCTAAACTCCTCACCTTTCTCAGAAATTCACTGTTTTGAAACCATGATCGGTCACTTTTGTGATTGTGAAGAGCAATGATTAATGTGCAAAAGTGACTGATATTTATACGTATTAAGGGTCTTTCATATGACTATGAAGTGATGCCACTTTACACTAGTGTTTCACACACATGTTTTTGCTTCACCAATAATGTCTTTGAGAGTACTAAGCAACAAGAAATATTTAAAAACGGTCACAATTTGTGAAGAGACATTCTTTTCATTAAATATTACCTTATCGTTTACAAATATCAGAGACCCCAGTTATTGAACTAATTTAAATTCACCAAAAAATCCTAAAGACCTAAACATAAACGAGTCCTTTTATTACTTTCTGCTATCAAAGCAACTGCAAGCTTGTTTTCTCTCACAAATACATGTTTTAAATGTTTATTGTGCACACCTCCCACTTTTTTTACGTGGCAAACTCGTAAAATCGCCCCTCTGTGACACTTTCTGCAACTCTTGTCATGTGGAGGGCGATGCGGCACTCGACGTTGGCACTGAACGGAGCGTTGACGCCTCGTCTCAACTCATGTAAAATGTGCTTTACAATGACGAAAGAACATTATTGAAACCCAAAATTATTATTATTTGTCTATTATTGTGGTCTTTTCTGATAAAAGCCATGCTCAGCAGTTTAAATAGGCCACTGTAGGAAAATGATACCGTAGATCTGCTGTGTTTATAATTCTTATTCTGAAGTCAGTAGATTTGTAGCCATGCAAGTTTTAATAAAGGAGAAGGTAAGGACGTCATTGAAACTCCCTATTATTAGACTATGATTGTTGTTGTTTTTTTTGGATGAAAAATAATGCTCAGGCTGAAGGAAGACTATAGATCTGCTTTTTTTTTTTAATGCTTAAACACTATAAAGTCTCTTGGTAGATTTCGGTCATGAACGACTCAAAATGGTTCACTGACTCACTTATAGCAAATATATTTCCAGAAGGAATTACTGAACAAATCAGTTAATAATATTAAACAAGTTTGTTTATTTTGCAGCTAATTCTGCACGAATGTAGACTTGAATCACTAAAATAGCTGGAATTGGTGCTTTTGGCTTATTCTTGAAAAAAAAAATCCCCAGAAAACATTTTGTGGACCAGTGATTGTCTTAACATTTTTGCCCCTCATGAGTTTGCATCCCTGCAATTTGTTCTGGCATTGCAAGAGCAAATCTAATTTCACTGCCCATTTAATGCTCTTGCCACCTGTGACCTCACCAGGAGGGTCAACAGAAGGGTCACCATGTCCCTTCTGCCTGGGGGCCCCCGCGTCTCAAGAAACGCCCCTGCTTAAAATGCATCCACAGATACATCTCCAATTGACTCCAATTAGCCAATTAGCATATCAGAAGCTAATTGGCTAATTGCCTAAAGGCTTGGCATCATTTTCTACAATTGTACAAGCTGCTTAAAGATACAGTTAACTTAGTGTGTGTAAACTTCTCACTTACTGGAATTGTGATAGATGGTCAATTAAATGTGAAACCATCTGTCTGTAAACAATTGTTGTAAAAATTACTTGTGTCATGCACAAAGTAGATGTCCTAAATGACTTGCCAAATCTATAGTTTGCTCATATGAAATTTGTGGAGTGGTTAAAATGTTTTTGTTTTAATGACTTCAAAACCAAGATTATGTAAACTTCTGACTTCAACTGTACATACAGATATAGATATAGATATGTGGATATGCATGTTTTTTGTTTGCATGTTTTGTTATTGGTAATGTTGTGATGTCTAGTTTGATAGTTATTTGTCGCAGTTGGTACATACATACAAATACATAAATACTTTTCATAGATTTAATTCATAAATGGAGAGATATTGAAGAGAGTTGGGACACAATGACTCTAACAAAATGTTAAGTCAAATAGACCCTTCAGGGTAAATTAAGCCCCTCACATGAGGCATTACCTTCAAAGATAATATGTCATCATATCTCCTCTCCTGCGGGGGGGCTCTACGCTGGGGCCGAGGGATTGGTTTCGGGCTGGGGTGTAGCTGCTTGGGTTTGGGTCGCCGCAGGGGGACTCCTTCGGATAACAGACAGGGTGTGCACTCTTGAGCCGCGCCAGGTTAAAATGTGCTGGATGGCCTCTGTCTGTTGCTTCACCACCGAGAACTGCAGGGCAAAGTCCTCGACAGAAAGAGGCCGACCTGGGAGATGGGTGCGTTAAGGAACCGTGCCTTATCTACCTCCCTCATCTCAACCAGGTTAAACCACAGGTGCCACTCCTGGACCACAAGCGTGGACATTGTCAGCCCGAATGCACGCGCTGTGACCTTAGTTGCACGGAGGGTGAGGTCGGTCGCTGAACGCAGCTCTTGAAGCACACCGGGATCAGAACTACCCTCGTGCATCTCTTTCAAAACCTTGGCCAGATGGACCTATAAGAGGGCCATGGCGTGCAGGGCGGACTGTCCAGTATGAATGTTATGGTAATAAGAATCATCATTAAAAACAAAGGGAATAGTAAAAGTAAAATGGTCGAACGTGTTGCAGTAAAGAGAATTTGAAGGTAAAATGTGATTAAGTGTCCTGAAAATAATGTCACAATGCAAAAATTCTGAATGGTCCAAAATGTATAGGCTTAATTGTCTTTATGCAGAAACTAATTGCATATTTTTATTGTATTGATTTGGACACATTAATATATGCCCATTTTCTCATCCATGTTCAGTCAACCATTCAAATCCATGTTCAGATAAAAAAAACTTGGTTTGGTGGAACTGTTTGAAACGAATGTTTCTAACATCGGACAAAATTTTATGCAAGGCCACATCCACACGATTATGATTTAATCAGCATTTGAAAATGTATTAATTAATTAACTGCAAGAAAACATATTGGTGTGGAAGTGCCTTATTTGCAAAAGTTTGCAAAATGAAATTATTTGTAGTCATGAAACAGTCGTAGTCGTTGGCCACCTATCCTTAACTCTAGGGGTTCATTTATTCAGTGTGAGACATCATGTTTTTTTACCTGTTCAATCTTTACAGCTGATTTATAGCTTTGTAGCTGAACCTTACAGTGGACTCCATCTGTGTTGAGCTGAAAAACTTTAGTCCAGTCAAGATGCAATACTGACTAATTGAGCTTCAATATCACTCTAACTTTAAATACCAATGTTGAATGCTTGCTCTACATTAACTTTTTTTTTTTTTTTTTAAGTTTAGCACTTTTCATTGCATTGAACCGAAACCTATCTTGCCATCCAGTAGGAGAGCATATTAATCAAGGGTTCCAGTCTAATTCAGAGTAATTGAAATGTCTATATGGACATATTTCACTGCTCTGGTATATTAAGATAAATCTGAGCTCTGAGTCCTGAATTTAAGGGTAAGGTCAACACCTGCATGATTGCTTTAACTGCTTACTGATCACTGAGTGTTCGCATATGTAATGGAAGCCAGCTGGTAAATGATAACTCTGCAGTACGTGTAAACCTCACTTCACTGTCCTCTAGCGGTACGTACACTAGCGACTGACTCTAGAGGCTGTAGCATTTAACCTCCTTGTTGTGGTTACATGCCACACAACTGCTTGTTCAGTCACTTGTCATAACTATACTGGACTACTGTAACACTCTCAATGCAGGCCTTCCTGCATGTGCTATTAGACCTCTCCAAATGATCCAGAATGCAGCAGCACGTCTGGTCTTTAATGAACCAAAGAGAGCGCATGTTACACCACTCTTTGTCTCTCTCCACTGGCTGCCGGTTGATGCACGTATTAAATTCAATGCCCTAATGCTGGCATACAAAACAGTCACTGGGTCTGCTCCAGCATACCTAAAAACATTTATGCAGATCTACACTCCCACCAGAAGCCTGCGGTCGGCTAAGGAACGTTGCCTTGTTGTACCAACACAAAGAGGCACCAAAATATTTTCCCGGACTCTCGGTTTCATCATACCACGTTGGTGGAATGAACTTCCCAACTCAATCTGTGAAGCTGACTCACTCTTTGTCTTCAAAAATGGATAAAAGCACATCTTTCCCAAGAGCACTTAACCAGTCACAAAAACAATTGCACTTAAATCTGTTTTGAATGCTATTCTGATGCTAGTGAAACTTTGTAGTATGGCACTTTTTGTACAAATGTATCCTTAAGATGATTCGCTTATGGTTTCCTCTTTTTGTATGTCACTTTGGATAAAAGCGTCTGCCCAATGAATAAATGTAAATGTAAATGTAGCATACCCGACTCCCATGCCGGCTGATGATGGTTCGAATCCCACTCAGAGCAGGTCGAGCAGGACCGGTTAAAGTGGTGCCATGACCCAGATGGGAGTGAGGTTTATGGGCAGAGAGTGTAATGGGAGTCAGCTGGTACGTGATAGCGGTGTGGTATGTATAAACCTCACTCCCCTGGCTTAAAAGGCGCACTAGCAACTGACACTAGAGGCTGTAGCCTTTAGCCTCCTCGTTAGTGTGTCGGAGCTATGCCAGAGACCCTGGGTCGAGCAGGACCGGTTACACATAGCATATAAAACAAGATATCTACATCCTACATACATTTACATTAAAGGCAGGAAACACATTTTTGTCAAAACATTTACATTGAAGCAGCCAAATTGTATAAAATTTGGAATTGGGTCTCCCCAATTTGGAATGCCTAATACCAAATGCACTCTAATTCCTCATCATGGGCGTAGTGACCATGTGTATATATATATATATATTTTTTTTTAATTAATTCATTTATTTATTTTTTACAAAGACTATTATTGCCATTTAAAAAGGGAAACTGTAAAACGTTTGTTGCTGGGTCTCAGGGGGTTATTGTAAGATGGCTACATAATAGCTTGTTATGTAAAACAAAGTGATTTTGAAATTGACAGAGCAGGCTGCATAAATAAAATACATTGTAAAGAAGTCAATGGAAAGGAGGAGGTGAGAACCGGCTTGATAATATAAATAATATTTTAATGAATAACTTAAACCAAAAGACAAACACACACATGACGGACATGTCCGTAAACTATCTCTCTCTCCCGCACAATCCTCCGCAGTCGGCCTTTATCCCTCTCGGAGGCTTAATTAGCCTGAGAAGGGACCGGGTGTGTATAATCACGACCCGGCCCCACCCTCCGCCCTGCCACATACATATATCGAAGATATTATTTCAAACTTTAAATATGTTTTATTAAAATATGTCAGAATTGTGTACAGATCTGTGATTGTTTTTTAAATTATTGTATTTTGCTTTGTGGTGGGCAGGAATGTAATGTAATGGTGATTGAGCGATATACCACAAAAGCCTTTTTGAGATTTGGTTTGAAAAAAAATTATGTTAGAATCGGGACATGTTTCCCTGTAAATTCCCTGAATTCATACCATTTAATATGTCACTTCCTAATTTCCCCAATACCCCTGCCTACTCAGATGTATGCTTCAGGCAGCTACATATACCGCAATGCAACTTGATTGTGACATCACAGCAGATCTTGCTTAATCAACCCTCATCTAGAATACCCTATCAACCACTTAGCAATGCCCAAGCAACCACACAGATCATACTAGTATCATGTTTGAGCAAGCAGTGCTTACATTTTCAACAGAAAATTAAAAAATCTAGTTGGTTTCCAAGAGTTCCACAAGCTTTGTGCAACTCTCTCATGTACAAAATAAATATACTTAATAACTGAATCAATTGCCTCAGGCCTGGGTTTTGTTGAGGCAAATAAATATTTAGATTAACACTGTTAGAAGTGTGTCTGAATGCCCCTTGCAGACCTGCCCATTATTATTAATGTGATAAGCACAGTGATAACAATGAATATTATTAGAGATACCATCAGCCCATACTGCAGAGCTGCAAGTTACTAGTTACAAATCTGATACTGTGTGTTAGTCATGTTCGTTACTGTCAAGCTCCAAAAAATGGCATAAAAGAACCATAAAAACACCATTAAAGTAGTTAATATGACTTGTGCATTTTATTCAGAGCCACTTGAAGACGTGCGATAGCTGTGAATCACAAAAGGTTGTGTTAAATAAGCAAATATATAAAATGCACAAAAAAAACAACACTGGTATCGGATCGGTATCGGCCGATACTTAGATTTCAGGTATCGGATCGGAAGAGGAATAAGTGGTATCGGTGCATCCCTACTTTATACTGTTTGTGCCATTGAAGAGATGGTAAGTGTATCCCTCATAGTCTCGTTGTCATTTCCATTAAAAAAAAGATGGCACAAGTGTGAATGACGTATATAGGCATGCTGCTATGAATATGAAATAGCACAAATATGAATATGCATATGAACATGCTTATGGGGGTTTTCTGCAGACAAATGGAGGGTTTGGGATTTCATTGATGATTCCGTTTTAGTGTTTATGGCCAGAAACACATTAAAATAATTTACACATTGAGCCACAATGACAGCCCCGTATTTCTGGGATTTAACCATATAGGGCCTTAAAATTGTAGATATAAAAAGGCAAGTTTGGCATATAATGCTGCAAGGCGTACTGAAGTCAACTGATTTTAGTAACGTCGCTGCCAACTTTCAAAGGTTTTTTTGGTGTTGTTGTTGTTTTTACCTGTAGTTTTGCTTTAAAATAATTGTTGAAAATTGACATTTTGACATTTTAACTTTCATCATTATTTTTATTTTTTCAAAAACAACGGAGATCTGTAGATAACTGTCCGTAGATGGAGACAGTTAATGCAAACATCTGTGATAACACCCCTTGTGACAACCCTGAGGGACAGCAGACAGCAGGGACAGCAGATGTAAACTAGCTATTAGCTAATTCTGGCGCAATTACTTTTAATTGTGCATTGTCCCTGTAAAAATAAACAATAAATGAAATGAGAATACAACGTGGCGTCTTACATTGTGTTATTGAAGTTTGACAGTTTGGTAAGCAACAAAGCAGGAAACAGCACTTGCATAAATAGAAACGATGGTGCTTGCATAATGTAATTGAGTAGTATTTTATGGGCCTAAGGGCTACTCACTGCTTTTGACCACACTCAAGCCTTGCTCTCCTTCACTTAAATGAATGTTCACGGTGGCTTGTGCATAAAGTTTAGTGGAGGATAGAAAGAGAGTGTGATAAAGAGGATTTATCCAGTAGGGTCCTTATAAATAAGGCCTCTAATGATGTTCCTGTCATTATTTATGTGTGACAGGTTTCAGACAGGCACCTCGAGGGACAGCCGAAACCTTGTCTTGTTGCGGGCATGTGGCGCCCACAGAGGGGTCCTGATTGATTAGGTTCCAGAGTGCGGACTGTCTGAGATTGAGACGTGACGGTTGGGGCAGTTGATTGATGTGTGTGTGTGTGTGTGTGTGTGTGTGTGTGTGTGTGTGTGTGTGTGTGTGTGTGTGTGTGTGACAAGCCAAGGGTAATGTGTAGACTGTGTAGATATGTCACAGAGATACGGCAACAGATTTACAATAAACTCTCACCGATAGAACTGGCCTTAGATTTACCCTCCCTACTTACTGAAACATGTCAAATATGACAGTAAATTAAAGTGTTTGTTTTTTTTTGTGCCAAAAAATTTTTTGCACAAAAATAACAATTCGGCCATTATTTAATCATCCTCATGTCGTTCCAAACCCGTATGCAGTTATTATTTCATTACGCATTTTAAACATACAACTCACAGCAGTGATGTCTTTCAAGCTGATTTGAATCTGGATCAGGACAAAAACTTGGAATATAGCATACAAGTCCTATGGTCCCCTTATATGGAGGGGTCCTCTGTGGTCGTGAACACTGGCAGATACACTGGAATGACCTCTGTGGTCATGGGTATGGGCAGAGACTTGGAAACGACCTCCGTGGTCGTGTACACGGGAAGAAACTTGGGAACAAAAGCCTTTCTTCTCCTCCTCCGGACGGCCGAAGTTGGCAACGCCGCTCTCTACATGCAGATTAAGCAGTCTACAGCCAGAAGAACAGGGTCTGGGCAATAGTAAACCACTTTTTTTGGCAGGCCTACACCACTGCTGCCAAACAAAGCAACTTCCTATTGGTCAACGCTGCAAATGTGTCTGTCAAAGTTCACCAAACTTGAACTCCATTCGAAATCCACGAGGGAAAATTCTTCATCAACAGATGTCCATTGCACGAAATTCTCAAATGTGCGGATCGCTATTGATACGACTGTATTCCGCCCACAAGATTTCATAGTGTGAAGGGAAACGTGACCTCGCTTTTAAACCTACACCTAACCAATATTGTCTTTAAAGCCAAAGTGAGATGAAAAGCGCAATTGCTAAAGCAACCTTATTATTTTGAGTTGCTACTATGACGTGCTTCTGTTGGCTCATGTGCTCTGGACTCGTACCTCAGTCTTCTGCAAGTGCAACGCTCTATCAGTTGAGCTACTGATGTGGGGGAAAAAATTTGTTTGCACAAGAACAAGATTGTAAAACTAGTTAGATGAATTATTCCTTTAAGAAAATAACAACGTGCTTTATTTGTAGAGGCATACATTGCATTTTTCAGCATATTATCTAATGCAAAGATCACAAATAAATAAGTTTACAGCCCACAAGCTTGCAAATCTGAAAAGTTTTTCTATTCTATTTTCATAAATAAATTATAAATGTGTGTGTTATTAGACTGAGAAATGAATTTAATGGTCGGATTATAAATCACACAACAGAACAGAGCACAGAACATTACCTGTTTTGCCCAGCATGTTATACAACTCAGCAATATACAGCCGGTAATAAAAGACTGTGGGAAAACCTGAGAGCATTATTATGAACTTGGGTGGTGATTCTTCACAGTGTGGTACATTTTTTCACAGCCTTCAATACTGCATTCATTCAACATGAGAAAGTTAGGTTTGAAAAATGTGACTGAATTTTCTTTTTATATTTGATGGAATTCGACAGGAACAAACTCTTCATTTAAACAAATTACCATGGTAACCACAGTTACAGCAAAACAATTATAAAACATAATGTGTTAACTTGGTAGCCTTTGGTGTCATAAAAAATAATAATGAAATGACAAAAAGATTCTGGAAGCTTCTTACACTGCAAGAAAATCCCATATTCGTTTAACAAGGTTTTACAGTAGTGAGTGACAGTAAATGGTATTGAAACAGTAAAATGATTGGCTATATCATAAATACACTAAAGTTGCACTTAAGCGACTTTTGGCCCAAATCTGTGCCAAGAGTCTGAGATTTCAGCCACAAAAGCCAAAACGTCAAGCCATACTGTCACCCATTTAAACAGTACATTAAACTAAAAAGGGCTAATTAATGTCACATTTAACAAAATGTATTATCAGTCATCGTTGTCTATCAATATCTCAGTAACGTTTATGAGAAATCAAACACATGATCATTTAAAATAGCCTAGAGAAATTATGATCATAAGTAACTAATAATGAATAGTTTATGGTTGTAAAAATAAAACCTAATAATTACAATTAGATAGCAAGTTGTATAGTTCTTATTGGGTTGTTCATTAATTAAGGGGCGGTCTCACTAGAATATAAGCACACATTTTTTTTGCAGACAACGCAACAAACCGGGAGATGATGTCACGCTGGAGGGCTTCTTGCATGAGTAAATAATGAATTACAAATAACAAATAAAATGCTATTAAAAATGTTAAAATATATTGTCAACTCACTTTCCTGCAACTAAATCTCACAGTTTTGAAATATGCAGGGGCGGAGCCAGGAGTTTTTCAAAGGGGTGGCTAGGCAGGGGCAAGCGATCAGTCTGTGGTGGCACACAAATGTTTGGGCAGCATTTTTATATCATCGGGGGTGAGGGGGGGATACAATGACACCCGGGACGGAGAGGTGCGGCGACCTTGGTGTGCGCACATGTTAAGTTTGTACATTTGTGCAGAGATGATTTCACCTCTAAAGAACTAAATTGTAACTAAATACAGCAATTACGAGTGGGGTGGCCCATGGGGTTGGTCTATGGTGGCCACAGCCACTCCTGGCCACCCCTAGTTCCGCCACTGGAAATATGTCTTCTTTCAATTGAGCGAAGATGTCAGCATGTGTCGTTTCGGTCTCCTATTGTTCATGCATCCTCTTGTACGAATTCACGGTTCACCAAGCTTAAACTTTGGTATGTAGCATTGTATGAACTTTGATACATTATGAATTTATGAGCTTACAATTTTGCCCTGCTGCATTCGGATGTGTTTGAATGGGAGTAAATGAGCACGAAATGTACTGTGATCGCCCCTTTACGAGCAGAGCCGAGCGGACACTCATAATGTGTGCAGGGGCTCACGTCATGACCTCCCGAGTGACTTTTAGAAAATTCACTTGGCATTGTCTTAGATAATGATCCATAAAACACAAGAGCGTTATCACCCTCAGATTAGAACCATTTTTTGATTGCTTGTATGTTTGTTTGTTTGTTTAGCAAGGACCAGGTTTTTTGCAAGTATACAGTATACTGTATATTTTTAATGCAAATATTATTAGTAAATAATTTACAATCAAGCACAGTGCTCTTCTTTTAAAAGAGACCAGGGTTCATGAACTGCAACAATTTTATTTTAGGTACATCCTTGTCAGGTCTGTGGCACCAGTTAAATGAGTTGTTCACCTAAAAATGCTAATTTGTGCCATTTACTCACCCTTATGTAATTGCAAACCCATATGCTGTTACGTTTTCTTGGAAAATAAAAATAGATATTTTAAGCAGCTCTATTCCACAGAATAACAGTTTATAGTGAGTAGAAACTGTTAAGATTCAAAAAGGTTCAGTATAAAGTAGTCTATATGCGAAAAACGAATTAGGGTGAACAACTTTAGGGTGAGTAAATATGTTTTTTTTTGTTTTGTTTTTTGCTAGCCAGCTGACAGTCATGTCATTTTACAGATACATCAATGATAAAAAGAAATTCAAATTATTTTAGTCTTTTCGGCAGCACAAAATAGAAAGGTAAGCTGACACAGAGGTAGTCTTGTACTCTGTGTACATAATAATGATTTGTTTTGGCCTTTAGCACTTTTAAAGACTTTATTCATAAAAGTATGCATTCAGCACCTTTACTATTTTAAAGAACCAAAGAGGACCATTATATTTGTGACCTCAACACTCTTTAGTGGTAATAAGGTTAATTTCAAGCATATTTTTGCACCAGAATTAGCTAGCATGCACCTGGTGGTGCATCTCTCAGCGTTTGATGCAAGTTAGGAGCAGAGGGCAGGTGCGATTGCTCCCATTGCGCCCTGACCTGTCGCCCAATGGTGAATTATTCCACACCAGCCACGACGGAACAGTTTAGAGGTGATGAATCGCCCTGGTACTTGGCAGGCGATGTGAATTTCATTTCCCCCAAACCGGCAGGTGCCTCGTTCTTCTCCCCGCGACGTGCGGAAACTCTGTTCCCATTGAGCCAGAGCACGTCCTTTTTTGCCACGTGTCTTCCACTGACAGTTCTATTACGAAGAAAAATGAACAGGGGACATTAACCGTGCTGTCCTGCCACAGTGCCTTCTGAAAACTATCTGTGAATATAGAGACTGAGGCAGCCGTAGTGTGGACGTGCCTTTAGGTTATTAGATTAAAGAAATGAGCCACCCGAGGCCATGCGTTACAGGGATTTTATCATATGTAAGTGGTGTTCCAAGGCCTAAGGCCCCCTTTAAATGTCATAAAAGGCAACAATGTACATTAAATCAATAACTACATTTATTATTATTAATAATCAGATTAAACAATTATTCCACATATGGTACGTTAACCTTAAAGGGATAGTTCACCCTAAAAACCTTAAAGGGATAGTTCACCCTAAATGAAATTAAATGAAAATGCTCTCATCATTTTCTCACCCTCATGCAATCCAACATGTGTATAACTTTATATCTTCAGCAGAACACAAATTATGATTTTTAAAAGAATATTTCTGCTCTGTTGGTCAATACAATGCAAGCAAATGGCAAAATTTGGAATCTCCAAAAATCACATAAATCAGCATAAAAGTTATCCATACAACTCCCTTGTTTTAATCCATCTCTTCAGAAGTGATATGATAGCCGTGGGTGAGAAAGAGATCAATATTTAAGTTTTTGGACACTTTCACTCATGGATTAAATGAATCCTGTTTTACTGTGGACAGTGAATTTCTACAATGGCACTGGTAACTGAAAACTATTGTGTTTGAATGATGCAGCATCCAGGTCACTAGGTGTCAGTGTAAGCCATACTTCGACATGCTTCAAAAAATTACTGAGTTCACTTTTAATAAATGAAAAATAACAAATAACATTTTATAAATGTTAGTCTATATTAAATATAGTGTCTCCACATCCCACAATATTACAAATGGCTTTGAACATGGCTCATCCAATATTCTATGTACTTATGGTCTGTACTTACTCAAAACCAATTAGATCACTTGAGTCATATGAATTCCTTTTATGCAGCCTTTATGTGCATTTTGGAGCTTCAAAGTTTTGGTCACCATTCACTTGCATTGTATGCACCTACAGAGCTGAGCTATTCTTTTAAAAATCTTTGTGATCTGCAGAAGAAAGAAAGTCATACACATCTGGGATAGGATGAATGTGAGTAAATTATGAGAGAATTTTCATTTTTGGGTGAACTATTGTCTTAAAAAGATCTATTTGAAATGTGACTGCACCATCAATTGCCTTGTTTCTTCTGGATATTAATTATGACAGGAAAATGCTTTACATGTTCAAAGCCAACCGGTATGTCTAGCAGAAAGGCACTGATGTAGCCATCTCTGACTGTGTGCAAATTATTGTCAACTTGATTTATGAACACCTTTAAATGCCAAGTGTCGACCTGCTGGTAATGTCCACACATACACTATAAACCCTGCAAAGAGTTACTTGAGTTGTTCTAATTCTGAGAACAACATGCACTGAGTTTCAAGCAGGATGGAATAAGTTTTCCTCAGCCAAACAGAGAGGGACTATATGTTAAGCCAGTTCTCTTTCCCTTTACTTCGTTACACTGGTGTCCCTTCCGTCCATCGAAAATGCACCAGGGCATTCCATCCGCCAGGGGCCGGAGGATCAGATCCACCCTGGGAGGTGCGGCTGTCATCCACTAGAGGGTGGAGGAGTGGCCGAGGACCAGGCTACGGCGTATCGGAGAACCGGCGAGTACGTTTTTTTTCTCTCTCCTCTCTCTCTCTCTCCTGCTGTCACTCCGTGTTGGCCTTTCCCTCATTGTTTTTCCCACCCCTTGTCAACCTCCCAGGTCCGAAGAGGCAGGGATGACCTGCCAGCATGCAGGGCCGGAAAGCTCCCCGGCCTGAAGGAAAGGAGGGTGGAGTGCGGCAGGGAGGGTATCCCTAATTGGGCTAATCAAGCCCTCGAGAGGGATAAAGACGACCGGAGGCAGTTCCTGGGAGAGAGTTATGGGCAGCTGCCTGGCATGTGTTTGTCTTTTTGTTTAAGTTAATCATTATTTAATGATTATAAAATGATTATTTGTGTCGTTAAGCCAGTTTGACGTCCTCCTTTCCATTGAACTTCGTTAGAATACTGTATTTCTTACCTTTTACTAATTGCATAAGAAAGATTAAACAATGTTCAAGGTCAACATGAATAAATACATTTTTGCATTCTCACTCCAGTCAGTTGTTCATTATGATTTGTTATATTTTTCTACAATGTTTTGCGTCAGCCAAGCTGACCTTAAATAGAAAAAAAACAATCATACAGCAGAAAACTATTAACTTAGCAGAAATGTTCATGACTGGGTTGATCTCACAAAACCTGCCAAGAACAAGTCCACATCACATTTCAACCAAAAAAATACATAAATCAAAATAGAGGAGAAAGAAAGTGCACTTTGCATTAAGAAAGTGAAGATTTGACATTTTTTTTGACAATTAAGCAAATACCCCAGATTTATCCCAACTTCTCATTAATACAATGCAAAATAAATAATTAAAAATAAAAACAAAATTACAATTTGATTACTATAGAGCGCCGAAGTAATTATATATTATTAAAATTGTTAAGTATTTATAGGCTACATCATGAAAGTATTTGTAGTTCTGCCTTATGTGCATTAATTTTAAGCTTATGTAGCTTATGTGTCTGCTAGCTGTCCATTCTGTGGGTGGGCTAGAAAGAAAATCTATTTGTACAGTGACCTGGCTCTGTAAATGGGACAAAAACAAAGTGGATCAGACCAATCCACACCACTACTCCAGCCAATCAGCAGCAGGGGGTGGTTCTTGCTCGTGCACAGGATGGGGGTGGGGGCAGAGTGAGAGGGAAATTAATTAGAAGAGCGATGGCAAATCTGGCTGATGCGAACTTTCTAAACTCCAAGGAGGACAAATGGCTGAGAAACAGACCAAGAGAAAAAGGTCAGACTAATATAAACTAAAAAAGAAGGATGGGAGGGCTAGGGGGCGCATCAACATCTGCAAGGCTTTTCAGTGGTGGAGAGACATCTGAGAGGTAAAAGGCTTGAAGACAGATGCATAAGTTGCTCTTTTTCTTCTCGATAGGTGGGTAACATAAATGTTGCTATGTTTCACAGAACCCATATATGCTGTTGTTGTGATGTTAGATTTAGTAGCAGGAGAGTTGAGAGTGGAGCTGGTGTACAACCATCTTACAAGCCTGAATTTGGGGGCGGAGCTTCAGTCGGTGGTGGCTGTTGGAAAATTTTCTAGGTAGGGCTGTACCACATACAACAATTTCAGCAACCATCCCAGTATGATTTAATTCAAAACAGTGAAAGTTAAAGAAAAAGTTTAAGAAAAACAGTTAAAGAGACAGGGCACCCAAAAATGACAATTCTGTCATCATTCACTCACCCTCATGTTGTTCCAAACCAGTATGATTTTATTTCTTCTGTGGAACACAAAAGAAGAAATTTGGATGAATGTTGGTGACCACACAACATTGGTGCCCATTGACTTCCATTATATGGACAAAAAAAAACGTTGAATCATTTCTCAAAATATCTTCTTATGTAAGTAAAAAATAAAGTGATATGCTCTATGACAATGATTCACTTTGATGGCAAGGCACATTTGGCTTTTACAGACTGCTGGAAGTGAGCAACTCATCTTTCTAACAGCTTTATCAGCCAATAGTAAATATAGCTTTTACTTGATCGTTAGCATTTCGTCTGCCTGAATGGCAATAAAATTGGCCTTTACTTCCTCCAGAATGTAATCCTTGAGCACTGACAGCATGCAGTCCAACAGCTCATTTTGTACCGTTGTTGATATGCCTTTAAAAACAGTAGCTGTCTAAAGGTGCTCCTCCAGCACAATATATAGGGAGGCAACAAAATCCACCAATCCCCTCAAAATGCTAGGGTTGTCAGAGGCGTCAGTCTCGTCATGCCCACGCAAGGCCAACTCAAAAGCCTCGCAAAACTTCACTCAATAGATTATTTTGGAAAAAATATGCCTGGTTTTATCCACCTCCTTATTGTGTTTCCTCATCACAATCCTGTGTTGTCGAGCTGCGTAGTGATGTTCAATCTTCCCAATATGGCTAGCTTGACAGAATTATCCATGTGTGCCCTGGTGTTCTCGTGTTTCCTTACTTTCTCAGACAGGTGCTTCATATCTCTCACCCCCATAGCTCTCCATGCTGGTTCTGTCCCTGTTGTTTTAAAAAGCAAGCACGGAAATCAAACTAACACATTAGCATAACTGCACCCACATAGCCTGGCCTTTTTGGTGTACCAACAATGAGAGAAGCCTTGTGTGTACGGCTTCCCTTTTTCGTTAGCCTGCTGTCCGATTGCGAGGTCAGGTTGATCTTGGTCCAGCTCTTTCACCTCTAGTTTTCTGCCAAAGTTCGCCTCTCAAACAGACTTTGGAAGAGAGATTTTACAGAGTTAGGGTTGGGTCTGGAAGCAGGGATAATTGCGCTCGCCATTGCCATGCAGTTAAAATTACCCTAGTGCCCTCTATTGGCCAGCCGCACCTGTCAACATTGTTTCTCTGGAATAGCTGAGTGTACCTTTAATTTGTGCATTTATTTATTTAGGGGTAAATCTGATGCTTCCCATGTTTGTGCATGTTTGAAATTGACCCACCTACTTTATAAGTTTTAATAATATCTGCCAAATAGGCTGGAAATTAATAAAATCTCAAAAGTCATGGAACAGTAATTTCTACAAGTCAAAAGTAATTTGTGAGATCTCCAGTAGCGGATCCTGGCATAGGCGATATAGGCAGCCACCTAGGCGGGACAGGGTACCTGATCCTCCACGTGCAGCAATGACAGCTTTGCAGATCCTTGGCATTCTAGCGGTCGGCATATCCAGATACTCAGGTGACATTTCACCCCACACTTCCTGTAGTACTTGCCATTGATGTGACTGTCTTGTCACATCTGCACCTTACAGTCTAGCTGATCCCACAAAAGCTTAATGGGGTTAAGATCCCGTGTTTGTTTGTGTTTCTTTGCTCACTCTAACCTTTTCTTTTAGTTTTTCTGTTTCAAAAGGGGCATTTTCTTAGCAATTCTTCCCATAAGGCCTCCTGAGTCTTCTCTTTACTGTTGTACATGAAACTGGTGATTAGCAGGTAGAATTCAATGAAGCTGTCAGCTGAGGATAAGTGAGGCATCTATTTCTCAAACTAGAGACTCTGATGTACTTATCCTCTTGTTTAATTGTACATCTGGTCTTACACATCTCTTTCTGTCCTTGTTAAAGCCAGTTGTCCTTTGTCTTTGAAGAATGTAGTTACACCTTTATATGATTTTTGGGGGGACAAGTTCAAGCATTGTATAGCCTTCATTCTAAAAAGCAAAATCTGTACATTATTCCAAACCTTTGGCCACCAGCATGCATACTCACATATTTTGAACTTCGAAGCTCCAATAAGCACATAAAGGCAGCATAAAAGTAATCCATAAGAGTCCAGTGGCTAAATCTATGTCTTCAGAAGTGACATGATAGATGTGGGTGAGAAATAGATCAATATTTAAGTCCCTTTTTACTCTAAATATCCACTAAGACATGAAAGTGAAACTAAACAGGCATCAAATGTGACTTTCAGGTGTGAAAGTGGAGATTAAGAGTATAAAAAGGACTTATTTTGATCCGTTTCTCATGTTGTTGTTGTTGATATTAAGAGGGGCGCCACGTCAGATCTCACCTAGGGCACCAAGTAAGCCAGAACTGCTTCTGGAAATCTCTATCGTAAATTCAAATGTTTTTAATATAAGAAATAGAGAACTTGCTTCCAAACCATATGTCCAATATGTCAATAGGTCATTCTTTTAAGGCAATTATTTTCAAAGAATTTGTAAAAAAAAAAAGAAATCACAAATCGGTCTAAAGATTCATTAGAAAATGTTATGTTTATTTATTAGTCAGGTGGGAACCCTAGTGAAATCAATCTCAACATATTTGAGCATTCTATATATATATATAAACAATTGTCAGGCACACTTTCTAAATTCTTTTACCTTTTAAGATTCCACCTCTCATGCTCTGCTTTCTCTTTTTCTAATCCGCATCTCTCTGACTCACTGCTCAGCCTCTCTCTTCATGCTGATACCTGGCCTGATGCTTTGGCCTGTCTTCAGAAAAGCTGAGCCACTGTCATACAATACAGCAGCTCCTTAATCTTAATCCACTCACTGGCCCATTTCAGCCCTGCCCGGACCGAGATAGAGGGAAAAGGATTTAATGCTCTCTCTCCTTCCTGACTTCATTACATCCCCAGACAAACATCATCGCCACTCATTCAGACCTTGAACTCTGTCGGTTGCCCCGCTGAGACCCCCAGGATCCTGTGTGCATCAAGCACAGTGTTGCATCTTTAAAGTCTGATTATCTGGTTTATGACACACGCTCAGTAATCCTCTGACACACACGCTACTCATCTGCACCAAGCTCAATTTAGCCTTCACTGGCTAATGTGTCATATTATACAGACATGGGTTTGCCATAATGAGACATTGTATCCATAAATGTTTCTTGGTATAGGTACAGCATCTTTCTGGGTCAGCATGTCCTTGAGTGTAGATCAGTACCACAGTGGATTCATAAAGATTGTAAAAAAAAATTGCATTGCATATGGCAAAGATTTGTTTGACAAACTTCATAGCATGTGCATTTTCCATGATAATACTAAGGATCTTCTAATGCCCATGTTGTCTTATGAGCTATTAAGTGCTCATTCACTGCCATCTAGTGGACCATTTTGAATACTGCATCATTGTTGGTTCTAGCAAAGTGTATTTGTGGGCATTCTTTAAAGGACAAGTAATACCCATAAGAAAAATAGGCAAATAATGTCTGGATTAAACCACTGGAGCCATATGGATTACTTTTATGCTGCCTTTTTATGCTTTTTGGAGCTTCAACGCTTTGGTCACCATTCCTATGCATTGTATGGACCTACAGAGCTGAGATATTCTTCTAAAAATCTTTGTTTGTGTTCTGTAGAAGAAGGAAAGTCATATGAGTTTAAGGTGACATAAGGGTAAGTAAATGATGAAAGAATTTTAATATTTGGGTGAACTATTCCTTGAAGATACCAAACCACGGACTGTACATGTTACGCCTAACATGACATAACACTATTTCCTCCTTTATTTATTCTATTAAATATGTAAAACACTTTTAAATTGAATCTGAATCTCTAAATCTGAGGCCATGATTCTCAGCAGGAAACCGATGGAGTGCGTACTCCAGGTAGGGAAGGAGATATTGCCCAAAGTGAAGGAGTTCAAGTACCTCCGGGTCTTGTTCACGAGTGAGGGGACATTGGAGCGGGAGGTTGGCCGGAGAATTGGTGCAGTGGAGGTGGTATTGCACTCGCTCTATCGCACTGTTGTCAAGAAAAGAGAGCTGAGCCGGAAGGCAAAGCTCTTCACCTACCAGGTCAATTTTCATTCCTACCCTCACCTATGGTCCTGAAGGCTGGGTCATGACCGAAAGAACTAGGTCGCGACTACAAGTGGCCGAAATGGGTTTCCTCAGAAGGGTGGCGGGCTTCTCCCTTAGAGATTGGGTGAGGAGCTCAGTCATCCCTGAGGAGCTCGGAGTAGAGCCGCTGCTCCTTTGCATCGAAAGCAGTCAGTTGAGGTGTTTTGGGCATCTGGTAAGGATGCCCCCTGGGCGCCTCCCTAGGAAGGTGTTTCAGGCACGTCCAGCTGGGAGGAGGCCTCGGGGAAGACCCAGGATTAGGTGGAGAGATTACATCTCCACACTGGCCTGGGAACGCCTCGGGGTCCCCCAGTCAGAGCTGGTTAATGTGCCTCGGGATAGGGAAGACAATGTTATTAAGACAATGTTTATAAGGACACTGATAAGTAATATTTAAAGTCCATTCTAAATGAATAGGGGTATTAAGACAAATATCCTATGATAAGCAATGAATTCAGGCACAAGAGTCTCTAAAAAAGGGTAGAAATGTATGGCTTAATAGTAGTCCAGATGCTTCTTTACTTTGGTGTTCCTTACACAATTCAAGATTTCATAAATTTCATTGAACTATTCAAATTTATTGAACTATTTTGGAACAAACTTGGGTAGCTTTGACCATCCACATTTGAGGATGTAATATTTCCCTGAAATGTTAATAAATTAAGAACATAACAAATGTGTTTTCTAAGGGTCTAAAGTGATCTCAACACTGGCATTTTCCTTAAAGAACATTTCAGACACGCCAAAACAACAAAAAAGGGTGAGCAATGCACCCACTGTTTAAGATGCAAAACATTGCAAGTAACTATCTCATATATTATTGGTGAAATAATTTCTTAGAGAAACCAAGACAACTTCATCCAATTTAATATAAGAAGTGGGAATTCCAAACGCCTTTTGCTGGACGTATCCTACATGACAGAGATTTGTCTAATGAGACTAATATTTACTAAATGTTAATTTGGACAATTGGAAAAGAGTGCTTTTTGAGTAAGGTTGTTATCAATGTAAAATGTGAGGAAACGCCCTTGAGGATTAAACTGGGCTGATGAGTTAGTGGCAGGTCTAGAGAGCACCGCATTTCCTCAGTAAGAAGTCATAATTGCCAGATGCTTTCATGGAATAAAAGACATTTCCTTTTTCTGTCATTCTGACTTCTGTGGGTTAAAGTAGAACAAAAATGTAAATGTCAGTCTGTCTCACTGTAAACTAAACACACTCTCCACTTATGTTCTTTACCTTGCTATTTTGAGGCTCTCTGTAACAGTTCATAGTCCTCTGACTTCTCACTCTGTCGGTCCATGATTCTCCTGATGACACAAGGTGTTTTGTCTTGACAGGTCACCTGAAGTACATGTTCAGTTTCATCTCAAGATGAATTATGCAAAGATATGGAAAATACTGCAAGGCTGTTCTTCACATCACATGATGCAGATCTTATGTCTCTCACTCACCAGGATGCTCTTGTACACACTGCCATGGTCTACATCAAGGTTGACCCTGATGGTGCTGAAGTCGCTCACCTGCTGGTTGTACAAGGGCATTGACGGAGAGGAAGAGGTAGAGATTGGAAATCTGGGAGGTCTGCCCGGTGGAGATGGAGACTAAAGTTGAGGAGGTGGAGCTGAAGCCAGAGTATATATAGGTATGTTATTTAGTTGTGTAGTCTCATGTGGTGCTGTGTTTGTCCTATGTTGTTTTTATGTAGCACCATGGTCCTGGAAGAACGTTGTCTCGTTTTGCTGTGTACTGTACTAACTGTATATGGTTGAAACGACAATAAAAACCACTTGCCTTGACTTGACTGTTCCAAGCTTATTTAAGATAAGGAGGTGGATGCCTAAGAGAGCTGGGCAATTTATGAAAAATTATTCTTATTATAAAAATAAAGAAAGATGAGTTTAAAGCTCATTAAAATGCATATTAATGCAGGGCAAATGACAAAAGACTATTTAGAAAGTGCAAATACTTTGGAAGAGGAACAGATAGAAGCTCGGTTGCACTGGACTTTGAGTTACATAAAATAAAGATACAGGTCTGACTTCCTGTTGTCATGTTAATCTGACATCACTTTACATTTATGCATTTGGCAGATACAAAACGACTTACAGTGCATTTATTACAGGGACAATTGCCCTGGAGCAACCTGGAGTTAAGTGTCTTGCTCAAGAACACAATAATGGTGACTGTGGGGAGCAAACCAGCAACCTTCTGCTTGCCAGTTCTGCGCTTTAACCCACTACGCGACCACCACACCACTTTACTGACAACTTTCTTGTACAGGTGAAACTTGAAAAATTAGAATATCGTGCAAAAGTTCATTAATTTCAGTAATTCAACTTAAAAGGTGAAACTAATATATTATATAGACTCATTACAAGCAAAGTAAGATATTTCAAGCTTTTATTTGATATAATTTTGATGATTATGTCTTACAGCTTATGAAAACCCCAAATTCAGAATCTCAGAAAATTAGAATATTACATGAAATCAATAAAAAAAAGGATTTTAAATACAGAAATGTCGGCCCTCTGAAAAGTATAATCATGCATATGTACTCAGTACTTGGTTTGGGCCCCTTTTGCATTAATTACTGCCTCAATGCGGCGTGGCATGGATGCTATCAGCCTGTGGCACTGCTGAGGTGTTATGGAAGACCAAGATGCTTCAATAGCGGCCTTCAGCTCTTCTGCATTGTTTGGTCTCATGTCTCCCATCTTTCTCTTAGCAATGCCCCATAGATTCTCTATGGGGTTCAAGGTCAGGCGAGTTTGCTGGCCAATCAAGCACAGTAATACCATGGTCATTGAACCAGGTTTTGGTACTTTTGGCAGTGTGGGCAGGTGCCAAGTCCTGCTGGAAAATGAAGTCAGCATCTCCATAAAGCTTGTCTGCTGAAGGAAGCATGAAGTGCTCTAAAATGTCCAGGTAGACGGCTGCGTTGACTCTGGACGTAATAAAGCACAGTGGACCAACACCAGCCGATGACATGGCTCCCCAAACCAACACAGACTGTGGAAACTTCACACTGGACTTCAAGCATCTTGGATTGTGTGCCTCTCCATTCTTCCTCCAGACTCTGGGACCTTGGTTTCCAAATGAGATGCAAAATTTGCTCTCATCAGAAAAGAGGATTTTGGACCACTGAGCAACAGACCAGTTCTTTTTTTCTTTAGCCCAGGTAAGACGTTTGACATTTGAATCCCATGTCCAGGACCCGTCTGTGTGTGGTGGCTCTTGATGCCGTAACTCCAGCCTCAGTCCACTCCTTGTGAAGCTCCCCCACACATTTGAATGGCCTTTTCCTGACAATCCTCTCCAGGCTACGGTCATCCCTGCTGCTTGTGCACCTTTTTCTTCCACACTTTTCCCTTCCACTTAACTTTCTATTAATGTGCTTTGATACAGCACTTTGAGAACATCCAACTTCTTTTGCAATTACCTTTTGAGGCTTTCCCTCCTTGTGGAGGGTGTCAATGATGGTTTTCTGCACAACTGTCAGGTCAGCAGTCTTCCCCATGATTGTGAATTCAACTGAACCAGACTGAGAGACCATTTAAAGGCTCAGGAACCCTTTGCAGGTGTTTAGCTGATTAGAGTGTGACACTTTGAGCCTACAATACTGAACCTTTTCACAATATTCTAATTTTCTGAGATTCTGAATTTGGGGTTTTCATAAGCTGTAAGCCATAATCATCAAAATTATATCAAATAAAGGCTTGAAATATCTTACTTTGCTTGTAATGAGTCTATATAATATATTAGTTTCACCTTTTAAGTTGAATTACTGAAATTAATGAACTTTTGCACGATATTCTAATTTTTCGAGTTTCACCTGTACATACCATTTCTCTTTGCTGCCGGTGTTTTCTTTGGGCTCCTTTGTTCATCTTGAAGATGGCTGTTTTTGAGGTGCCCTCCTGTGAAGATATCAGTTTCAAGTCAACTTTTAAGTTGGATTTCAAAAGGCCAAGTTCTGCTATGCAGATATCTGGTTGCCATGAAAAAAAACTCTTTGAACTCTGACTCAGTGTTGACAGACTTTTTCCTGGACACCTCAATCCAGGTCTTCTGCAGTCGATGGATGGCGTTGCTCTGGAGGGCTGACAGGATGGCTTTCAGAGAGGAGAATCTCTTGAAGATACGGCACCTCTGATGTCAAGATATACAAACAAATATTCATGAACTGAGACAGTAAAACACTTACAGTTTAGACGGATTGTTTATAAAAGAAGCCTTTAAGATACAACAGCAAGTCATTAGTTCCTAAAACAAAGTAATTGAGTGTGGTGCCTCACATTGGCAACTTATGTCCAGTGCTCTATGAGCTTTGCTCTCTGAAAGGGTGTCAAAGAACTGTTACTCAGGCAGGTGGCGATGATAGCATTGGCTATGCTGTTAAACTGAGCAACAGTGGCCCGAAAAATGGGGCCAGGTGCTCTTTCCCCTTCTTGTCTCGCTGGGACCAAATGCCACCCATGAAATAGTAGAGCAAAACCTTCTTAAACTGCACCTGTGATAAACAATGACTGCTGTCTGATTACAAGAACCAGTTCAATTTAATTCAAGATTTGTAATGGTAAGAATGTTTTGCCGGAAACATTGGTTTAATTCACATTCAAGGAATTTTGCTAAATCCAAGAATCCATGATTCCCATGGTTACAGTGAGGCACTTACAATGGAAGTGATTGGGCCAATTTTTGGAGGGTTTAAACCAAGGGCATAGATTTGGCTTGAACATAGGAGGGGTTGCAGTGTGAAGCATTTACCCATGTTTCCATTGATCATGGTATAAATAATGTTGGGGTTGTACTTGCAATTTCTACATATTGTGTATGTGCCATTTTAACTGACAGCATACACTCAAACTGTAAAACTCCAAACATTTAAAATATTTTGTACATTGAACATCTTGTGCAATTTGCTTACAATTAATTAAAAAATAGATTTCCTTGCAGGCTTCCACTGTTGCACACAAAATTTTCCTCGCAACATTATCAAATCATGCTGGATAACACGGACAATCGGGCTTTGAACAACGTCTAACAATGCTTTTTTAGTCTATGCCAGCTCAAGTGCATGCTGTCATTAAAGCAAAAGGGTGGCTCCTCCGTTTCGGCCACAGGTCAAAGGTGGGCCCAGTCTCAGGGGCAGCTTCTGAATTCCCTGTCTCAGCTGCAGGCAATGGGTGCACTGTAGCCCCACCATGGAGGGCTCGCTGGCCCCTTTTTCAACCGCCTCGGAGGGCATCTCCACTGTTTTGAGTATGTTCAGCTCCAGGTTGTTATGATTGCACCAGTGAGCCAGCTGTTCAACCTGTATTTTTTGGACAAACTTTAGTGAGTTCAGCATAAGAGAAAAATTAAATTAGTTTACTTCTGGTGTAAAAAAAAAAAAAAATAGGGAATAAAATTGATAAAAACAATTGTTTTTATTAATATGTACATGCTAAGGCACTGCCTGGGTATAATAGACAAACAGCTTCTTGGTCAAACCAACACGTACATTAAAGCAAATTTACAAACTTGTCATTTTTTGGTGGAAAACATACAATCTGAAAGACCATTATTTCTTAAAATATAATGTTTGTATAGACAAACATAACCGGAACATTGCGTAAAATACAAAAGCACAAATGGAAAATTCTGAATTTGTTAGACACATCAGAAGTGGGAGTTATAAAAAAAAAAAAAAAAACACCTTACAGGGTTATATTAAGCAAGATTTTTTTCACAAATAAGGTGCTACTGCTACTCCATTGAGCATGTGTCTAATAAACTTTGAACATTAATTTAGTCAGAAAACATGAGTGGAATCAAATCATCCAATTACAGTAGGATCACTGTTAACCAAACAGTGTTGAACAAAGTTAAACAAGTCATTGTACACCACACACCTTTTTACAGCCCAATTTGGTGAATTTTCAAATCATCTTTACATTACAATGCTAATGTTATATGCAGCGCAAGGTTAAATATTTCTGGAGATGGGAGGGGAAAAAGAAACATCTTAACTTTTCTAGAAAACAAACATTAAAAGAAATGAAAAATTAAAACTGAGATGTGTAGATACTACACATGTATTTGTAGTATATTTGCAAAACATATTTCAGGATCACCTGGCACCAAAAATATCAAAACATTTAAGAGGTTAGATTAGCCCTGTCCGACATGCCAGTAAATATCTCCAGAACTCAAATTCCTAAAATAAAATGTTTGGAATACAATAAAGCCCCTTGAGCACGAACATTCCAAATGATTTAATTAGTCTTTCTAACATCTTACTATAGCAACATACAGAAGGTTAGGAGACACAAATGATTGGGAAATCTCCATTAACACACAAGATGCCAACTCTATGGCTCTTTTGATTGAGAAAGTTTATGGCTACAGATTATCTCTGTAATAAAGATACAAATAATTACAAAAAGTACATTGCATATCATGAAAATACATGATAAAAATGTCTATAAAATAATCAAGTGTATAACGACACCGGACATCTTCAGAAAACCTGGTATAGTAAACCCCAACTTGGGATTGGTTAATATAAATCAATCATGATACAGGAGCTGCATGTTATTGGTCTTTGAAGATAAGTGGATTTTTGGCTTTGATATTGTTCTGTGATATGATTGATCAGTGCTGTTTTGCACATATGTGACTGGCTGGCATTGGATGATCTCACATTTCAAACAATCAGAGACTCCGATCGTTACTGCAAAAGGAAAGTATTTGGCTTCATAATTGGTCCGTTTTGCTTCTTGACCAATTCGAGATTGTCACGTCATGGGTTAGAGACTCGCTCTCTCGCTGACGACATCCTGGAGGCGCTTGAGCAGCACGTCGTCGTTCTCTTGACGGAGGCATTTTGATGGAGACCCAGTCTCGTCTCCCTCCATGGTGAACGCTCTCTTTTTACTCACCCCACCCTGACGGATCATCTGATTAATGTCATTCAGCTCCTGAGGGGAAACAGGAAGTCGGGCATTTGAGATTCACAAATGCAATTGACATATACAGTCAGACTAATTAGGTTTTTAATTAAATGAATAATTTATTTGTAACACCTACATGTATTATCTTAGATAAAAAAGTTAATTACGGACTTTAAGAAAAAAAAAATATATAAATGTAATTACTATAATAATACCCAATGTATTGAGTGTTCATTTCATATCCAAAACACAATTCTTGACCCATTATCAGTTGTAAAAATCTACCAAATCCTCAATGTACACTTGCAGTATGGATTTTGAATTATCCCTCCCAGTTACATTTGTGCTCCAGCATATTTAAAAAAAAATTATCATATCTAATCAAATTGAAAACTAAATCACACCCACATTTCAAATTGCATTTGACAAAGGATCATAATGGAAACTTCTAGTCAGTTCTAGTGCTGCAACTAACGATTATTTAGATTAATCGGATAAAATCTATTTGATTTATTTTCTGTATTTTATTAAAAACAAAAGTGCTGTGCGTAGTGACGATGACTTCATAAATAGTTTTCATTTATCAATTAACATCATACAAAGTCCAGTAAAATATTTGGTGTGACCATCTTTGCCTTTAAAACAGCACCAATTCTCCTAGGTACACCTGGACACAGTTTTTCTTGGTTGTTGGCAGACAGGATGTTCCAAGCGTCTTGGAGAATTCACCACAGTTCTTCTATCTATTTAGGCCGTCTCCATTACGTCTGTCTCTTCATGTAATCCCAGACTGACACGATGTTCAGTGGGGGGCTCTGTGGGGGCATGCAATCTCTTGCAGAGTGCCCTGTTCTTCTATTCTATTTGTCTTCATAGAAATTTTAGAGACTAATATTATGTTATAATCCAATAAAATAAATATGTCTTGTATTAAGGTTTCTAAAAATTACAATATCATTTAAACATAAATTTGATAACTAACATCATCAATTATTAAACTGCATAGTTTCAACAAAATGATAGCACTCGATTTCTCTTTTGATCACTCAGTGAAGTCTGTTTATTGGAAACTCACTTACAGTAAATACGGTTTTGCAAAAGGGAAATATGGGCAAGACTTTGAGCTAATATATATGGATTAAAAAAATAATCCAGTTATACATTACACAGAAACAACTCTCAAATAATCTTGTTGATTGTTTTCATTATCGATTATTAATATTAGTGATTAATTGTTGCAGCACTAGTCAGTTCAAAAGCATTTACACCGCTACTAGTAAGCCGTACATGTATCACTGCAAATGCCAATTATCTTGACTGATGAGTAGTAAAATAGTCTACAGTTCAACATATTTTTCATCCATAGTTGTGGAGTTTGTTTGTTTCTCTCCATATTAATGTATTACTTACTATTGATAAATTAAGAAAAAATATGTTTATGCTGTTTATCAAATACTAAAGTGTGACCAACCTTGGAAGGGCTTCCAGTGAACTTGTACGTGTAGGCAGCACTGGGGGTGAGACTGCAGCCATTCTTACGAGGTGAGACAAAGATAGAGTGTTTCTGGGACACACGACGAGGAGATATAGGCTGAGCACGAACTGAGGGGAATGGAGATAATGGAGGAGCCTCCATCTTACCAGAAAGAGAGGGAGATAACCAGTTAGAAACATTTTTCTAAACGGACTAGAATATAAAAATTAATAAAAGGCATCATAGATGTCTAAATACAAGTGGTGCATCAACCTTGCCGTCAAGCGTTGAATGTGCGTATCTGAGAGCGAATGATTGTATCTTTAAAATGTAAACAGAGTTGTAGAACTGGATGAGGTCTCCTCTTTCCTCAGATTCACTGTCTGCCTCCGTTCTTCCAGCTGATTCGGTCCTCTCATTGGCTGATGAAAGACATGGATTCATAAATCGTTAAAAAATGCAATAAAAATCAGGTAACTTAAAAAGAACGATTACTGCATGTGTTACATTGTTGATGACATACAAAAGGTATATGTAGAAAGTCAGAGAGACAAAAAATAGAGACAGCATGAGATTTGGGACTTGGTCCACATTGTTCTTACAGTGGTCTGCTGGTGGATCCACTTCCATGTTCTCATCTGCCTGTTGCTCTCTGGGACTCCTCTTCAGTAAAACACTGCGGTACACCTAGAAATACACAAGAAATCAGATTATGCCAACACAAATCACAAGATGTAGGACATGCAGGAGCAAGAGGACATTTTTTACCTTTATGTGTGCAAACCCACAATAAGCACAAAAAATAAATAATACAAATAAAGTGGAAAATTCTCCCTGTATGATGATGTCACAGTTTGGCAGAACTGACTCATATTTAAACTCACATGACTGTTGGCCTGAGGCTGAGTTCGGTAGCATTTCATAATATCCTGAAAGGTGTGCTCTTCCTTTGTGATCTAAAAGAGAAGAGAGAGAACATGCGTGAAAATGCAACATTTACTAATTGGAAAATAGTAGGAGTTAAATATAAATCTCTTCAACTCTATGGACCCGGTACCGTGGGTGGGGCCAGGAGCCTATAATGCATTTTTTATTACAAAATAAAAGTCCCTGGGTACACAGAAGCCAGTCATGTGTGATACCATTTGATTAAAAGCTTAGAATCTGAATTTCTCATAGAATATAAATAGACTACTGGCACCAACAATCACCTATGCGATTATCTAATCAGTCAATCAATCAATTTCACTTTTTGGGTGGAATCAAAAACACGCCGTTCTCGCGTGGGTCTCATTAAATGCAAATGAGCTGCTGCTGCTCCCCGCCCCCGACATATCTCTGGTCTCCGTGAATACAATCAGAGACAATGGTAACTTTTGCTGCATTAGCCATGGAATCAACAAACAAGCAAATTGAAGTGTCAAATTTTTTGAAAATCCTGCTGTAAAGCAGTTCGATGAAAAATGATTTGCACAAACGTACACACATTTTTGGGGCACATTATTATATATAAAATTACGGCTGCACAATTAATCAAAATAAAATCGAAACCATGATATGACCTTGTGTGATTATTAAATTGCAAAGGCTGCGATTTAATTAAGAAAATTGGAGATCGGTATCGGATATTAAAATCCTGATTGGAGCATCCCTAATATTCAAGTTGACTTGTGTTTCAAAAACTAATGATGATGATTAGTGGGCTGAGATCCTGTCACAAAATGGACAAAAACAGGTACATGGTGGATGGTAACATTTGGATATGAAGAAGACTTTGTTTCACTGTTTATACATTTATTTGTTTGTGGGTGAACTGAAAAAAGGTCTCAGTTTGGTTCTTTTTAAGAGGGCTCAAGTGTGAAATCCCCAGTAGCCTTTTTGCAGTTGAACATGTGGAAAACTTTACCATCATAAAACGCAGTTCAAATCGCAATATGACTTTTTGTCCAAATCTTGCAGCCCTAATATATATATATATATATATATATATATATAAAATAATATTAGTCCAATGTTTATGTTTAAGAGCTTTTTAAATTTGTGTGTGAAAATTTGTAAGCGGTAGCCAAAAAATTTGAGTTGAAGAGGTTAAAGAGCTATTACTTAAGCTGTTGAGTATACTTTTTTCTTATATTAAAATGTTTTCTCTCTAACTTGGATTGGTACCTTTGCTATAATGTAGACGGCACAGAGCAGAAGTTGGTCCAGATGTCTGTCCTTCATCAGGTCAGTGCAGTGCAGTAGAGAGTGTTCAAAACACGTCCAGATCTTCCCCCGGAGCTCTGCTGAGATATCCAGCTTCATACACAGATCTCGCAGACGCACACTGGCTAAATGATACACCTGACAAAACAAGCAATAAACATGCAAACACATTTCCACTTGCATCAATTCAAACAACCTCAACCCTTTTATTGCATTAGAGTTATTTTTAATGCTTACGAATCTGTCCTTACCTTCCTGAAGAAGAGTGCGAGTGATCCGGTACGGCGGGGTTTGATGACATGTGGGTGTGTCTCTGGTCCGGTGGGTGGAGCTATGGTTCGGCTGGGGGAGGCGGCCAGCAACACTTGAGCAGTGAGGGGGTTCAACTCATTGGCATGAAGCTGAATGAGAGTGAAGCCGCCCATCTCATTCTTTACCACTGAACACCGAGGAATATCAGCATATCAATAAACATCATCATGTGCACTTTTTGCCACACTTGCCAATGTGAGTATTTTGCATGACTTCATACAATTGTTGGGCATATTTATTGATATATATAAAGCATATAAAATAATTTAACTTCAAAAGCAACTTCAAAACTTCAAAGATGTCAGATGATAACTGCCCTGAGGAAACAGTTGTTCAAAGTGAGTCCAGATCCAGATCATCCGTTCTGATTCTGCTGGACCTTTCTGCTGCCTTTGACACAGTCAACCATCAGATCCTACTCTCCACCCTCTCTAAACTGGACATCACTGGAACTGTGCTTGACTGGTTCAACTCTTATCTCTCAGAAAGGTCCTTTGAGGTAGCCTGGAGAGGGGAGGTATCCAAGCCACATCAGTTACTTACTGGGGTACCTCAGGGATCAGTGCTTGGGCCACTTCTCTTCTCCATATACACAACATCACTGGGACCCATCATCCAGTCACATGGTTTCTCTTACCACTGCTACGCTGATGACACGCAACTCTACTTGTCTTTCCAGCCCAACGACACCACAGTGACCGCTCAAATCGCTGCCTGTCTGGCAGACATTTCAGCATGGATGAAGGAACACCACCTTCAACTCAACCCAGCCAAGACCGAACTCCTTGTCTTTCCAGCAAAACCTGCTGTTGAACACAACATCACCGTGCAGCTGGGTCCAACTACAGTTTCACCTTCCAAAACGGTCAGAAATCTAGGGGTAACCATTGATGAGCTAAATTTCACAGACCACATTTCAAAGACCGCAAGATCATGTAGATTTACACTCTACAATATCAGGAAGATAAGACCCTTCCTCTCTGTACATGCCACACAACTGCTCGTTCAGTCACTTGTCATAACTAGACTGGACTACTGTAATGCTCTCATTGCAGGTCTTCCTGCATGTGCTCTTAGACCTCTCCAAATGATCCAGAATGCAGCAGCACATCTGGTCTTTAATGAACCTAAGAGAGCACATGTTACACCACTCTTTGTCTCTCTCCACTGGCTGCCGGTTCATGCACATACTAAATTCAAGGCCCTGATGCTGGCATACAAAACAGTCACTGGGTCTGCTCCAGCATACCTAAAAACATTTATGCAGAGCTACGTTCCCACCAGAAGCCTGCGGTAGGCTAAGGAACGTCGCCGTGTCTTACCAAAACAAAGAGGCACCAAAACATTTTCCCGGACTTTCAGTTTCATCATACCACGTTGGTGGAATGACCTTCCCAACTCAATCCGGGAAGCTAACTCACTCTCGATCTTCAAAAAACGGCTAAAAACACATCTTTTCCAAAAGCACTTAACCGGTCACTAAAAAAAATAAATAATAATATTTACATTTCTTGTTGCACTTAAATCTGTTTTGTATACTATTCTGATGATAGTGAAACTTTGTAATGGGGCACTTTTCGTACCACTGCCTCAAGATGATTAGCTTATGTTTTCCTCTTTTGTAAGTCGCTTTGGATAAAAGCATCTGCCAAATGAATAAATGTAAATGAGTCAATAATCTTTTACAACCTGTAAATCAACAGCAAATACAACAGCCAAAAAAAATCTAAGTGATACCTGGCAGTGGAATAGTCAGCTGTTGGCCGGTTCCAGTTGTCATGGAAAAGACAGTTGCTGTGCCAGTGGCGTTCAGGTTTTCTGTGGAACTGGGAATTATTTTGATTGGGGTGACTGAAAATCTCTTCACTGGGGACTGAGGTGGAGGGTCATCGCCAAACAAGCGTCTCTTAGCACTGCCAGCGGCAGGAGAGCTGTAGCGGTCGTGAAGCGAAATGGGAGACTGAGGGACATCTGAGAGAGAAAGAACAGACAAGTATGATCAAATAGAACTCTTGAGACTTTACTCAGTATTTAAAGAATGAAAGCTACTCTCATAAGATGGAGATCTCAAGCCACTCATCAGGCCATCATACAAGTTTGAGACATGCTGTAAAATGTGTGTTTGGTACCTTTGCGTGCACTGGATCCCAGGCCGGTGCGGACCTCTCTGATGCGAGGGTGGATAATGGGGGAAAGCGCCACCAATGGCAGGTGAGTGGGACCCCCTGTACTGTTGCCTGTGTCAAAACTACTGGGGAAATTCACCTGAGAAACAAAAATAAAAAGCAGCAAGGTCCTGGGCTTGTTTTCATCCTCTTTGTATCAAAAACCTGATTACTGAAAACTATGATCTCACAAGAAACTATGTAAAAAAAAAATACATAAATTATTATCCACTTAAATTAAAAGAATATTCAGGGTTATTTACAGGTGTGTACATACCTCTTCTACAGTGGGTAATTTATTGCTGTCGTTGTTGAGAGCGTTCCACAGGGCAGAGTCTCTACTCCAGGCTTTGCTTTCCAGCACCTGCTCCTCTATACTGTTTAGATGTTTCACCATGTCTCTGGACAAACTCTCCTCAGAGCGGATGAATACCTCAATCACCTACAAAAAAAACACTACATACATTAATACTCTTCAATTGAATGACATCTTTCTTCCATTTTATGCTTCTGTAATGCCGACATTTGTGCTTTTACAAATGTTTTGCGGAATGATATAATGACTGTTTGCATGTTGGATTGTATCTAGATTTTCTGCGATTTTAGCATTTTAATTATATTGAATTATTTTAACTTAAGTAACTTCAAGTCATCTTGCATGCCCTGTTTACAGGTTGAGAACTACTGGAGTATGATCATCACCATTAAGCAACGACATCCAACTTTCACAAGACTTTTACGCATGATTTAATCATCTAAAACTGTTTTGTACTTTTGTATTTCCTGTATGCAAAAAAAAACAAACAGAAAAAAATATATTAGGGTAGACCAGAGCAAGTTGTCACTTTTTTTCTCCAGTGAATATTTCACATGTTAGGTTGATTTTTGAAAGGCAATTTCTGCATAGCCACATACCTTGAAGCCTTGCAACAAGAAAAAGCTAAAATGGAAATTTTCCCACTGCCACAACCACAAAACAAAATCAACACCTCTTTTTAAACTGACATTTGCATTACACAGCCTATAAAATATTTTAAGCATTTCAGCTAAATTTAGAAAGTGAAACAATTATGAAACAAACAAAGACTCATGAAACAAAAAAAGGGAAAGGGTAACACAAAAATAGCTAATAAAATATTTGGCCTATAAATATTCCAATTTAAGAAATATTCATGGTTCAATACAAGTACAGCTCAATCGACAGCATTTTTGGCATAATATTGATTACCACAAAAATGTATTTTTACTTGTCCACCCTTTCTTAAAAAGTAAATAAATAAAGTAAAAATCTGGGCTGCAGTGAGCCACTTACAATGGAAGTGAATGGGGCCAATTTTTGTAGGTTTTAAAAATGTGAGTTGTTAGAAATGTGAAGCTTATAATTTTATCAAAGCACTTTATTTCGTTAAAAAACTTTTATTATTTGAGCTGAAATTTTTCTTCAAATGTCTTTTTCTTCAGTTTTATGATTTGTTGACATTACATTGTCATGGCAACAAATTTGTAAAAAGTTAGAACGTGTTTTTAATCACACTAAAATCATTTTTACACGCATATTGTTTATGTCTTGTGGCTATACTTTTGAAATAGTGAGTATTTTAACATTTACGGATTGGCCCCATTCACTTCCATTGTTAATGCCTCACTGTAATCCAGATTTGTGCTTTTATTAATTTTCTTTAAGAAAAGGCGGGATGAGTCAAAATAAATGTTTGTGGTAATCAATATTGTCAATTGAGATTAATTTGTATCAAAGCCAAAATATTCCTTTAATAAATATATCCATTTAAAAATGTTGGTTCAAATATGCCTTCAAAATATAGTTGACCCTTAATGGATGGCTGTAACAAAAATGATAAGTGAAAATTTACTTGGAAGATTAACATTCACAAAAAAAATACTGTATTCCAATTCAAGAGGGTTTTGAACTTGGCGTTTGAAACAAAAAACTGAACTGCAAGTTTTTTTACTCCACATCTTATCATTACTGAGACATAGTCTTCCCTGTGTGACAACTTGACCTGGTCTCCACTATATGATCAAATAGAGTTGAGCAAATGTGGTCACATCAGTGCAAACTCTACTAACATTTATTGTCTTTCTGGAGCCTTGCACTTGCAACATGTAACCCCAAACACTGCAAAGTGTCCCTCTGCAAATAAATAATATCATTTTACATAGGTTTTTATACTTTGTAAAAGTAGAAAGTTTGGATCTGGAAGACTTCTAAAATCCAGGGGAAGGTTCTTTGCGAGCTGTAAGCGAACAGCACCACCTCCAGACAGCACGCCATCAGAGAGCAATGCAGCACCTCCTGCTCCAAAAGGACCTGATAAAGAACAGGAGAGATCCTGTTTAATCTCACATAAAAGCAGACAGTGAACACTGGAAATGAAATGGCAGTTTTATCAAGCAAGCAGGCTTACTGCCATGTCTTTGCCCTGTAGTCTTTTCATCTCTTGTGTCATGATGTTCTCCAGTATCTTAAAGTACAAGATCTCAGCCAGCTTGAGACGATTATCTGCAAAATCTACACATAAGAACCCAACACTAGGGTGAGTGAATGACCCAAATTTAATTGCTAGAAATGAACTATTCAAGTACACAGTATGTCTGACCCATATGTGCTCCTGGTAGGTCATCAGATGGTTTCGTGTAGGCCTCTTTAAACATCTCGCCCAGGGTCTTCACTCGCTTCAGAATAGCTTCAGTGGGGTTCCGAGAGCAGGAACTGTATAACAAGGTGATATCAAAGTTATGCTGAATGTTTCAATGTGAACTAAAGCATCCACCATGTGCTCATAAAATCTCAAAACATTGGTTGGTTGTGGTGGATTCTTACTTAAAGATCTGTATCAGAGCATCACTGGGTGTGTTGCGGAGTCCAGACACCATACTCTGCAGTCTGCTCACACTTTGAGTGGCTGAAGACACAGGGGTAACCAACACCTCCTTTTCCTTCAAATACCGACGGCCCGTTAGAGGCGTAGAAGGAGCTAGGGAGCGCGTCTGCACAAAAACAAAAGACAGAAACCTTTAATATTCTTGTTTGTTTGCCAGCTTCTATGGCTTTAATGCAAAAATCAGGTTAAAGTAGTTTGGAAAAAAATATTTTTACTAAAAAAACTAAAATTACATTTGGATTGACATTATTATAAACTTATTCAAGGGTTTCAACAGAATACAACAACTTCCTCAAAGGAGTAGAAATATTACAATCAATAAAATATGTTTGACAGACAGTTTGTTTTGACATGATATACATGTGGGGGGATTTTCCACTGATATTTAATATTTTTAGTAGTAATATGCATATCAGACATTGGGCACCATTGACAGCCTTGTCATTAATAATGCTTTTTTTGTTTTGTTTTCAAAAACTAACAAGTAAAATAGTTTCATCTAATTTCACTTGTATGTAAAATCGATTTGTTTTTAGCAATTGTTAATTTTCACTATTAATACCATATTAGTATAATATATATATACACACACGTGTGCTTTACAATGCCGTCACCAACTGAAAAACCTATTCAGCTGACCACTAATTTTAGGTATAATTTATGGTACAAATCAACTTTAAAAGACTTACAAACAGAACATTGGTAACCATTACATTTCTTTCCACTAATGTGGCAGTGGTGGGAATGTTTTGTTACCTTCTCAAAGTGTTGCTGAAGGTTGTTCTCCACCTGCATGCGAGCAGAGAGTTGACCTGACGCAGGTTCGGCAGTGGATTTGCGTGGTGTGCCGATCTCCTCATCCGCATCGGCACCCAAAAACACTCGCTCGTCAAAATCACCCACAGTCAAAACATATTCCTCATACTCACGATTTATGGCTTTACTGGAAAAAACAAACAAAAAATATTTGTCAATCTCTTTATGCTACTTTAAGTCAGCTATTGATTTTTTCAAAAATGTAATTTCATTTTGTCAGTAATTCCCTGCTCGTGAAACTAAATGGCATTTAAACAAAACTAGTTTTGTAGCACACAAAAACAATTTCTATGATAAATATACGCTTACTTGTTGTTTTGGAAGTTTAGGGGGTCAAGCAATTCAGTAAAAGACTCAGTATCACCTTTTAGAATCTGATGAAAAAAAGAAATACTTTTAGAACAACATAATTGAAGCATGATCGCAGAATAATGAGTTTAATTGGAGTAGATGTGAGCAATTTAGTTTTGTTGTGTCAAGCAACTCTTTTGCAATGTAGACTGGTTGTAAAAGTGTGCATGTATTTCTCACTCTTTTCTCAAACAGGATCTTTATGTAGGGTTTGAAATAGTGTTCCTTTATGCCTTTGGCCTCCACCACCAGCCCATCATGCAATTCACACAACCTGTCAATCACGCATGGCATTTCTTTGAGGTTTTCGGTGTCCTTGGGCAGACCTAATGTGAAACAAGCAACAAATTATTATTTATGCCGCAGTCACATATGCAAATATCATCCTTACGAGGTTTCTTCTGTAACGTGTCTGGTTGTGTACAACTGTAATTACAGATTGCATCACATGAGCACTAGCACTGTGAAAACTGAATTGCCCAAATTATCATGGCTGTAAATCAGCAATTAGAGATTTTGCCATTTCATTCAACAGATACTTAAGAATAAAAGTTGAACGATAGTGGATTTTGTCGATACGTTGAGGAAAAGGCTGATAACCGATTTATCAGCCGATAGTTTTAAAAAAAATCGATTTATGAAATGTTAAAACATTTTCTTAGGCTTTCCTTCCTATGACAGGCACAGACATAGAGGCTACAAGATTTCAAAATTAATAAAATCCAAAATGCAATGTGTGCAACCAAATGTCCAATAATTACCTGAAAAAAATTAGAATAAAGATTTACAGCATAATGCATGACACTTAAAGGGTTAGTTCACCCAAAATTTAAAATTCTCATCATTTACTCACCCTCATGTCATCCCAGATTACTTTCTTTCATCTGCTAAACACAAACGAAAATCTTTAGAAGAATATTTCAGCTCTGCAGATCCATACAATGCAAGTGGATGCGTGCCAACATTTTTAAGCTCTAAAATCCACTAAAGGGCAACATTAAAGAACTCCAGATGACTCTCGTATATGATTAATATAAATATTTAAGTTATTTTTCCTTCACTTTCACCTTCTTCCGTTTTTTTGTGATTCACATTCTTCATGCATATCGCCCTTAAGCAGCAGGGAGTTAAATATTGATCCATTTCTCACCCACACCTATCACTTCGTGTCTGACATGGATTTAACTACTGGATTCATATGGACTACTTCAGTGGTTCCAAAACCTTTTACAGTGGTGTACCCCTTCAAACATTCAACATCTTTTCACGTACCCCCTCTCTAACGCATAGATCAAATTCACACAACGTCATTTGAAAATATGTCTGTTTAACACAATTTTCTTTGTAAAACAACTACCTTATATTTTACATGTTATATTTGTACATGTTATATTAATCATATACGTAGAGTGAATAAATGACTTACAGATTGAGATGGGAATGCTAGATATGATATAACTGCATAACTTGAACCCCCCCCAGGTATGGTATTGCCGGCCGAATTCGAGCATTGAGGGTAAGTATCTGTGTAATTGCGCAGTCACCTCAATGTGCTTTTTATGTCACAATTGACACTGTTAGCAAGGTTGAGCTCATTTGCTGAAAAAAACATCATGCAACAATGTAAAAACAATTGAGCAATTGTGATTGAAATTTACTGCTTGTGAATATGGAAAATTATTTGGTGCTACTGAATGTCAGACACCTGTCATCAAAGCTTATGAACATATACTATCAGAATCAAAACTCCCTATGCAGCTAAACTTTTTAAACTGCCAAAAAAAACAAAAACAAATTGTGGATGACTAACATGTGCAGGTCTGGTAAAACAGTGAATTATTTTACATGCTATCACTAAGCTACGTCACCTAGCACTGGACTGACAAAAAAGATGCTTGTGTGATGCACGACACATGAGTAAATGCATATTTAACTGCAAAATAACGGATTATTTCATTGCATATTTTTCTGACACCATTTTGGTGTTTCTACACTAGAGGGCACAGAAATCATTTTTGCCAGTGAGAAAGACATGAACTAGGTTTGAATGTTATTTTAGACTGATGAAATCGAAAGAATGGTAAATCTCAGAACGTCATTCGCGCACCCCCATTGTCACCTCACGTACCGCCAGGGGTATGTGTTCCCCAGTTTGGGAAACACTAGACTACTTTAATGCTCCCTTTATGTGGATTTTGGAGCTTAAAAATTTTGGCATCCATTCACTTGTATTGTGAGGACCTACAGAGCTGAGATATTGTTCTAAAAATCATTATTTGTGTTCTGCAGAAGAAATTCATACACATCTGGGATTCCAGGAGGGTGAGAAAATCATGAGAATTTTCATTTTTGGATGAACTATCCCTTAAATATAAACAGGCCCGAAACACAATGGAACTAATTTTCAAAAGACAGGAGCATTTCAATGGTCTATATACACATGTATTCACCAAATTAAACTTTTTATAGAATATATACATATATATTCAACAGATGAAGGGTTGTGTGTGTGTGTATTAGGGCTGTCGATTTAACGCGTTAATAACGTGCAATTAATTTGAATTAATCGCAATGCTTAACTGAGAAATTCAAGCTTGTAGTACCACCTGTTTACTTCAGAGGTCAGTAATTGAAATTTCAGCTGTGTGAGCAACACAGTTTATACAGTGAAGAAAACACTTGGAGCGCAAATGCGATCTTTAAGGGATCTCAAGATGTGTTTAAAGATTGAGTATTCAACTATATTTAACTCGACATAGTGACCTAAACATTTTATTTTTATGACGCAACACACCCGAGACGCGACACAAGCATGTCTGACGCAGGTCGTACGGTCTTTACCTCACAAATATTTAATTACCAACAAGGTTAAGGAGGTGTCCTTTAAACTGTTACACCGTTTTTACCCAGTCAATCTTTATTTAAGAAACATGCTTCATGAAATAGATCCACTTTGCTGCTCCTGTAATGCTGTGATGAAAAGTTTGTTTGTACGTACCTCTATTTTAACTAGTTTTTCTTTGCTTTATAAAGACGTTTTATTTGGTTTTCACAGTTTCGTTAACTTAAGTTAATATTTTCTGATTAATCTGTTTATTTTTCTTGCCAAGTTTTTTTTTATACATAAGTGTAAATTTATGTCTATAAAGCCCCTATTTGCACTTTTTTGTAAAGACTTGAAATATTATTTAAATACTCTTTGTACCTCCATCAACTCCAAAGCATTGAAAACCATTGTATTATGTAATGAATATAATGTCTTGGCATTATTGTAAAATATATCTGTAGTATTGTGTACTATGTGTACCCCTGGCTTGTTTCTAAAAAAAAAAAAAAAAAATGTCTAACGCAGGTGTACATTGACGGGTCCTTAAACAAGCCCTCATAATAAATCTCCAATTGATTGACCAATTCACTTGTGAAATGGATTGCTGTGAACTGTGTGCCAATGATTGACTTATGATCAGTAATATGGTAGTAAACAATACATTGTTTTCTAAAGCTGCTTTTTGAATGGTCTTATCAATGATGAACTCTTCTGCCACAAGAATTTAATGCATTTTAATTATCTGAATATTTGTTTTTATATATATATAATTTTAAAAAATTTAAAGATAACTGTATAATTATTTAATCATTATATACTGAATTATTGTTGTTATATGAGGGGCTTTCTCAGCAAATATTTGTATATGCGATTAATTAATCGGGACACCATGTAATTAATTCGATTAAAAATTGTAATCGATTGACAGCCCTAATATACACTCACCTAAAGGATTATTAGGAACACCATCCTAATACTGTGTTTGACCCCCTTTTGCCTTCAGAACTGCCTTAATTCTACGTGGCATTGATTCAACAAGGTGCTGAAAGCATTCTTTAGAAATGTTGGCCCATATTGATAGGATAGCATCTTGCAGTTGATGGAGATTTGTGGGATGCACATCCAGGGAACGAAGCTCCCGTTCCACCACATCCCAAAGATGCTCTATTGGGTTGAGATCTGGTGACTGTGGGGGCCATTTTAGTACAGTGAACTCATTGTCATGTTCAAGAAACCAATTTGAAATGATTCAAGCTTTGTGATATGGTGCATTATCCTGCTGGAAGTAGCCATCTGAGGATGGGTACATGGTGGCCATAAAGGGATGGACATGGTCAGAAACAATGCTCAGGTAGGCCGTGGCATTTAAACGATGCCCAATTGGCACTAAGGGGCCTAAAGTGTGCCAAGAAAACATCCCCCACACCATTACACCACCACCACCACCAGCCTGCACAGTGGTAACAAGGCATGATGGCAAGGCATGATGGATCCATGTTCTCATTCTGTTTATGCCAAATTCTGACTCTACCATCTGAATGTCTCAACAGAAATCGAGACTCATCAGACCAGGCAAAATTTTTCCAGTCTTCAACTGTCCAATTTTGGTGAGCTCTTGCAAATTGTAGCCTCTTTTTCCTATTTGTAGTGGAGATGAGTGGTACCCGGTGGGGTCTTCTGCTGTTGTAGCCCATCCGCCTCAAGGTTGTGCGTGTTGTGGCTTCACAAATGCTTTGCTGCATACCTCAGTTGTAACGAGTGTATTTTTTCAGGCAAAGTTGCTCTTCTATCAGCTTGAATCAGTCGGCCCATTCTCCTCTGACCTCTAGCATCAACAAGGCATTTTCGCCCACAGGACTGCCGCATACTGGATGTTTTTCCCTTTTCACACCATTCTTTGTAAACCCTAGAAATGGTTGTGCGTGAAAATCCCAGTACCTGAGCAGATTGTGAAATACTCAGACCGGCCCGTCTGGCACCAACAACCATGCCACGCTCAAAATTGCTTAAATCACCTTTCTTTCCCATTCTGACATTCAGTTTGGAGTTCAGGAGATTGTCTTGACCAGGACCACACCCCTAAATGCATTGAAGCAACTGCCATGTGATTGGTTGATTAGATAATTGCATTAATGAGAAATTGAACAGGTGTTCCTAATAATCCTTTAGGTGAGTGTGTGTATATATATATATATATATATCAGATGGGATAAGGAATAAGGTTTATTATTTTTAACAAGATATGAAGTTAGAGACACAATGTATGTGCTGACGGGGCCTGTTTCCTTACAGTAACATTTTGTTTTAAATACACTCAAGTGGCTGAAGAGATCTTTACCTGTAAAATGTAGATTAATTAGATCTTTCCAATTGGAGCACATTAGAGCATTGCAAAACACCAAGTCCAGACAGCAGAGCAGGAGATGATAAGAGTTGACCAGATCATCTCCAATCATACGGAAATTACCTGCAAACAAAGCAACAATCATGTCACAAGTTTATTGTAGCATTCAGAACCTTTTAGACAAACAAATGTTTATGCCATATCTGTCATTATTAGTCTCATCTAAACTGATAATGTACTGTTTTTAGTTAGCTTACCTTTAGTATACACAAAGAGCGTCCAACAGAACTTAAAGACATCACTGATGTGACATGGAAGACGCCTAAAGAGGAAATACATTCGTTTATTATTCTTTTTGAGATCAGCTGAGAGAACAGAGATAGAAGGTAGGCAGAGAGAATTTACCGGTGTTTACGGCTTCTTGGCAAGCGGGGAGGTTCGCCCAGAGGATTTTGAAACACATCCAGAAATATTGGCTCAAATTTACGAAAAATCACTGTCGACACTTCAAAGTTGCGCTCTAGACAACCTACACGGTTACGGAAGTCCTGCGAGAGATTTGACATGTCCAACCATTTCTTCATCTTGCTGAAGAACTGAATCAAACTAAAAGGACACAGAACACAAATCTTTTGAGTTAACAACACTCGCACTTAT